>NW_020940360.1:28611046-28693124 GCF_900497805.2 Vombatus ursinus
CACACACACACACACACACACACACACACACACACACACACACACACGCAGTCTTCCACAGGTAAAGTTTGAATATATAATGCACTGGTAGTGATTTGTTGGAAGAGTTTGCTAGTAAGTGCCAATGCTTTGCCAATATGCGAAATTTAAAGACAAGATTTTAAAAATCACTTTGACTGAATAGTTTGCAATAGGTTGCAAAAAAAAATGTAGATTCATGAGATATAACATTTTTGAGTCTAGGATTGTAACAGATGTGTGCCAAGAGGTTTCATGTTAAAAGCATCTGAGCTATTCTAAGGGGATTGATGATAATTCCCATGCATCAAACACAAGAAAAGCAGAAAGGTATTCGTGTATATAACAATTTTTGAGTAGGGACAGAGAAAGCAAAGGGATTTTAAGGTTATGGAAAAGTAAAGAAAAATGGAATCAGCTAAATAATATGAGCATGTCAAAAGCAGAATGAAAGTTCTTAAACTGACCCAGGATTTATGAGAGATGTGACAATTGGGTAGGGTCCTAAGAGTATTATGGAGTTGTGGAACTGAAAGACAAAAGATGAACTATAAATTAGGCACATGTACAGTAGAGATAAAAATCAACTCAGGGTTCTAGAAGCAGACAAACACAGAAACGTTGACAATTCCTCAAACAGTTCCTCAATTCCATTCACACAAATGGGATTTCACGTATGTATGCATGCATGTATGTGTGTATGCATGCATGCATGTGTGTATATATATGCACATGTATATATGACTGTTCTCTTTTTGAAACTTATACAATTACCTTTTTAAACATTCATTTTAATGAAATCTGTTTCATGATCCATGTTTTATTACCCTGCTGTCATACTAACAATTGAGTCATACTCATATGTTCTCATGGAAACTTTAGGACTCATCCCAATTCATATGATCTCAGAACTCTAATACTAGATTGTAGTAAATCTGTCAATTATGGTAGAGAATAAATAAACATCTCTCTCTTTACATATATATGCTAATATATATGTACATATGCCTCAAGTTCCACCCTCTTTAAATCTAATCCTCTAATTCATCCTCTGAATGATTTTTCTTAAGCACAGATCTGATCATGTCACTTCCTGAAGCAACAAAATCCAGTGGCTCGCTATTGCATCTATTATAAAATAAAAACTCCTATTTTGGGTTTACATACATTTTTTCTCACAAGTGAAATTGGACTTCCCTTGTTCCTCCCACATGAAACTCTATTTCTCATCTCTGTGTCTTTGCATTCATCAACCATCCTCCATAGCTGGAATTTGTTCCCTCCTTTAGCTCATGGAAATCCCTCACTTTTTTTGAAGTTTAGTTCAAGAACCATTATCTACATGAAGCTTTTCCTGATCCTGAAACTGCTAGAGTTCTGCCTCCCTATCTTTTAAGTGACTGTCCATCATTTATTTTGTATTTTTTCTGTATCTATTAAACATACATACATACATACATGTGCAGGTCTCCATGAGGACAGTCAATGTCTCATTTTTCTTTTTGTATCCACAGTACACAGCACTGTGCACACAGTAGTCACTAAGGGGGAAGGGAAAAAGTAGTTACTAAGAATCTATTATGTGCTAGGCACTGTGCTAAACTCAGTGCCAGGCATACGGTAGGAGTAAATATCTCATAGTAGGTATTAATATTATCTCCTTTGATAATAAATAGTTGTTGATTGATGAATTGCTGGATTTAGAAATTGGGTTTAAAATTCATCTGAAATGCTTATTAGCTTCACAGATGCTTATGACCCTGAACAAGATACTCACATACTAGTTTCTTCATTTTTAAAATGAGGAGGGGCAGTCAGGTTTTGTAGTAGGTAGAGCAATGGCCCCAGAATCAGGAAGACCTGAGTTCAAATTTGGCTTCAGTAACTTGACACTTACTTGCTGTGTGACCCGGGGCAAGTCACTTAACCCCAATTGCCTCACCAAAAAAAAAAAAAATGAGGAGGTTTTATTTAGTGGCATCTATGGTCTCTTCCAGCTCTGAATCTGTCATCCTTTATAATGAATGAAGATGATCAGTTACTAATTATTTTCAGGCCAAAATTGTGGTATAGCTAATAGTAACTTTGTGCATGCACATCATTAGTCTATGATTCAAAGTTTGTGTTATACAATTTCAGTGCTCAAGAAAAAGTTTTGCTCAGGTACTAAAGTTAAAGACCTTTCTGGGACATCATCTGCTCTTGTCACTAGTATCGGTACAGTCTCACTCTTTTTTAGCAGAAAACAGCGGCCTGCAGATAAGTTAACTGGTGAGTGACAAGCTTGCTACACACACCCACCCACCCACACCCACACACACACACACATGGACTAGCACCTCTGGTGTTTTTAGTTTGAGGGCTTGCCAATGCTTATCTACCTTTGATGTCTTCCTGGCACTCAACTCTCACCTGTGGCTACAAAAAGCTGTAATGTGTGCAGTGATCACACCTCAGTAAACCATCACAGCAGACAGGCTAAACAAAGTTGAGGGTAATAAGTGATAATAAGGTAATAAGGCCAGAAGCCCATCAGTAAGTAAAGGAATGTCTACCCCAAGAATTTGAAGACTTCTTGTGGTGGGATAGGCAGAAGAGAGCAATGGCCATGAAGGTGGCTCAAGCAGGTGCTATGGAATGCATAGAACTTGATCAGACATCTAAGATACCAAGGTATTTTACTGCCTCCCAGGCCATCGCCAGTTGTCCTGACTTTTGCCTTGCCACTAGAAGAATGAGGCTGATGACTGTGCAGCTCTGCTTCACTTAAATCCAATCTACATAAGAGTCAAGACATCACCCTGTGATGTCATCAGTACTTTTCAAAAATGAAGGGCAAACAACTTCAACAACAACATCCGCCCGCTCTGTATATATACATATATATGCATACCTTTGTTATAGTAAAAATGTAAATATGTAAATACACACATATAAAATTTGGTTGAGTTTTTAAATTTTATCTTACCTTCATTTCTACATTTTCAACACTACAACCACCTGGACATCCTTTATATCAAAGAAAACTAGTTCAATGATACTAACCCATAGAGTGAGCTTATTTGACAATTTATGTGACATCCTCTACCAAAAGTCCCTCTCATAAATCCAATGAAAGCAGCAAGGCAGATTTCCTTATCTCTTTTGCCAAGACAGTATTTACAATGACATATTGACTTTATTTGAATATTATTTTAATTTATGTTGTTATAGTTATTGTGCATATTAGTTTCCTAATTAACTTCTGTCTACAACACTTTATGTGTGTCTTCCTAAGCTTTTCTGAATTTTTAATATCAGAATAATGTCCAACCAGGATTCCATAGGATTAATGATGAAAAATGTTACCCATCCCCAGATTGAAAAAAAAAAAAACAACTTAGAATGCAGAATGAGACAAATTAACTTTTGGACATGGCCAAAGTGGACATTTGTTCTATGGATTATTCATATTTGTAATGAATTTTGTTTTTTGTGCATGTGTGCGTGCGTGTGTGTGTGTGTGTGTGTGTGTGTGTGTGTGTGTTTGGGGGTAGGAGAGTAAGAGGGCAGATCTTGGTTATTAAAACAAACAAAATATTTTTTAACACTAAACAAAGAAAGCTCTACTTTGAAATATCTAATTAATTAGTAATGCCTGACTTGTCTTCTCTATGTATGATTTTATGTTGTATGGACTCCTTAAATAACACTATGATAACTTTCATTCATGCTTTAGATCAATCCAAAATATTCAGTCCATATTTTATGTCACCAGGTTTCTTCATGTTAGCTCACTTTTTTTTTGCTGTATGAGGTTGTTCTCTTGTAGTCTGTTTTTGGTGTATTCTTTTCACTCCTTTCCCAGACTGGGAGTTACACCTATGTATTGATGGGAGTGTATTACATTGATCAATCAATAAATAAACATTTATTAAGCAATTGTTACATACTAGATATTGTGCTAAACACTGCCCTCAAGAAGCTCAGAATGTAATGGGAGAGATAACATACAAACACAGATATACAAACAGACTACATACAGGATAGATAGCAAGTAATTAACAGAGAGAAGGCACTAGAATTAAGGGGGATTGAGAAAGATTTCCTGTAGAAGGTGGGCATTTATTTGAGTCTTAGAGGAAGCCAGGGAAGTCAGTAGGTAGAGATGAGAGTGAGAGCATTCCAGGCATGAAGGACAGCCAGAGAAAATGTTCAGAGTCAAGAGATAGAGTGTCTTCTTTTTGAAATAGCAAGGAGGTTATTGTCATTGTGAGTACATGGTGTAGAGTAAGGTGTAACAAGCCTGGAAAGGTAGGATTGGGCTAGGTTATGAAAGACTTTGCATGCCTAGCAGGGAGGATTTTTTAATTCAGTCCCAAAGGTGATAGGGAGCCCCTGGAGTGTATTGAGTAGGTAGGTGACATGGTTAGACCTAATACTTTAGGATAATCTCTTTAGTGGCTTAATGGAGGATGAATGAGAGTGCAGAGAGTGTTGAATAAGCAGATTACGGCAATAGTCCAGCTGTGAGATGATAAAGGTCTGCACCAGAGGGGTGGCAATGTCAAAGGGAAGAAGGGGGCTTATTTGAGAAAAAATGCAAAGGTGAAATCAACAGACCTTGGCAACAAATTGGATGCGTAGGGTGAGAGATCATGAAGAGTTACGGATGACTCCTTGGAGCAAGTTTGGAGGTCAGCAGAGAAGCTGGGATTGGTAGGTTTGTGAATCGTCGTTATAGAAACAGTTATAAAATCCATGGGGGTGAGGTAGCATAGAGGGAGAAGAGAGGAGGGGCCAGGACAAAACCCCGAGGGACACTTATGGTAAGAGATAATGATGTGGATGAGGATCCAACAAAGCAGACTGAGATGGAGCAGTGATATAGGAGGAGAATTAGGATAAAGTGTTGTCCCAAAAACCTAGAGAGAAGAGAGTATCAGAGATTGAAAAGGGTCATTAATGGTGTTACAGGATACAGCAAGTTCAAGGAGAATGAAGATTGAGGAGAGCTTTTGCATTTTGCGGTTAAGAGATCACTGGTAATTTTGGAGGGAGAAGTTTCAATGGAATTATAAGGTTGCAACTTGGATTGTAAGGGATTAAGAAGAGAATGAGAGAGGAGAAAGTGGAGACACCTATTGCAAACAGCTTTTTTGAGGAGTTTAGGTAGAAATGGCAGAGCAGGTAGAAGAGTTAACTTTGGTAAGGAATAAAGCTACCTCTTCCCATGAGACAGGAGTGAAGGAGAAAATGGCAGAAAGCATCTGAGTGAAATGAGATAAAGAAGAGTGGAGGAGAGGGAGCTCATGGTGAATGGCCTCAATTTTTTTCCTCATAACATATTAGTCAAAGTTCTCAGCAGTGAGGGTGGGGCTAGGGGGATCCATGGGAGGTTTGAGGAAGGATGGGAAGGTTTTGAAAAACTTCTGTGAAGAGTGAAATGGTGAGTCGACAAGACAGATATGGGATTGCTTAACATCAGTGAAGGCCCATTTGAGCTTGTGTAACATAAAATTTTAGGGAACCTAGTCAGCATAGTTGTGTGGTTTGCTCTACTTTTATGGGCTAGTGTCAAGTGCAATATGAGATTGGAGTCTCAGCTTCACAACTCCTCTTCTTTTTTGAAAGGGTGGAAATTAGGCAGAAAAACAACAGGATATAAAACAGCTTGATGTCAAAAGGAAGGTTGCTCTTCTTTGCACTGGAGGCTTTCCACATCCAGGTCAGGAGATTGGGCTGGCAGCAGGAGGTAGAAGTTGCCTTGTGCTGGCACACATGGAAGTCTTTGCTTTGTGGCAAATAGAAGACACCTTGCCTGGCTACTTGTCTGCTTCTCTCATGTGACACCCTGAGCCCAGCAGGAGATGAAAAGCAACAGTGCCCATTCAGTGGAATTTTAGGTCTTTTCCTCATTTAAAGAATCCAGTAATGAGGTGGCAACAGGAAGCGATACACTTCCTGTACAGGTGGAAGCCCTTTGTTGAAAATGGAAGACACCTAGACAGACCCCTTGCTGCCTTCCCTCAAGAGATATGCTGAGATCAGTAGGAGAGAGAAGGCACACAGCAGACATAGAGAGGCAGAGAATTCTGATGCACACTAATGCATTTTTCTATCAAGGCTTAACCATTTCTATGACTTTCGACAAGGTGGGACATTTGTCCCTACAATGATTTCATGTTAGATTCTGACTGTAGTCAGGCTAAAGCCCTGGCCTTTACGTTCTATACCTGGGGATGCCAAAGCTAGTTTAGACCAAAGAACGGACCAGAATCACTTGAACAATGAGACCCCATCCTTTCAAAAGAAAAACTCAAAATATAGTGAAATAATAGGAATTTTTGTATTATAATATTTGAATTATAATAATTATAAACAAGTACATATATAATATATAAATATAATATAATAAATAAATATAAATATATTATATAAGATATAAGATATTATATATTAATAAAAATAATAAATAAATATAAATATAATAGAACATAAACAAGTACAAGTATAATACAAGTATAAATAAATTTAGCAATTTAATGAAGATTCATTAAGAGAAAACTAAATGTAAGGGACCATGCTATATCATAAGGATTAAAAAAAAAAGAAAGCACAAGAAGGACTCTACCCTCATGCTTCTTAGATCTAAAAATCTAATAGGAAGAAGGGATAACCCTGGAAAAGTCACTTCATCACTTTTTGCCTTCAAGAAGATCCCTAAGACTGTACATTGTAGAAGAATTGCCAATCTGCTTTGGTGGACTGAATACCCTGCACCAGTGAAATCATAATAATGGATAAAAATAGCAATAAAAATTAATGGCAGTATATATGCAAATAATTATACTGCAGGAAATACTGGTTCACTGTAAATGAAAAGCTCAGGAAAATGCCATGAGAAACTTGATGAAGGAAAGATCAATTTTTTTAATTGGGAAATTACACTGAGGCTTCATGGAGTTAACCATTGGCAGGATTCTGCGGGGGACCTTTCTTTGTTGTGCCCAGTTTTCTTGCAGGCACATAGATCACAAAGTCTTCCAGGGCCAAAGTAGGAAAGTACTTCTAGGAACACTTCTCTTCTGTCTTTTCAGCTCCACTCGAGGATTTGGAGGTTAGCATCCAGCTAGGAAAAGACACTTAGCCTTTCACTGAAAATGGGCAAAGGGAGCTGAAAAGACCACTTCGGCCCTTAAATCTGTTGTCATTTTCACTATGGTTATTAATTCTACTTGGATGAAAAGAGAGTCAACAGCTTCATTTTTTCTTAAAATATGGGACACTTCATCATATACTCTATCATTTCTAAGGTTTACCCAATTCTGATCATTACTATCTCACCTAACATTGCACCTTAAGGAGTCTACATTATTGTCATGTGCTTTGCATCTGAACTTTACTATATGTATTATCTCTGCAAATTAGAATGCAATGTATTTTGCTTTTTTATTTGTACTTACAGAGTTTAACACATTGTAAGTGCTTCAAAAATGAGTCTCCATTCCATTCATGCAGAAGGTATCAACTAAGTCAGGCGTTAAAAAGAGGAACTTCAGTAGGCAGAGATGGAGAATGAGGGTATCTATTTCAAACAAGAGTATGATGTGAACAAGGAGCAGGGAAACAGGAAAAGGTATATGAGGAAGAAAATGAATAGGGAACTTAGCTAGATGAAGAGTATGGGAAGGGGAACAGGACTGTGATATGACTGGAAATGTAGGTTACATTATGCAGCATTCTATTAATGGATCCATATTTCTTTTTCTTAAGATTAGTTTCAGCATTGTAGAATTAAGAATTATCTTTTTGCTTTTGTTTCATTCAGTAAAGCAAATGACACCTCCATTTCATGTGGAGTGCAAGTGATTTTTGTCTCTTGGAGGCATAAAAAAAGTTTTATGAAATATATGGGAATTTATAGAGTTTTGCTTTGAGGAATAAGAGATGAGATAATTACACTAGGATCCATGACACATATCCAGGTGTGTGTGTGTATGTGTGTGTGTGTATGTTTGTGTGTTGTTTTATTTTGGCTATCTGAAGAGATCACTCTTTTTATTGATCTGAATTTTACAGAGGAGACAGCAAAAGACTTAAAAAGTTAGTGAGTTACCTGTGATTATTCAGAGAGTAGTGAGAAGAAAAACTAGAACCTAAGCTCTTTGATTCCAATTACAATGTTCTATAGCCTATTTACTGTTCAAATATAAGGCATATAATGTTTATAAATATCAGGAGACTGGTGAAAATTTTGTTTATAAATTGTGGTTGACTTTTACCCAAAGTGGTGGTTACACCAAATATAGTCTAAGACTATATGAGCAAAATTAATTGTGTTATAGCAGAAAGAACATTGCATAGTTAGACAAATGAATTTGTACCCTTCCTCATCACTCCACTACAGCTCTGTTTTTAGAATTTCTATCTTTGGGCCACAGTTGCTCTATCTATAAAATAGATACAATACTACTTTATTTGTTCATTCTTCAATCTCATGTGGTCTGACTTTTATCCATACTACTCTAGTGAAACCAATTGTTTAAAGCTCCCCAATGACCTCCAATTTTCAAAAATAATGATTAAAAACAAAGAAGAAAACTTCAATTCACATCTTACTTTGCCTTCTTTGCAGTACTTAATGCTTTTAGCAGCTTAAAAATGTAAATGCTAAAACTAAATTCTAGACCATTGTTAAGGTTTTCCTTAATAGGTCAACACTCCAGATATACTATTACATGTGGCCATCTAGTCTAACCCTTTCATTTTCCAGTTGAATAAAGTAAAGTCCAGAGATTTCCACTTCTGAGAGCCAACATGGCAGAGTAAGAGGTAAGTCTCTTTTATCCTCCCTTATTAACCTCTGAAAGCCCAGAGAAATCACACCAGGAAAAACCCTAGAACAGCTGAACCAGAAGAAAGATGGGGTGCAGCAGTCCAGTAGCCCAGGAAGCTTGAGGAATTAACTGGAAAAGCCCATCTTACCTTGGGGGAAGGTGAGCAGTACAGAATGGGAGGCATCCCAGCAAGCTAGTGGAAAGCCCCACCTCAGCATACCAGGAGGAGATCCTGAAGCCCAGGTGATGGAGCAGGCAAACACAAACACCTGGACCCCTGAGTGCCTCACTGAGGGTGGGTGAACTGGTGGAAACCAGCTCAGAAAACCACCAGGTACCTTCGTGTTCTACAGCAACCAGGTCTCCCAGTGCCTCAGCAAAACTAAGGGAAGCAGTGCTCCAAGGGACCCCAGGTGGATAAACACACTACAACATCCATCTGAAAGGAGCTGAAGAAAGTAAAAAGAAGGAAAGGCCTGGGTGAGCAGGAAATCTCCAGGAGCCACACTACCCAATCCTACCCCTAGAGCTCCAGTGTTGCTGATTCCAGCCCAACATCAGGTAAGCTGCCAGAATCCTACAGCCTCCAACTGCCAACATTGGAGGCCCCAGTGCACAAAGTCAGTGACCAAGCCCTAGGCTCTCAAAACAAGAAGTTTGGGTCAGTGCCTTCTTCTCCCCAGCATGGGAGCCCAGTCTCTTTAAAGGCCAGGAAATAAGCAAACACCATGAGAAAAAAGAAACATACGATAGATTCTTATTATGGGAAGAGTGAAGATCAAGGCAGAAATTCTGAAGAGGATAATATTGTCAACAAACCCACATCTGGAACCTCAAAATCAAATATGAATTGGTCTGAAGCTGAAAAAGCCTTCTTAGAAGAGCTCAAGAAGGATTTTAAAAGTCAAATGGAGAGGTAGAAGAAAAAATGGGAAAAGAAACGAGAGATATGCAAATGAGAGTCAATAGTTTGGAAAAGAAAGGACATAAATTAACCGTAGAAAACAAGTCCTTAAATAATATAATTGGCCAACTGGAAAAAAAAGTACACTGAAGAAAACAAGTCCCTAAAAAATAAAATTGGTCAAATGGGGAAGGAGGTACAAAATCTAATAGAAGAAAACAATTTGTTAAAAATTAGAATTGAGCAAATGGAAGCTGATGACTCTATGAGAGAGCAAGAATCAGTTAAACAAAAACAAAAGAATGAAAAAAAAGATGAAAAGGTAAAATAACTCATTGGTAAAACAACTGACCTGGAAAATCAATCCAGGAGAGACAATTTAAAAATTATCGGTCTACCTGAAAAGCATGGTGAAAAAAAGAGCCTGGACAGTATCTTTCAGGAAATCATAATGGAAAACTGCCCTGAAGTCCTAGAATCAGAGGGTAAAATAGCCATAGAAAGAATCCGCCGATCACCTCCTGGAAGAGAAACCAAATTGAAAACACCAAGGAATATAGTAGCCAAATTCCAAAATTACCAGGTCAAAGAGAAAATACTGCAAGCAGCTAGAAAGAAACAATTTGAATATCATGGAACCACAGTCAGGATCACACAGGACCTTGCATCTTCTGTAGGGTGTGGAATATGATATTCTGTAAGGCAAAGGAGCTTAGATTACAACCAAGGATCAACTACCCAGTGAAAAATGAGCATGTTCTTTCAGGGGAGGAGATGGATATTCAAGGAAATAGGGGACTTCCATACCTTCCTGATAAAAAGACCACAGCTCAACAGAAAATTTGATCTTCAAATACAAGACTCAAGAGAGACATAAATAGGTAAAAGGGACAGAAAAAAACAACATGTTATTAATAAGGGCAAACTGTTTACAACCCTACAAGGGAAGATGATGCTTTTAACTCTTGAGAACTGTATTGTTATTTCACCATTTTAAAAGGGTATACATAAAGGGGATGGGTATAAATTGACTTTGATGTAATGATGAAAAAAATCTAAGAAAGTGGGTTAAATGGATCCAAGTAAGTGAATTAATCTGATCTAACTAAGAAAATGTACTGAGAGAAAAGGAAAGGAGGAGGCAGACAAGGGTAAATTACATCACAGGAAAAGGCACAAAAACCTATTAGAGCAGAAAGAAAGAAGGGAGGGAGATGAACATTGTTTGAACCTTACTCTCATCAGATTTGGCTCAAGAAGGGAATAACATAATCAGTTAGGTATAGAAATCTAATATGCCCTATAGGCAGTAGGAGGGAAAAGGGAAAAGAAAAGGGAGGGGGTTAAGAAAAGGGAAGTGGGACTGAGGGAGGTGGTGGTCAAAAGCAAAACATTAGTGAGGAGGGAAAAGGAGAAAGAAAAGCATAAACGGAGTGGGAGGGAGAAGGATGGAGAGAAAGACACAGGTAGTAATCATAATTGTGAATGTGATATATGAATGTAATGGAATACTATTGTACTATAAGAAATGATGAACAGGCAGACTTTAGATAAACCTGGAAGGACTTATATGGTTTGAGGATGAGTGAAGTGAGCAGAACCAGGAGAATGTTGTACACAGTAATAGCCACATTGAGTGATGACTGACTTTGATAGGCTTAATCCCTCTCAGCAATACAAGGATCTAAGACATCTCCAAAAGCTTAATGATGGAAAATGCTGTCCACATCCAAAGAAAGAACTATGGAGTTTGAATGCAGATCGAAGCATACTATTTGCTATTTTTTTTCTTTTGCTGTGTTTTGTTTCCTCTTTCTGGTGGTTCCTCCTATTAGTTCTAATTCTTACTTACAACATCACTAATATGAAAATATATTTAATGGGAATGTATATGTATAGCCTACATTAGATTATGCACCATCTTGGGGAGGGAGGGAGGGAAGGAGGGGGAGAAAAATTTAAAACTCAAAAGCTTATGGAAGTTATTGTTGATAAATTTTAAAAAATTAATAAAAAAAATTAAAAAAAGAAAAAAAGAAAAAGAAAAAGAAAGTAAAGTCCAGCAAGGTTAAGTGATTTGCTCAAAGTGACTCAGGTAATAACCATCAAAGGCAAAAGTTGAAAACACATCTTCTGACTCCAGAGTTAAAGTTAGTGTTTTTCCATTGTACCTAATTGACTCCCTATTGTAGCTTCAGATTGTATTTAGTAGAAATTATTTGTCAGCTTAACTAGGGTTCATGAGGGGGATAATGCTTTAAAAGTACCACTTTTTATTATTATTTTGAAAGACAGAATATATGAAGTGAATTTTACTATTTTAGTGTAGAAGGTGGTGGTGGTGGAAACGTGTCCCTTTATGTTTAAACACAGACCCCTTGCTGATCAGCTGGCATTCATTCCCTTATGCCCATCTGCTAGGTTATTATTGTGCCATGTCGAGGAAGTGTCAGGCTAGTTTCAAGTCAGTATAAATGCCAACTAAAGATTAATTTAGCAGGAGAGCCTGTTGAGTGCAAAAGTGACCTCTCTCGTAAGAAGGCTTTCCTACCTAGAAATGCCAGATAAGGATTTGGGCTTCATTACATTTGAGTGCATCTGTTGCCACTCATGGGCCCAAAGCCATGAAGAGAATGTTTTTTGTTGTGAAAGCTACATGGGAAAATGGAAACATAGGTGAATGCCAACATATTTTGTGAAGGACAGGTCTTATTGTTACATATCTAACAAAGCTACTGTGATGGCTAGAAGAAAAAAATAGTTGAGAAAAAAAAAGATTAGTTTTATTATTTCAAGTGTTTAGAGTACATTTAACAAAGAACTAAATATCAGACTTTTTTTTTCTTTTTTAAAAGAGAGAAAGCAAGGAAGTTAAACATTAATGTAATGTTAGAAACCTGGGCAGGAAAAAAATGATGTACAGAATGGTTTATATGACTATGACTAATACACCAAGCCAATCTGAATAGAGATGAGGGGTAGTGGAATCCAACTCAGATTACTTCTGGGATCCTACAGCTCTTGAATTTAAGTGATTTGGAAACTGATAGAAATTGTTCCAAATCCAAAATCATTGTTAAAAGAAAAATTGATATAGAAGGATATAGCCAAGTCAAGTGAAAAATTACAGATACTGACTGTATTTTGTAAAGGTGTGGCAAATGGAATCTATTATATTTTACAAAGGAGTAATAAATGGCATTTATTATAAAAATTTATTTTAAAAGTTTTTGCATGAAAGTTTTGTTGGATGGATCAATGAAGGAATGAAATAATTCAGTAAGTAAAATAAGATTTAGGAATGCTTCTGAGTCCAAAAGAGTGATAATGTAATGAGGGAAAATAAAAACCTTATGCATTATCTGAAACTATCTATACAACTATCTGGCTGAAAAGAAGCACACAATCTCTTCGACAGAAGGGTAGGTTATCTTAACAACCAAAATGAATAACAATAACTGTCATATCTACAGTACTTAAATATTTGCAAAATTCTTTACATACAGAATTTCATTTTATCCTCCTGATATCCGTATCAGGATAGAGAAAAGTTCTAACTCTATTTTCTCATCTGTGAAATGGAAGTAATAATAATAGCTTCCTTCTCACAGGATTGTTGTTACAAGATTGAATGACATAATGTAAGTGATGTGTAAACCTTAAAGCACTATATAAATACTAGCTATTATCATAAGTAGGTACTGAAAGTTTGATTATAATAGGACATTAGCTCAGGATGTTATACAGTCCACCTCTCTCATTTTCCAGAGCAAAGAGCAAAGCCTAGTAAGGTGATATAATTTGTCCAGTTTCACACAGGTAGTGATGGCCAAACTAAGATTTTCATATTGTGCTCTTTACTTTAAGTCCAGTGGTCTTTCCAATAGCATGCAATACACCTAGCCCATAGGAATCAGTGGCAGGATTCAAATCAAGGTCTTATTGATTCCAGGACCAACATCTTGTCCACTATGGCTTTCTACCTCACTGAATTATCCCCCTGCCTAGTTTAACTTTTGAGAGTTCCTTATTGGATTGTATGAAGTCAGGTCATTTGACTGGAGTATGTTGAGATTAGATACTCAAACATGCCACCTTACTAGCTTGTAGAAGTGTCTGAATCACAGACTAAGCCACAATATCTTGCTATCTTCATGGAATATTTATTACATAAGATATATTCTCTAATCTATCCTTTTTCTGCCTTATTTCTTTTTTTCCCCAAAGCCTGCCTTTAAATCTTTTTAAAGGTTTTGAATTTATTTTAAATTTAAATACAAAGGAAAAAAAGGAAAAGAAAACATAGCCATACACACAGAAGAACATAAGAGGAGATTCAATATAAAGCAATAAATTTTCATTTCAAGGAAACCTATATAATAAATACTATACATTATTTTCAAAGCTGTCCATCTTTAGTATGCTTTCTTTTGTCCTCTGCTATGCACTTTTATTTTATTTTTCACCTTCCCTCCCCTAAGAAGGGTACAATTAAGCACAGATACACACACATATACATATACACAGATATGCATTGGCATACACATATATTCACATATACACTCAAATACCTATATGTAAAACCCTGTTGTGCTTACTTCTACTTGCCATCTGCCTCTCCATAGAGGGATAATATCTTCCTTCATAAGTCTAAGTCTTTCCACATTTTTATAAATCCACCAGTTCATGATTCCCTACACCACAAAAACATTCCAAGTCAATCATATTTCATCTGGGAGATGTCCATGAGAGCCTCTTCCCAATTTTCTGTATTCTTTCTATTCTTGGACATATAGGTTTATTCTGCCTTATTTCTTTGGAGTTTGTGAATGATGACATTTTATGCTTAAGCATTTCCTTTTAGGAATGAATGACTAAAGTCTTTGATTTATAATGTAGAGATGGAGTCAGTGAGTTTACCTCCTTGGGCTGTGATATCATCATGTTCATCTGAAAAACAGTTTCATGCTTGATGTTAGAATCTCCATGTGTGGGCCCATGATTAGAAGAAAGGTGGAAACCCTTAGTTCTTCAGCTTTTGAAAATAATTTTTCACTCCTGAAAAAAGTGAAAATTGGGAATTTTGATGGTCTCCCTGATGTATTGTTTCATATATAAAGAAAAAAAAGGATGTTATTCAAAGGTGGAAATACAAGAACAGACTTTAATTTTTTAAACTTACTTTTTTTTTAACAATTTTTATTGATGTATTTTGTTTTTGGTTTATATCACCAAACTTCCTTCCAATATCTTACCCACTCATCCCTGAGAAAGCCAGCATATATAGTGAATAATATATTTTAAAGCAAAAAAGAGAAAAAATTGATCAATATATTAAAAATATATAATCAACATATACAATATATATAATGTAATCAATATGTGGAATCAAAAATATATTACATAATCAATATATTAAAAATATATAGAATGCATTATATCTATGATCATTCTACCTTTGATAAAGAGTAAAGTGAGGGGATCATGCTTGTTCTGTGAATTGTTCAGGGGTTGCCTTTGATGTGTTGTGGTTGTTCTTTCCATTTATGTTTTTGTACTCGTTGTGTATATTATCTTGACTCTGATTATTTCACTATGTATCAGTTCATGGAAGCATGTAAGGTCCCAAAACAGGAATACTTCTCTGTCTTCATCATATTTGAAATTTCTTATAGCACAGTAAAATTCCTTTATATTCATGTACCAGAATTTCTTTAGCTACTTCCCAGTAGATAGGCATTCATTTTGTTTCTAATTCTTTGCTACTACAAAATGTGCTACCATAAATAGTTTATACATACTTTCCTCTTATCAATAATCTCCAAAGGGTTTAAACTTAATAGAGGAAATTGGATCAAAGGGTATGGATATTTTGTTCAGTAATTGTTTAATTCTAAATTGTTTGCAAAATGGGTGTATAATATAATAAAATATGCTAATGCACACATGTATAAAACAGCATATATATGGATATACAAAATGCAAATATACGTATATTTAAATGCATAAATAGAAACAAATATTATCTGTGCACATAAGTACAAATGTGAACATAAATATGTGTATATAAAATGAAATCTAATTGTCCATGTGTAGACATTCAAATAACAAAAAGTTTTCAAAAAATTGTGAAACCTGTGAGGAAAATGTATAAATCACTGAGGGAAATACCAACAAATAAACAAAAAAGAACTCTGAGGTTTTAACACATCCAACTCTATCTTTTGTTAAGAATAATGATCTTCCACACAGATGTATTGTATGATCTCTAATATCATCATAAAACGTCCAGCTTGAATTTATTGTGAAATATGACAAATTACATTGGTCTAAATTTCTTTTCTGCATGAGTGATCATCAGTTTTCCCAGAATTTAAAAAAAAATTGAATAGAGAGTTTTTCCTAAGGAATTTATGTATTCTCCTTAATGGAACATTGGGTATTTGATTTCCATTTTTTTTATTCTCCCTTGTCTAGCCTATTGTTCTACCTCCTTATTTTTTAGTTATTAGCAAATTATTTAAATGTCTGCTGCTTTAACATATAATTTGAGGTTTGGAAAGTACTATTTCTCTTTCCTCCTTCCCTGCCTTCACACTAATATTCTAGATCTTTTTTACCTAATTAATTGTGTTTCTCTTTTATTGGGCTATAACAGATAAATGTATCATTAAATCTCTAAATCATATTTGCTGATAATGCTATTTTTATTATATTACAATAAGGTAGAAAGACTTAAGACATCCCTGCTGTTGAAGAACTAATGGTGAACATCATACAAAGGAAAGTGAAAGATGCAGGGTGGGTGTGAGCAGGCAGTAACATATAGTCAACAAGGAACTCCAAAAATAGGAGTACATGATGTCTTCCATGGTCTACATGAAAGATAGACATGTGTTGTTCACCTAGCAGAAGTAAGGGCTCAAAGGTGGATGACCAGAGTATTTTAGAGACACCCTTTCAATGTTAGGTGGAGGTGAGAAAGGTCTCTGGGATAACAGGTGGTCCCCTATTCCTAACATTTGGGAGGCCATAGATAAGAATACCATGGGTTTCAGAGAATGGATTTCAATCTACCTTTCATGAAGCATATTTCTAAAATAATCTACATGCAAGAAGTACTATAGTCAAAATTATTCAATACATTTGTAATAAAAACATAGGTATATTGGCTTTGTATTGGACTGAAGATGATAAAGGGATAAGCCTGAGTCCTCCATGAGGACCTGGACAATGTAAAAAGACTTAGAAGTAGCCTTAAACATATTGGATGGATTAATGGGATGATGTAAAAAAGAATCACACAGAATGTCAAATTGTGCCTAAGTGGGACTCTGAACTGATGAATGGAATATCTAAAATAGGCCATGCTAATATAATAAAAACTAAATCCATTGTTGAATAACATTTTAAAAGGTGGTTTGTGTCTACTTACATTATCATCAAAATACCAAAGAAGTGGCATTCATTAATATTTATCTATAGGTAGAATATTGGTCTTATGTCTGTGGTTATTGATCTTCTCTCATAGACTTTGTTTTTGTTTTAATAAGATCCAAGATTTTTCCCCACTCATCTTTGGTATCTTCCCTCCTTTCAGTAACCTTGTAGTTTTGCCTTTTCTCCCTTCATAATTGTATCACCTTTGCTACAGATGCCCTCTCTATATACCTGATCCTATCAGACTGTTTTTTCCCCCATCTTTGTTTTCCGTAGTGCTATTTCTACTTCCTCTCTAAAGACCTCAGAAATTGTGATACTATGATCTGAGAGTAGTAACATCACTATCCCTGATGAAAAAAAATAATGGTTTATTGAAATGATTTTTGCAAATCTTTTCAATTTTTCTTTTTGTTATTGTTTCTTTTCCTGTTTTTATCCTTTAGTGCCCTGGGGATGAGGTTACTTAGTTGTTTATCTGACCACGCTTTCTTTAAACTGGATTTACCCTCCAATGCTTCTGTCACCTTTAAGGCATAATCCTGATCTTACCTGGCCGTGCTTCATAAGATTTTACAGGAAAGTTTATATTCTAACTTAGCATTGCCTTAGGCAGCCTACCACTTAGGATCACTGGGGAA
The DNA here is from genome assembly GCF_900497805.2 of Vombatus ursinus. Taxonomy (NCBI): domain Eukaryota; kingdom Metazoa; phylum Chordata; class Mammalia; order Diprotodontia; family Vombatidae; genus Vombatus; species Vombatus ursinus. Next base: position 28,628,869 of record NW_020940360.1, read on the forward strand.
AAAATAAACATTTGGGTTAAGAAAATGGATTTCTCTACTAGGAGCAACTTGAGATAAAAACACATAGGACTCCTTTCCTCTCTTTCATCTCTGGGTCCAACTTACTGTCTCTTTCTAGTTTCTCTCCCAGATAGATGTATTGATTTACTCTCTAATTGGCTAGCATTGGAACTGCATATTATAGTTCAGATAATAGGTCTTTTTCACTTACTTTTCATGTATTTTTATGTGAATTTTTTGAGTCAATCATAAGCCTATGAGGAGAAAATTGCTGCAAGAAACCATTAGAAAAAATATTGCTATTTTCCTTTTCACATTTGCCTCAAAGATATCCTTAATGAGTGTATAAAACATTTTCATAAGTTTTTATAAAAATAAAATAAGATCATTGATTGATAGATAGTGATCTTTCTAGAACACACTTTTTTGTGGATAATAGTATTATTGGATCATAGATTTGCATCTGGAGGCTTAGAAGTAATTTAGTACAAATCTTCCACTTTCTAGATAAGGAAAATAAGGGATAGAGTAAAATGACCCATATAATTTTAGACATATAGTTAGTGGCCAAGGTGAGATATGAACCTATATCTAAAAGCTTTAATTTGGTTGCCTTTAAAATATATCATGCTTGGTAGTGGATCCAAGATAGCAAAAAAAAAAAAAAAAAAAAAAAAGGGGCAAAGACTAGTCTGAACTCTGAAATTTTCCTCCAAAAAACTATACAATAAATCTCAAAATGAATTCTAGAGCAGTAGAACCCACAAAAGGATGTGGTGAAACAATTTTCCAGCCCAAGAAAACTAAGAAAGTCAGAAAGAATGGTCTGTCATACTGGAGTGAAAGGGGAGCACAGTCTAGTGCAGACAATGCCTGAGCAAGACTTTGCAAGGCAGCAACAGTCTTTGGGAGCAACTGGCCTACTAGCATCATCTTCTGGAACCCTCATATCATAAATAATAAGGGTGTCAGATAATTGGTCAGAAGGAGAATACAGAATTCCCTTTGCTAGCACTGGGTACAGAACTATAACTTTGATCATATGAGGATCTGGGTCACAGTCACAGGTCAAGTAGGAGCACCAGCTCAGCAGACAATGTGGTCACAGAGGAGTGGGGATCCTTGTCACAGTTGTAGGGCAGAAAAAATGCTGATGGTCACTAAGAGATAAGAGCTCAGGACAGGCAAATAGTAAACACATCTATTCTTAGAGCACACCATCATGGAAAAAATCAAGACTTACAACCCCCAAAACTAGATCTAAAAACATCTGCACATAAAATCTATTTTGGGACAGTGCCCCCTCCACCCTAGGAGTGGAATATAACTTTAATATAAAATTAAAAGTCAAGAAATAAGCTGGGAAATGAGCAAACAACAACAACGAAAGAACTTAACCACAGAGAATTACTGTAGTGATGGGGAAGGTCAAAACACAAACTCAGAAAAACAACAAAGTAAAAACTGCTACATCCAAATACTCAAAGAAAAATATGAATTTCTGTCATACCCCAAAAGATTCCTGGAAGAGCTCAAAAAGGATTTAAAAAATCAAATAAAAGAGGTAGAGGAATAATTGAGAAAAGAAATGAAAGTGATGCAAGAAAATATTGAAAACGAATCAACAGCTTGGTAAAGGAAGCCCCAAAATAGTGAAGAAAATAACCCATTAATACCCATCAACTGGGGAGTGGCTGAACAAACTGTGGTATATGAATGGAAAGGAATGTTATTGTTCCACAAGAAATGATGAGCAGGAAAACTTCAGAAAAACCTGAAAAGATTTACATGAACTGATGCTGAGTGAAGTGAGCAGAACCAGGAGAACATTGTACACAGTAATAGCAAAATTGTATGATGATTGACTTTGATGGACTTAAGTCTTCTCAGCAAAACAAGAATATAAAATAACTCCAAAAGACACATGATGGAAAATGCTATCCACATTCAGAAAAGAGAATTATGGAATTTGAATGCATATCAAAGCATACTATTTACTCTATCTCTTTTTTTGTTCCTTCTTTTTCATGTTTTCTCCCATTCATTTTAATTCTTCTTTACAACATGACTAATGTGAAAATACATTTAATAGGAATGTAGATGTAGAGCCTATATGAGATTGCATACCATCTTGGGGAGGGGGAGGAGAGGGAGAGGGAGAACATTTAGAACTCAAAATCTTATGGAAGTGTATGTTAAAAACCAAAACTAAATAAATTAATTAAAAAAACAAAAAAAAGTTTAATGATGTACTAAAAAATTCAGCATCACATCTATCCCCTTTCTATATTCCCCAGTCATCCCCATGCATCAGATGTGCAGAATTCCTCAATCAATAACTCTCTCATCCAAGGTTTTAACTAACTTCCCACAATGGAGAAAGGTTAAATATAATTATAAAATGTACCAGCAGATATGAAACTTTTTAGAAATGTTATTGTATCAATTATTTATCAATAAAAACTAACACATTAAAACCAGAATAAGACAAATGATAAAAGAGGCACAAAAATCCACAGAAGAGAATTTCTCAAAAAGCAGAATTGGCCAAATGGAAAAAGAGATACAAAAGCTTAGTGAAGAAAATAATTCCTTAAAAATTAGAATTGGTCAAATGGAAGCTAATGGCCCCATGACACACCAAGAGATAATAAAACAAAATCAAAATTATGAAGAAATAGAAGAAAATGCAAAATATCCAATTGAAAAAGCAACTGATCTGGAAAATAAATCCAGGAGAGATAAATTATAAAATATTGGACTACCTGAAAACCATGTTGAAAAAAGAACATGGACATCAGATTTCAAGAAATTATCAAGGAAAACTGTCCTGATATCCTAGAAGTAAGGGTAAAATAGAAATTGAAGGAATGTATCAATCACCTCCTGAAAGAGATCCTGAAGTGTAAATTCTCAGGAATATCATAGACAAATTCAGTAACTCCCAGATCTAGGAGAAAATATTGCAAATAGGCATAAAGAAACAATTCAAATATCATTAAGCTACAGTAAATATTATAGAGGATTTGCCAGTTTCTACATTAAAGGCTCAGCAGGCTTGGAATATTCTGGAAGGCCAAAGAGCTAGGCTTATGACCAAGAATCACCTACCCTACAAAACTTAGTATACTTTTTCAAGGGACAAATAACATTCAAAGAAATGCAGTACTTTCTTTTTAAAAAAAATAATTTATTTTATATTTAGTTTTCAACATTCACTTGTGAGGGACTGTCTGATGTTGGCAGCTGCCAGTCGGGTGCTGTGGCATGGGTAAGGTAAGATCTGGGTATTTTGGAAGTCGAGGCAGGGACTGTGGTAGGCAGAGTCGTGTGTACTGGGATGGGCTGGATTCGGAGAAGCCATGAGGCAATTGGGCAATGCTATGAGATAAGCTGGGTGCAAGGAAGTAGCCAAGCCTGAGCTCCTGAGGCAAGGGGTGGTGCCACGTGGGAGTGGGATGGCAGACGACTGAGTTCCCTCTGCTTAGTCCCCTCCCTATATGCAACGTCATCCCCAGATGCCTCTTGTGACCTTCCTGACCTTGTGCAGCACTGACCCAGTCCCCTCCTGGGTCTGACTTCCTAGGTCACGTACTCTTGTCTATGTGTCAATCCCAGATGCCTCCTTCCTGTATCCAATCCTAGCCTCCTACGTCACTCCCTCCCCCTTGGTGTGCTAAACTCAGACAGCCCCTTCTGGTATCTGACCCTACAATCATTGGGTAGTAGCGGGCTGGGGAGGAGGGGCTAAGTAGGTACTTAGGAACAAGCGTGGTCAGAACACACACGTGCGCTCTCCCCTGGCTCCTGCTCTGTTGCTCTGGCCTTGCTGCTTGGGCTTGCTATGATGGTTTGCTGTGTTGGCCTCTGAATAAAACTCTGTGTTGGTGCCTTCCCATGGCTTGTCTCTGTGTGGTGATCCGGCTGAGGACCGAAGACCCGGGAATGGGTAAGACTCTGGCGGTGTACTTCTCTTAGGAGAAGTGGGTACTGGCGCACGACTGGCAGAGGGTCAGCGTGCGGCCCGTACATTCACTTCCATAAACTTTTGAGTTTTTAATTTTCTCCCCATGCATCCCATCCTCCCCCGCCCAAGACAATGTGGAATCTGATATAGGCTCTACATATACATTACTATTAAACATTTTAACATTAGTTATTTTGTAAAGAAAAATATAACCAATGGGAGGGACCATGAGAAAATAGAAACAAAACAAAACAGAAGAAAAAAAGAGAGCAAATAGTATGCTTTGACCTGCATTTAGAAGTCATACTTCCTTCTCTTGATGTGGATAGCATTTTCTATCATGAGTCTTTTGGAAATGTCTTAGATCCAAGCATTGCTGAGAAGGGTTAAGTTTATCAAAGTTAGTCATTGTACAATGTGGCTTTTACTGTGTACAATGTTCTCCTGATTCTGCTCACTTCACTCAGCGTCACTCCATACAAGTCTTTTTAGGTTTTTCTGAAGTCCACCTGTTCATCATTTCTTATAACACAATAATATCCCATTCCATTAATATACTACAACCTGCTCAGCCATTCTCCAATTGATGGGCATCCCCTCAATTTCCAATTCTTTGCCACTGCTGAAAGAGCTACTATAAATATTTTTGTACATGTGAGTCCTTTTCCCATTTGTATGATCTCTTTGGAATACAGCCTTAGAAGTACTATTGAGAAGTCAAAGGGTATGCACATTTTTATAGCCCTTTGGGCATAGTTCCAAATTGCTCTCCAGAATGGTTGGATCAGTTCACAACTCCTACAACAATGCATTAGTGTTCCAATTTTCCCACATCTTCTCCAGTATTTATCACTTTCCTGTTTAGTCATGTTAACCAATCTGATAGGTGTGATGTGGTACCTCAGAGTTGTTTTGATTTGAATTTCTCCAATCAATAGTGATTTAGAGCATTTTTTCGTGTGATTATAGATAGCTTTAATTTCTTCATCTGAGAACTGTCTGTTCATATCCTTTGACCATTTATCAATTGGAGAATGACTTGTACTTTTATAAATTTGACTTAGTTCTCTATATATTTTAGAAATGAGGCATTTATCAAAGACACTGGTTGTAAAAATTCATTCTCAGGTTTCTGCTTCCCTCATAATCTTGGTTGCATTGGATTTGTGTAAAAACTTTTCAATTTAAAGTAATCAAAATAATCCATTTTTTGTTTTATAATGTTCCCTATCTCCTGTTTAATCATACATTCTTCCCTTCTCCATAAATCTGGCAGGTAAACTATTCTTTGCTCTCTTAGTTTGCTTATAATATGAGCCTTTTTATCTAAATTGTGTACACATTTTTACTTTATTTTGGTATGTGGTGTAAGATGTTGGTCTATGCCAAGTTTCTTTCATGATATTTTCCAGTTGTCCCAGCAATTTTTGTCAAATAGTAAATTCTTATCTCAGAAGCTGAAGTCTTTTGGTTTATCAAACAGTAGATTACTATAGTCATTGACTACTGTGTCTTACATACCTAACCTATTCCTTCTATTTCTTAGCCAATACCAAGTAGTTTTGATGATTGCCGCTTTATAATGCAATTTAAAACCTAGTATGGCTATGCCACCTTCCCTAGCATTTCTTTTCATTAATTCCCCTTATATGCTGGACCTTTTTGTTCTTCCAGGTGAATTTCACTATCATTTTTTCTAGCTCTATAAAATAATTTTTAGTAGTTTGACTGGTATGGCACAGAATAAGAAAATTATTGTTTATTATATTAACTTGGCCTAACCATGAGCAACTGATATTTTTCTAATTATTTAGATATGACTTTATTTGTGTGAAAAGTGCTTTGTAATTGTGTTCATATAATTCCTGGGTTTGTTTTGGAAGGTGAACCCTAAATATTTTATAATGCTTACAATAACTTTAAATGACATTTTTCTTTCTGTCTCTTGCTGTTGTGTTTTGTTAGCAATATATAGAAATGCCAATCATTTATGTGGGTTTATTTTATATCTTGCAACTTTGCTAAAGTTGTTTATTATTTTAAGTAGTTTTATAGTTGATTCTCTAGGATTTTCTAAGTATATCCTCATGTCCTCTTCAAAGAATGATAGCTTTGTTTCTTCTTTGCTTATTCTAATTCCTTCCTTTTTTTCCCTTTTCTTATTGCTAAAGCTAACCTTTCCAGTACCACATTCAATAACAGTGGTGATAATGGACATCTTTGTTTTACCCCAGATCTTATTGGAAATGCTTCTAGCTAATCCTCATTACATACAATGTTTGCTGATGGTTTTAGGCAGATCCTACTTACCATTTTAAGGAAGACTCCATTTATTCTTATATTCTCTAATATTTTTAATAGGAATGGATGTTGTATTTTGTCAAAAGCTTTTTCTGCATGTACTGAGATAATCATGGGGTTTCTGTTAATTTTGTCATTGATAAGATCAATTATGCTGATAGTTTTCCTGATATTTTACCAGCCCTGCATTCCTGGTATAAATACTACCTGGTCATAGTGTATTGTTTTCATGATAAGTTGCTGCAATCTATTTGCCAACATTTTATTTAAAATTTTTGCATCTTTATCAACTGGGCAAATTTGTCTATAATTTTCTTTCTCTATTTTGACCTTTCCCAGTTTAGGTATCAGCACTATATTTGTAACATAAAAAGAATTTGGTAGGACACCATCTTCACCTATTTTCCCAAATAGTCCATATAGTATTGAAATTAATTGTTCTTTATATGTTTAGTAGAATTCAGTTGTAATTCTACTTGGCCTTGTAGAATTTTTCCTCAGGAATTCATTGATGGCTTGTTCAGTTTCTTTTTCTGAAATGGGGTTATTTAAGCACTTTACTTCCTCTTCAATTAATCTGAGCAATTTTATTTTTGTAAATATTCATCCATTTCACTAAGATTGTCAAATTTATTGGCATACAGTTGGGCAAAATAGTTCTGAATTATCATTTTAATTTCTTTTTCATTGGTGGTGAATTTACCCTTTTCATTTTTGATACTGGTAATTTGATTTTCTTCTACCATTTTTTAAATCAAATTAACCAAAGTTTATTTTTTTGTTTTTTTCCCCATAAAACCAGGTCTTATTTTTATGTATTAATTAAATAGTTTTCTTAATTTCAATTTTATTAATCTCTCCTTTGATTTTCTGAATTTCTAATTTGGTATTTAATTGGGGCTTAAGAGAAACATAAACTGGTAAATAAGAAAGAGATAGCATAAAAGTTCCAATAAAGTTAAACTGCTTACATTAATACATAGGATTATGATACTTCAAAACCTTAAGAATTTTATCATTATTAGGGCAGTTAAAAGGAGTATACAAAGACAGAGGGTTTATGTGTGAGCTAAATATAATGGGATAATATCTAAAAATAATTAAAGAGTTAGAAAGAAGAATGAAATGAGAAAAGGGGTAAGGGGGAATGGGTAAATTTTCTTACATAAGAGAGCTACAGAAGAGCCTTTATAGTGGAAGAGGAGATGAGGAAGGTGCAGGGGATTACTTGAGCCTTACTCTCATCAGAATTGGCTCACAAAGAGAATAAGATACCTAGTCAGTTGGGTCTAGACATCTATCTTACCCCACTGGAAAGTAGAAAGGCAAGGGATAAGATAAATGTAGTGGAACTGATAGGGATAGGGGTGGTAGAAATCAGAGAGGCTATAGTTAGAAGCAAAACACTTTTAAGGATGGATCTTTTAACTCTTCTTTTTTAAAAAGTCATTGTTTATAGACCTAGGGCTTCTGAAGTATCTCTAAACCACTAATTTCTTATATTTGCAAAATATGAACTGTATTTTAATATAAAGTTAACCAACTTCTCTATGTACACCTTTATATTGAAGTCAGACATCTAAAATTCAGATGAACAAAACAGAATTCATCATCTTTTCTACAAAATCCACCCTGCTTCTCTAGTTCCCCACCTCTATTCAGGGTTCCCCCATCATATCAGATTCACAACTTGGGATCAATCCCTGTATCTTTTGCCTTCCTCAGTCCACATAAATAGTTTACAAATTTTGTTCTTTGTGTCTCTACAAATGTCTTTTGCACTTGTTATCTTCTCTATACTTGGACACCACTATAAAGGTATCATCATCTTTGCCTGTGCTGTTACAATAGTTTCCTAATTAATCTTGCTTCAAAACTCTTCCCTCTCCAAATTATGCTCCACCTAAATGGCAATGTGATTTTTTTCTGAAGTGTAGGTCTGACCATATCTTCTCTTGCTAAATAAACTCCAGTGGCTACCTATTTTCTCCACAATCAAATCCAGATTCCTCAATTATACATTTAAAGGTCTTCACAACCTTACAAAACCTACCTTTCCAACATTGTTATATTTAGTGCTTATTTATTTATTTTTAGTAAGGCTATTGGGGTTAAGTGACTTGCCCAGGGTCACACAGTAAGTGTCAAGTGTCTGAGGCGGGATTTGAACTCAGGAGCCTCCTAACTAGGGCCAGTGCTCTATCCACTGTACCACTTTGCTGCCCCAAGACTCAGTCTTTTTAATATGCACCATGTTGTTTTGTTTGTTTGTTTTGTTTTTGTTTTTCTTACTTGCTACATAACAATATAGATACAGAGGATTTTTCCTCTCCTTTTTTTTTCTTTTTTAAAAATAATTTATTTATTTTTGGTTTTCAACATTCACTTCCGTAAGATTTTGAGTTTTAAATTTTCTCACCCTCCCTCTTTTCCCCCTTCCAAGATGGCATGCAATCTGATATATGTTCTACTTATACATTCATATTAAGCATATTTTCACAAAGGAAGCTGATATATCCTGACATTCTTGGTGATTTGTTGCCTGGTGACAAACATGGTGAGTACTGAGCTGGATTTGAATGTGTACACATTAACCTGGAACAAATGAAATCTCACCTCTTCTCTGGTGACATAAAGAAGAGATATAAGAAATATCATGATCAGGTGGGAGGAGAGATAGTGGAACCAGCAGCAATATTCAGTATTATAGCTGCTTTATCACCTCATCTCAACCATCTTGTGGCTGTGAACATGTGATGATGCCTTTATTTTTGTCTCTGTTATTTATACACTTTCCTGATCTTAGGTGAATGTGCATTAGAGACAGAACAAGGAAAAAAAGCCATAAATTTATAAGTTTTGTAGCATTAAAAGAGTCAACAATCTTGCAAAAATAGAGTTCATAAAAGTGTCTGCTATTACCCCATCAACTATATCACCAGGAAGTAATCTAGTCCATGACAGCATCTCCTGTTACCACATCAACTATCTGGTGAAGAGACAAGCAACTTCCTTGACCCAACCCAGCAGTGAATCAACCCACCAGCCAAGACACTACATTCCATAAATAAGAGAGAGATTTATCTATAAATGCATAAACAGGAGAGAGAGCCCTACAAATTAATTTTGTGGGGAAAATGGTGTTAATCACCATGTTAAGTTTAAGTCAACTCTCCCAAGAATTAAGTGGGTATAAAGAAGAAACAGTGTGCCCCAGTTTGGGGAGGATGTGTTTTTACTTTTTTTAAATATACTCATTCAGTAAATATTTATTTATAAAAAATAATATATGTTAATGTTGAGGAAATAAATTCAAATTGATATTGGGTCTATGATAACTGAAAATTGATATTGGGGAGGGAACACTGAATGGGGCACATGAGCAAACCTGTCAACTTCTCAGGGTGACACCTACAACTGAAAGAGAGAAAGAGTAGCTGAGTTCTGAGAATCTCTCCTACCAGTGTGAGTATGGGTTGGGAGAATGAGCTCTAGAATATATGCATTATTTATATGTGTATATAAATTATATGTGCACATATACTGTTGTTACACATATGTTATTACATATGTGAATGCAGATATATGCAATATACATAAGCACATAATATATACATAAAGGCATTATCAGTGATAAGATGGTAATGATCAAAAGCATCATATACTGTAAATTGACACTGATAAATTGATTAGTCAGTCAATAAGCAGTTATTAAGTACTTTCTATGTGTCAATTACTGAGCTAAGTGATGAGGATACTAAGAAAAGTTAAAAAAAACTAACTGCTCTCAAAGAGGTCAAAGTTTAATTGGACAGATAAATTTGTGAACAACTATGTAGTCAGTCAATAAGTATTTATTAAAGGCCTTTAACGTGCTAAACACTATTCTAAGTACTAAGGATACAAAGAAAGGTAAAAAACAGACCATGCCCTCAAAGTGCTCACAACATAATGGGATAGACAACATGCAAACAATTCTGTACAAATAATCTCTCTCTCTCTTTCTCCCTCCCACTCTCTTTCTCTCTGTCTCTCTCTCTCTGCCTCTCTCTTTCTCTCTCTCCATTTACACACACACACACACACACACACACAGAGCACATGTAGAAAATAATAAACAGAGGGAAGGCACTGACAATAAGAGGGATTATGAAATGCTTCCTATATATTAGTACTGTCAGAAAGAATGGGCTCAGATTAAGGATTATTGGAAAAGGCTTCTTGCAGAAGGTGAGATTCTTGTCTTTGGTTGAGACCTCCAAGGAAGCTAAGAGGAAGAGATGAAGAGTATAACAGGCATAGGGAACAGCCAGTGAAAGACCTCAGAGTCAGGAGATAGCGTCTTGTGTAGAATTTTTGGAGAGGATCAAAGTTTAAGAAAACTGGAAAGATAAGAAGAGTCCAGGTTATTAAGGGCTTTGACTTCTTAATCTGATCCAGGTGTCCACAGCCAGCTACTAAAGTGTATTAAATTCTCAAGCAGTATTAGTTTTCCCTCTAAATAAAAATCAATCTGTTATAATGAAGTATGAATGAACACATGTTCTCATTTAATATAGGTCATTTAATTGTATAATTTAATATATTGCATTTTAAATGTACCAAATTTTCAATATTTCATTGATGAATTTTCTGCATTGTTCAAAGGGTAAGCTTATGTTTTCCACATATGATTGGGACCTTATTTTGTCCTTTAAGAAGCAAAACCAGTTTTCAACAATAGTCTTAAATCATTTAATGCTTTCAGTTTATGCAATTAATCTTTGAATTTGATTAACATTTCCAAAATATATGTATGTCATTTTTAGCATAGATTTTTTCTCCAATTACTCTATTTTTCTTTTTTCTTTCTTTTTTAAATCTCTTTATTACTCTAAAAAATACTCTCAATCAACAAGTCAAGGAGCTTTCATATGACTTCATATTTTCTCAGAATTCTCATGATAAATCTACTGCAGGTTTTTCAGTTTTTGATTACGATTTCATTATCATAAATCTTAAATCATATTTTTCTGCTGCCCAAATCCAAAACATTGTTATTATAATTTTTAGTATTTAAGACCATACATTATATATTCTTTCTTGCCTATTTTATTTTAGTTACATGCTTCACTCTTTAGTCCAGCCTACTAAATGTCTTCCATAAATAACTGTGAGTGTGTGTGTGTGTGTGTGTGTGTGTGTGTGTGTGTGTGTGTGTGATCAGAAGCATGATTCTTCAGGCCATATTTCAATCTGTTTTTCCTTATACATTTTGATATGGTCATTTCTACAAAGCCATTAATGTCCTGTACTCTAGCTAAGAATTCATTAACATCCTAGTATAGTGCTTTAAGCATGCTTTACATTTGCTTCCAGCTTAACAGAAAGTATTCAGTATTGGTGAAGTGAATATGATGTAAGGCATGTTCTTGACTGTGGCAAATTGATAAATGCTCTGTTTTTTCCCCAAAGTTATTACTTTAAAAAATTATTTCTAAAATAGTAAATATGAAACTGACTTAAAACTTATTCAGGTTATACAAAATGCTAGACTTTAAGTAAAATGCCTACTTCCAGGTTCCAATATCTTTACATACATTGAAACATGGCATTTAAACATTAACATTGTTCTTAAAATTTGGAATTAAACATTAGGCTACATAGCTATGAATCAAAGTTAAAATGAAAATTATTTCTTTGAGAGATGACATTTTCTAAACCTAAGGGAATACAGGATTCATTTTAAGCTTTTGGAATTTGGTGAAGGCAATTCTAGTTACATATTAGCCTTCAGTGAGCATTCTAGGTATTCATTTTAAATCAGCTTGATTATTATCCAAGGCAACATATATAACCCAGTAGAGTTTTGCCAGAAAACTTGATTTGCAGCACCTCCCTTTTTGTGGCTTATGATAATATTTTATTGTTCCATTGATGAATATATAGATCACAGTATATTTGATTGCAGTTCTATGGCATGTAGTGTAGTTGAATATATGTGCATATATTAGGTACCATGATTTATTATGCATATATTATATTCAGCATAATATAAATATTTAACTATATGTACTTTATATATGGAATAATTTTGTGTATAATTTTAACTCATTAAAGCTTATAATTGCTCTAAAACTTTGAGAATCCAGATGTTATGTGTGTGGGTGTGTCTCTTTATCCATCTTGTTTTCTCCGGCTATCTCTCTAGCTCTCTTAATTAAACTATACTCACCTTGGAAGGATGCTATTTTTTGTCAGAAACATTTGATAAATGAAAGGAGATTTTCCTTTCTATATTGATTTTTTTGTTGGTGCAAAATTATCACAAGGGACAGTAAGAACAGTTGGAAAATAAATAACAATTGAGAAATGAAATATCTCTTTACTGTGTCCATTTTTTTATGTAACTTGCATTTTATTGTAAATCCTTTTTTATATTTATAGAGTTGACTTTTCAAGTCGTTACTGTCTTTTTGGTTCATTGGCACATTACTCAAGAAAATATAGGAAAATATTTCATTTTTGTAATTATATATATATTTATTCATATATTATACATATGCATACATACATATGTATGTATTTAGTTCACTTAGACTTTTGAAAACTAAGTATTCATTAGTTAAGGCACAATTATGTCAACATTGTGATTATTATAAAGGTTATCATGAAACAAAATAGAAAAGTAAGCCAATAAGGTAAGTGTTTTCATCACAATAGATTTCAAATATTACTTGCCATTTCTTAAAAGAAAAAGAATGCCAATAACTTCTCTGAGCTTCATTTGTTTCTTCATCTATAAAATGAGAATTATAAGACACAGTACCTACCTGTTTGGGCCTTGATGAAAGCTCTATGCACAGTATGTTATAAAAAGTTTTATTATTAAAAATGGTTGCCAAATGTCTTTGCAAACACAGAATAAGAAAAGTTGAGCCAAATATATCGAACCATATAAGTTGATTATATGGATCATATAGGGATAAAAAGAAAACCTGAGAACCTAGGAGGAATTCCTCTAACATTGCCATTTTAAGAACCATAGAAAAACAGAATGGCAGAGGTGGACTTTGGAGATCACCCATTACAAGTCTGTCAATTTCTGGGTAAGCAAAGTTGGGTCCACAGTTGTAAAGCAAACTTTTTCTAAGTCACCTAGTAAGTGTGTGACAGAGCTGGGAAAAGAGCTCCACTCCCTGCTCCTCCCTCCCCTCACCATCCCCTGTCCACAACCATCAACACCCTTACCATATGGTAGTCTCAGGGTAAGTGTTCTTCAAGGAGGCTTAAGAAGTGGGGAGAAGAAAGGACAAAAGGAAAGACTGAAGTTGCCATGGTATTTTGTCAAGCACATGAGATTTAGAGTCAAAGGAACTGAGATTGATTTCTGGCTACACTTCTTGCTGCTGAAGTACAGTTGGGTAACTCATGTAACCTTTATCTGTCTCAATTTTCTCATCTGTAAAATGACGGGATTATATGAGGAGGCCTCTAAGGTTTTCCCCAGCATTCATTTTCTATAATACAATAACAATTGGATACTCAGACACAAGATTGGTAAGGCTTTGATAAGAAATGACAATGCCAGATTAACCTTGTTTCATTTTTCTGGCAGTTATTTGACTAATAAATTAAGGGAATGCTACAGACATAAGGTTAGGGTTAGAGTTAGAATTGGAGTCAGAAACAAATTTAGGATTGGTAGAGTTGGAGATAGAGGCAGAGGAGGAGTTGGAGAACTTACTTCAGTTTGAGCAAAGCATTTGAAAAATTCTTTCATGCTGATGTAGGAGGCTTGAGGAGATACAAGAGGTTTGGAATAGACTCTGGTTAATGGTGCTACTCCTGGCCAAAGAGTGATCCCTAATCACCAGAGGTCTTTGAGCAAAGGCTAATGACCAATTGTTGGTGATGGCACAGATAGAACTTTTAGTTCACTTGCATGGCCTGCAAAATTCCTTCTATAATTTCCCAATGCCCTGTGATTTTTTTTTCAAACAATTAATGGTTTGTTCATTAGTATCTCCAGTTACAAATGTAATTTAGTTAACAATTATTATTTTTAATTACATAGATGATCTAACACCCTGGTAATATTTTGAATTCAATCAATCAATCAATAAACATTTATTGAACATCTACTATGTGCCGGACACTGGGTTAAGCACTGAATTATTATTTTTTGCTCATCAGATTTTATTTTAGTGATTTACTATGATCATTTTCTAAAATGCATCTTTGTCATTTGATAAGCTTGTTCCATCAAACTCATGTCAAGATTCATAGCATTTTCAAATCTCTAGGGTAGTTATTATTTACTCTTTTAAGGTCTTCTTAACCCCACATCCAAAGATTCAGTCACTTGGTTATTTTTTCTTCATAATTCATGTTGTTACTGATAGAATATAAATGTTTGTTCTAAAACAAAGTATCAGCTGTACTCTGGAAAATGCATTAGATTCAGCATTAATTAAGACCAATCCATCATTTGTTATTCTATAATATTAAGACAAGTACTTATTATTGGTTTGTGCTATAATTGTAATCATTGACAGGGGAGGGAAAAAACTGTCATTTTCATAAGCAAGAAAGAATTGTTGAAAAAAAAAAAAAAGGTCATTTCCAAACCTGATATTCTCTTCCTCTCCATCCTCTTTTGTCTGCTCTATTTTTTTTCTCTTTATGGTAATTTGTGTTTATTTTTTTGTTTTCAACATTTACTTCCACAAGATTTTGAGTTCCAAATTTTCACCCCATCTTGCCCCTCCCCCACGCCAAGATGACATGCCTTCTAAACACCCCTTCCCCTAGTCTGCCTTCCCTTCTATCTCTCCCTACTTATCTCATCCCCTTCCCCTTCAATTTTCCTGTAGGGCAGGATGGATTTCTGTATCCCATTTCCTGTATTTCTTATTTCCCAGTTGCATGTGAAAATACATTTCTTTTAAACATGTGTTTTTAAAACTTTGGGTTCCAAATTTTCTCCCTTCCTCACTCCCCACCCACCCTCATTGATAAGGCAAACAACTAAATATAGGTTATATATGTGCAGTTATTCAAAACACTTCCATAGTAGACACGCTGTGAAAAACTAACTCTATTTCCCTTAATCCTACCCTGCCCACCCATTTATTCTATTCTTTTGATCCTGTCCCTCCTCAGAAGTATTTGCTTCTGATTACTCCCTTTCCCAATCTCCCTTCCTCTCTATCACTCCCCCACTCTCTTGTCCCCTTCCCCTCCTATTTTCCTGTAGGGTAAGACAGATTTCCACACCCAACTGAGTGTGTATGTTATTCCCTCTTTAAGTCAAAACCTATGAGAATAAGATTCACTCATTCCCTCTCACCTTCACCTTCCCCTGTTTCCCCTCCACTATAAGAGCCTTTTCTTTTGTGTGTGTGTGTGTGGGGGGATAATTTACCCCATTCTACCTCTCCCTTTCTCCTTTTCCTAGTATATTCCTCTCTCACCCGTTAATTTTATTCTCCAGATATGACCCCTTCCTTTTCAACTCACCCTGTGCCCTCTATCTATCTATATCTATATATACATACATATAATTTATCCCCTCCAACTACCCTAATACTTTCAAAGGTCTCATGAGTTACAAATATCATCTTTCCATGGAGGAATGTAAACAGTTCAACCTTAATAAGTCTCTTTTGATTTTCTCTTTCCTGTTTGCCTCTTCATGTTCCACTCAAGTCTTGTATTTGAAAATCAAATTTTCTATTCAGCTCTGGTCTTTTCATCAAGAATGCTTGAAAGTCCTCTATTTCACTGAATGACCACTTTTTCCACTGCAGGATTACACTCAGTTTTGCCAGGTAGGTGATTTTTTGGTTGCAATCCTATCTCCTTTGCTCTCCGGAATGTTATATTCCATGCCCTGTGGTCCCTTATTGTAGAAGCAGCTAAATCTTGTGTTATTCTGATTGTGTTTCCACAATACTTGAATTGTTTCTTTCTGGTTGCTTGTAATATTTTCTCCTTGACCTGGGAACTCTGGAATTTAGCTACAATATTCCTAGGAGTTTTCCTTTGGGGATCTCTTTCAGGAGAAGATCACTGGATTCTTTCAATTTCTATTTTGTCCTCTGGTTCTAAAATATCAGGGCAGTTTTCCTGGATAATTTCTTGAAAGATGATGTCTAGCCTCTTTTTTTGATCATGGCTTTCAGATATTCCAATAATTTTTAAATTCTCTCTCCTGGATCTATTTTCCAGGTCAGTTGTTTTTCCAATGAGATATTTCACATTGTTTTCTAATTTTTCATTCTTTTAGATTTGTTTTACAGTGTCTTGACTTCTCATAAATTCACTAGCTTTCAATTGCTCTATTCTAATTTTTAAGGAAGTATTTTCTTCAGTAATCTTTTGGACTTCCTTTTGCATTTGGCCAATTTTGCTTTTTTGGGCATTTGTCTCCTCATTGGCTTTTTGGAGCTCTTTTGCCATTTGGATTAGGCTATTTTTTAAGGTGTTATTTTCTTTAGTATTTTTTTGAGTCTCCATTAGCAAGCTGTTGACTTGTTTTTCATGATTTTCTTGCATCACTCTCAGTTTTTCCTCTAGTTCTCTTACTTGCTTCTCAAAATCCCTTTTGAGCTCTTCCAAGGTCTGGGACTAATTCATATTTTTCTTGGAGGCTTTGGCTGTAGAAGCTTTGGCTTTGTTGTCATCTTCTGGTTGTATATTTTGATCTTCTTTGTCACCAAAGTAAGATAATATAGTCTGACTTTTTTGCTTTGCTTACTCATGCTCCTGGCCAATTACTTGAGTTTTGAACTCTTTGTTAAGGTAAAAGTCTGCTTCCAATGTGAAGAGTGTACTGTCCCAAGCTTCAGGGGTTTAAATAACTGTTTTCAGAGATACTTCTAGGGATCTGTAAATTTTCAATTCTTCCAAGGTGGTACAATAAAGGGCGAGGTGTTTTCTCTCCACTGCCACAACAAGCTCCACTGCACCAGCATTCCTCCTCGCCCCAGGACCGCCTCTCAGAACTGTGACCCAGATCCAAGCACAGACAAAGCAAGAGATTCCTGCCTCAGCACTGGCAAAGAGATGCCTGCAATCCCCCTCTGACAAGCCACTCAATTCCCCCTCAGTCTGTGGGCCCGAAGTTCAGGAAAAAGCTGCAGCCCGGGGTCACTCTCTAGACTTGCGGTTGAGACCTAGCTCCTCTCTCACCACAGTCACAGACTTTTCCCACTGACCTTCTAAGTTGTCCTTGGCATTCAGAAGTTGAGTAGTCTGGAAACCGTCACAGCTGCCTGTAATTCAGTCCTTTGAGGCCTGCTCCAGGATTGCTGTGGCCTGCGCACTCATGCCGAACTGTGCTCCTCTCCCCGCCCAACGCAATATACCTTTCTTTTTTTTTAATTTTTATTTTTTTTAATTTTTTTATTAATTTATTTTGATTTATCAATAATCACTTCCATATGCTTTTGAGTTTAAAATTTTTCTCCCCATTCCTCCCCACCACCCTCTCCAAGATGGTACACAATCTGATGTAGGCTATACATTTACATTCATATTAAACATATTTTCACATTAGTGATGTTGTAAGTAGGAATTAAAACCAATAGGAGGAATCATCAGAAAGAGGAAACAAAACTCAACAGAAGAGAAAAAAATAACAATTTGGCTTCCATAGTTCTTTGTTTGGGGGTGGGTAGCATTTACCATCACAAGGTCTCTGGAGATGTCTTAGATCCTTGTATTGCCAGGAAGGGTTAAGTTTATCAATATTAGTCATCACACAATGTGGCTGTTACTGTGTACAACATTCTCTTGGTTCTGCTCACTTCACTCAGCATCAGACCATACAAGTCTTTCCAGGTTTTTCTGAAGTCAGCCTGTTCATCATTTCTTATAGCACAATAGTATTCCATCACATTCATATATCACAACTTGCTCAACCATTCCCAAATTGATGGGTATCCTCTCAATTTCCAATTCTTTGCCACCACAAAAAGAGCTGCTATGAATATTTTTGTACATGTAGGTCCTTTTCCCCTTTGTGTGATCTCTTTGGGATATAGCCCTAAAAGTGCTATTGCTGGGTCAAAGGGTATGCACATTTTTATAACCCTTTAGGCATAGTTCAAAATTGCTCTCCAAAATGGTTGGAACATTTTACAACTCCACCAACAATGTATTAGTGTTCCAATTTTTACCATATTCTCTCCAACATTTATCATTTTCCTGCTTTGTCATGTTGGCCATTCTGATAGGTGTGATGTGGTACCTCAGAGTTGTTTGATTTGCATTTCTCTAATCAATGGTGATTTAGAACATTTTTTCACATGAGTATAGATAGCTTTAATTTCTTCATCTGAGAAGATTTTCTGTTCATATCCTTTGACCACTTATCAATCGGGGAATGGCTTGTATTTTTATAAATTTGACTTAATTCTCAATATATTTTAGAAATGAGGCCCTTATCAGAGAGACTGATTGTAAAAATTCTTTCACAATTTTCTACCTTCCTTCTAATCTTAGTTGCATTGGCTTTGTTTGTGCAAAAAATTTTCAATTTAATGTAATTAAAATTATCTATTTTGCTTTTCATAATGCTCTCTATCTCCTGTTTGGTCATGAATTCTTCCATTCTCCATAGATCTGACAGATAAAGTATTCCTTGCTCTCTCAGTTTGGTTATAGTATCAGCCTTTATATCTAAATCATGTACCCATTTTGACTTTATTTTGGTATATGGTGTGAGATTTTGGTCTAGGCCTAGTTTCTGCCATAGTCTTTTCCAGTTTTCCCAGCAGTTTTTTCAAAGAGTGGGTTCTTATCCCAGAAGCTGGGGTCTTTGGGTTTATCAAATAATAGATTACTATAGTCATTGACTACTGTGTCTTGCGTACTTCACCTATTCCACTGATCCACCACTCTATTTCTTAGCCAGTACCAAGCAGTTTTGATGATTGCTGCTTTATAATACAATTTAAGATCTGGAATGGCTAGGCCACCTTCCTCTGCATTTCTTTTCATTAGTTCTCTTGATATTCTGGATCTTTTGTTCTTCCAAATAAATCTTATTATTTTTTTTAACTCTATAAAATAATTTTTTGGTAGTTTTATTGGTATGGCACTGAATAAGTAAATTAGCTTAGATAGAATTGTCATTTTTATTATATTAGCTTGGCCTACCCATAAGCAACTGATGTTTTTCCAGTTATTTAGATCTAATTTTATTTGTGTAGAAAGTGTTTTGTAATTGTCTTCATAGAGTTCCTGGGTTTGTTTCAGGAAGTAGACTCCTAAATATTTTATAATGTCTGCAGTGAGTTTAAATGGAATTTCTCTTTCTGTCTCTTGTTGTTGGGCTTTGTTGGTAATATATAGAAATGCCTATGATTTATGTGGGTTTATTTTATAGCCTGAAACTTGGCTAAAGTTGTTTATTATTTCAAGTATTTTTACTTCATTCTCTGGGATTCTCTAAATATAACATCATGTTATCTGCAAAGAGTGATAGCTTTGTTTCTTCTTTGCCTATTCTAATGCCTTCAATGTCTTTTTCTTCTCTTATTGATAAAGCTAATGTTTCCAGTATGATGTTGAATAACAGTGGTGATAATAGACATCCTTGTTTCACCCCCGATCTTATTGGAAATGCTTCTACCTTTGCCCCATTACATATTATCCTTGATGAAGGTTTTAGATAGATGCTGTTTATTATTTAAGGAAGACTCCATTTATACCTATGCTCTTTAGTGTTTTTAATAGGAATGGGTGTTGTATTTTGTCAAAATCTTTTTCTGCATCTATTGAGATGATCATATGGTTTCTGTTAGTTTTGGTGTTGATATGATGGATTATGCTGATAGTTTTCCTTATATTGAACTAGCCCTGAATTCCTGGCATAAATCCCACCTGGTCATAGTGTATTATTTGTGTGATAAGTTGCTGTAATCTATTTGCTAATATTTTGTTTAAAATTTTTGCATCTATATTCATTAGAGAAATTGGTCTACAATTTTCTTTCTCTGTTTTGACTCTTCCTGGTTTAGGTATCAGCACCATATTTGTATCATAAAAAGAATTTGGTAAGATTAGTTCTCTACCTATTTTACCAAATAGTTTATATAGTATTGAAATTAATTGTTCTTGAAATGTTTGATAGAATTCACATGTAAATCCATCTGGCCCTGGAGAATTTTTCCTAGGGAGTTCATCAATGACTTGTTCAATTTCTTTTTCTGAGATGGGGTTATTTAAGTATTTTACGTCCTCTTCTGTTAATCTGGGCAATTTATATTTTTGTAAATATATATCCATTTCACTAAGATTGTCAAATTTGTTGGCATATAGTTGGGCAAAATAATTCCTAATTGTTGTTTTAATTTCCTCTTCCTTGGTGGTAGTTTCACCCTTTTCATTCTTGATACTAGTAATTTAGTTTTATTCTTTCTTTTTTTTTAACTAGATTAACAAAGGTTTATCTATTTTATTGGTTTTTTCATAAAAAAAAGCTCTTAGTTTTATTTATTAGTTCAATAGTTTTCTTAATTTCAATTTTATTAATTTTTCCTTTGGTTTTCAATACTTCTAATTTGGTGTTTAATTGAGGATTTTTAATTTGTTCTTTTTCTAGTTTTTTTTTAGTTGTATGCCCAATTCATTGATCTCCTCTTTTTCTATTTTATTTATGTAAGCATTTAGAGATATAAAACTTCCCCTAATAACTACTTTTGCTGCATCCCATAAGTTTTGGTATGTTGTCTCATTATTGTCATTCTCTTGAATGAAATTATTGATTGTTTCTATGATTTGTTCTCTGACTCAATCATTTTTTGGGATTAGATTATTTAGTTTCCAATTATTTTTTAGTCTATCTTTCCATGGCCCTTTGTTACATATAATTTTTATTACGTCATGATCTGAAAAGGATGCATTTACTATTTCTGCCTTTCTGCATTGGATTGTGAGGTTTTTATGCCCTAGTACATGGTCAATTTTTGTGTATGTGCCATGTACCACCAAGAAAAAAGTATATTCCTTTCTATCCCCATTCAGTTTTCTCCACAGGTCTATCATACCTGACTTTTCTAATGTTCTATTCACCTCCTTAACTTCTTTCTTGCTTATTTTGTGGTTAGATTTATCTACTTCAGAGAAGGGGAGGTTGAGGTCCCCCACTACTATAGTTTGGCTGTCTATTTCTTCCTGTAACTCCCTGAACTTCTCCTCTAAGAATTTGGATGCTATACCATTTGGTGAATATATGTTTAGTAATGATATTACTTCATTGTCTATGGTGCCTTTTAGCAGGATGGAGTTTCCTTCCTTATCTCTTTTGATAAGATCTATTTTTGCTAATGCTTTGTCTGAGATCAGGATTGCTACCTCTGCTTTTTTTTATTTCAGCTGAAACATAATATATTTTGCTACAGCCTTTTACCTTTACCCTGTATGTGTCATTCTTTTTCAAATGTGTTTCCTGTAAACAACATATTACAGGATTATGGTTTTTAATCCAATCTGCTATATGCTTCCCTTTTATGGGAGAGTTCATCCTATTTACATTTACAGTTATGATTACTATCTGTGTCTTTTTCTCCATCCTTTTTACCCCTCCTTTTATGCTTTTCTTTCTCTTTTCTCCTTCCCCCCCCTCACTAGTGTTTTGCTTTTGACCAGCGCCTCCTTGGGTCCCACCTCCCTTCTTTCATCCCTTTCCCTTTTCTTCCCCTTTACCCTTATTGCTTTTTCCCTCCCTTCTATTCGCCCTCCCTTTTCTTTCCCCTTTCCCCTCCTACTACCTATAGTAGAAGTTAGATTTCTATACTCAACTGATTATGTTATTCCCTTTTTGAGCCAAATCTGATGAGAGTAAGTTTCAAACAACGCTCATCACCCTCCCTTCTTTCCCTCTGCTCTAATAGACTTTTGTGTCTTTTCCTGTAATGTAATTTACCCTTGTCTGCCTCCTCCTTTCTCAGTACATTTTCTTAGCTCAGACTAATCCACTTACTTGGATCCACTTAACCCACTTGATTAATTTTTTTTTATCATTACATCAAAGTCAACTTATATCTACCCCCTTTATGTATACTCCTTTACCATGGCATAATACAATACAGTTCTCAAGAGTCGCAAGTGTCATCTTCCCTTGTAGGGATGTAAACATTTTGCACTTATTAACAACATATTGTATCTTTCTGTCCCATTTACCTTTTTATGTCTCTCTTGAATCTTGTACTTGAAGATCAAATTTTTTGTCTTTTTATCAGCAACATTTGGAAGTCCCCTATTTCGTTGAATATCCATCTCCTTCTCTGGAAAATCATGCTCATTTTTGCTGGGTAGTTAATCCTTGGCTGCATTCCAAGCTCCTTTGCCTTAGGGAATATCATGTTCCATGCCCTGTGGTCTTTTAATGTAGAGGCTGCAAGGTCCTGTGTGATCCTGACTGTGGTTCCATGATATTTATTTAAATTGTTTCTTTCTGACTGCTTGCAGTAATTTCTCTTTAATCTGGTAATTTTGGAAGTTAGCTATTATATTCTTTGGTGTTTTCAATGTGAGATCTCTTTCAGGCGGGGAGCGATGGATTCTTTCTATTGTTAGTTTACCTTCAGGTTCTAGGACTTCAGGGCAGTTTTCCTTTATGATTTCCTGAAGGATATTGTCCAGGCTCTTTTTTTCATCATGACTTTCAGGTAGGCCTATAATTTTTAAATTATCTCTCCTGGATCAATTTTCCAGGTCAGCTGTTTTACTCATGAGGTATTTTACATTTCCATCTATTTTTTCATTTTTTTTGTTTCTGTTTGACTGATTCTTGCTCTCACATACAGTCATTATTTTCCATTTCTTCAATTCTAATTTGTAACTTATTGTTTTTTTCTGTTAGATTTTGTACTTTCTTCTCCAATTGGTCAATTGTATTTTTAAGGGATTTATTTTCTTCATTTTACTTTTTTTCCAATTGGCCAATTGTCTGTTTTAGGGACTTGTTTTCTTCAGTGTATTTTTTTTCCCAATTGGCCAATTGTACTTTTAAAGGACTTCTCTACCTCTCTCATTTGACTTTTAAAGTCCTTCTTGAGTTCTTCTAAGAAGGCTTTTTGGGCTTCAGACCAGTTCATATTCCCTTCTGATGTTGCAGATGTGGGTTTGATGACAGTGTTGTCCTCCTCAGAATTTCTGTCTTAATCTTCACTCTTCTCATAATAGGAATCTATAGTATGTTTCTTTTTAATCATGGTGTTTCTTTATTCCCTGGCCTTTACAGAGATTAAGTTCTCCTGCTGGGGAGCAGAGGGCACCAACCCAAGCTTCTTGTGTTGGGAGCCTAGGTCTTGGTCACTGGCTTTGTGTGCTGGGGCCTCTTATGTTGACAATTGGAGGCTGTAGAGTTCTGGCAGCTTCTCTGGTGTTGGGCTGGAATCAGCAAGGCTGGGACTTTCAGGTAAATCTGGGTTGCCTGCTTTTCCTTTCCTTTAGCTTTGTTTAGCCAGGTGTTTATCTGCCTGGGGCCCCTTGCAGTGCTGCCTCCTTTATTTCTGTTGAGGTACTGGGAGACTTCTTTGCTGTAGGATGCCAAGGTACCTGGTGGTTTTCTGAGCTGGTTTCCACCAGTTACTCCACCCTCACTGAGGCACTGGGAGGTACAGCTGTTGGCGTTTGCCTGCTCGACCACCTGGGCTTCAGGATCTCCTCCTGTTTGGCAGTTGGAGAATGTAAGTTTCTGACAGCTTACCTGGTATTCAACTGGAATCGACAAGGCTGGAACTTTTTGGCATCTCTAGGTTGCTTTCTTCAGCTCCTTTCAGACAATGCTGCCAGGTGCTTATCCACCTGGGGCTCTTTGTAGTGCTGCTTCCCTTATTTTTGCTGAGGCACTGGGAGACCTGTTTGCTGTAGAATGCCGAAGCACCAGAATCTCCTCCTGGTGTGCTAAAGTGGGTCTTTCCACTAGCTGGCTGGGTGACTCCTGTTGCATAGTGCTCCCCGTCCCCCAGGGTAAGAGGTGCCTTTCCCGTTAATCCCTCTAGCTACCTGGGCCACTGCACTGCTGCACCCCATCTTTCTTGTGGTTTGGCTGTTCCAGGGTTTTTTCTGGGGTGATATTTTCTGGGTTTTCAGAAGTTGATCGGGGAGGGTGAGAATGACTACCTTTTTACTCCACCATCTTGGCTCCTGGAAGCAGAAGTCCCGCGATATACCTTTCTGATCAACCATCCAGGCTGTCTTTGGCTGGAAATTTGTTTCACTCTGTCTTTTTGTGGGTTCTGCTGCTTTAGAATTTGTTTAGAGCCAATTTTTTTAGGTATTTGGAGGGCTTTGGGAGAGAGCTCAAGACAGTCACTTCTTTCCCTCCGCCATCTTGGCTCTGCCCCCTGCTCTATGTTTTAAGGTCCAGTTTAAACACCATATTTTTCAAAAAGATTACTTAGACTCTTGAACCCTTCAAATTGGAACATAATTTTATTTCCTTGGACCTCATACTGTATTTTACACCTTCTTATGCTCTTAGCATACCATAATATTTATAATTATAGTTATTATGAAGATATTATGTTATTATTATGAAGGTATTATGTTCACTAAACTCTGATGCCATATTTTGTGATATTGTTGACCCTGGATTCTTAAAGGTAATGCTAGCACATTATGAGCTGAAGGATATCCTGCAAATTTGGAAAGACTTTGAGCATGAGCCTGGCCAATAACACTTATCTGTCATGTAAGGAGCAGTCTAGTTAGGTTTGGTAAGACATAACACTAGACAGTTGACAGGGATATGATGCTAAATGTTTAACAAGAGTTATCTAGGAAATATGTGTATGACACGTTTAATTGTAATCTGCATTATTAACATGCTATCAATTACTTCTTTATATTTAGACAACAAAATGATAAAACAAGCCATAAATTGTAGCATTTGTTGATTTCCCAGATGTAAATGCTTACACAGAAAATGTTACCTCCAGCAGACCCCTGAAGGTAGAACACTAAATGATGATTTTTTTTTAACGCTTCAGCCAACCATGAGGATGGTCTCCTAAGTCTTGAAAGAATTATGACCTTTGTCAGTGAAGCAGGTACACATGTATGAGTGAAACTGTGGCTTACTCAAATCAATCAACAATGATTTGTTATGAACTTCCTATATGCCAGATATTATGCTACATGTTAGATATTTACTACATGTAGAAAAGTATGGTTATTTTAAAGTTATTGCTTACTTGAATAGGTATGCATTTTTACACGTAGGAGGAAACTAAGTGGCTCAGTGAATAATGCTGAGCCTGGAGTCAGGAAGACCTGAGTTTAAATCTGACCTCAGACACTTATTAGCTGTTTGACCCTGGGTAAGTCACTTAACCTCTGTTTGCCTCAATCCACTGACAAAAGAAATGGCAAACTACTCCTTTACCTTTGCCGAGAAAACCCAATGGATAGTAAGGTTCATGATCAGGAAGAGACAGACATGACTGAACAATTAAACAACAAAATCTATACATGTACTTTTGTATGTATTGCCCTTCTAGAATGAGGTTTCTCTGAAGGCAGGCATTGTGTGACTGATACAACTTAATTTTCTGTCTGTATTACTTCAAGTGACTGGCATAGAGCTTTGCATATAATCGTTCATGTTGCTGTTTCCAAAGTTCCCAGTGTAGTACTATAGAGAACACACTGGATCCAGTTAGGATATCTGAGTTTGAATTTGACTCTGTTGCTATGTCCTAATTCTAACCCAATTCCTAGTCCTATTCCTAGTTATGTAGTGCTAGTGTTACTTGTACTAGTATTAGTCCTGGACCTAGCCCTAGTCCTGGTTCTAGTACTAGTAATAGTCCTAGACCTAGTCCTCATTAGAGACATAGCTGGAAGGGACCTTAAAGGACACAGAATAAAACTCCCTCATATTAGAGATAAAGACTGTGGCCAACAGCTAGCAACTAATAAGGGGCAGAGGCCCGATTGAGTTCAAGTCTTCCTCACTTCAAGTTTTATGTATTTTTATATATTTATTTATATATATGTATATTTTTATATTACATATATTGTTTTATATATTTAGCCTCTTTTCCCTCATCTGCAAAATGGGAATAATAGTGTTTTTCCTTATGTGCAAAATTAGAATGAAATAGAAATATAGAGTTGTTATAAACAAGATGCTTTGTTAAACCGCCAAAATCTTGTCAAATTGGAAAAAAAAACTATAGAAATGTGAACTATTATTAACACAACAAATAATAAATAATTATTGGATGAATGAATCAAGAGATCTTGAATTGGCTAAGTCTGTAAAAAAAATCAACATATTATTTATAAGAATCTAGCGACTATTATGGGTGACTAAGACTGTCTTGTTATCATCACTTGTGGATTTATTTTAAATATAGAACACTTGTACTTTTTTTTACCTTGACCTTTTCTTTCTTTTTAAAATGCTCTTTGGGTTCATATGTTACTACAGACTCATATAACCTTTGCCAAATACAGCACATATTTTGTTGAAATTGCTTGGAGTTTATTGATGACAAAAAATCCCAAAACATTATTTATAGGCACATGTGATATGTGTATCTCCTCTCTAGCTACTGTGCTCTGTTACTGAAATATTTGAACAGAGACATCACCAACCAGTGAACTCTATGCATTTACCACTAGTTGACATGGCTATTCCATGAAATGGATAGAGAGATTAGGTGTCATTTATACTCTAGCTTTTTCCCACATTACTACTCCATATTGCAATGCTTTGCTGAGTTAAACTTATAACTCTCATTCAGTGAGAGCACAGAATCTTTCTTATAAAATGATATTCAAGTGCCAACTACACAGAAATATGTAAATTATATCTTAGACAAAGATTTTAGCTAGGCATGGCATAATACACTCTATTTGACTTTTGAAATTGACTTATTTCACCTGGAAAGAAGTTGGTTTATTTCCCTCACGTGTAATAGCAGCTAGTTTTCAGTCCCTTTTATCTACCCGTGGACCTGTCTCATGGATGTATTATGCATTGATACATGAAACATTGAATAAAAATCCCAAGTAGAATGGATACGAACATGCATATTCCATCTATTTAACAGCTTTTGAAATGTGGAAAGTGGTTCTGGTAAGTTAAGTCAATTAATTTATTTAGGTCATGGACAAGCTTAATGGCATTTTTCAATTTTTAAAAATATGCTAACCCTTGTTTTCCTAAGTCATTAGACAACTATCCAAATGCCTAAGAAGCTATAACTATATAAATAATGACCATCTCAGAGTATACATGTTGACAGGGGGGAGTGGTTAGCTTGAGGAATATATAGATAAGGCAATCTCACCAAATCCAGACCAACGGTATAAGAGCAGTTTCACATTTCTTTGGAGTGCATACAATACTTTTAAAAAATTAATCACAGGGGCAGCTAGGTGGTGCAGTGGATAGGGCACCAGCCCTGAAGTCAGGATGGACCTGAGTTCAAATCCGGCCTCAGACCAAACACTTGACACTTACTAGCCGTGTGACTCTGGGCAAGTCACCTAACCC
The DNA here is from genome assembly GCF_900497805.2 of Vombatus ursinus. Taxonomy (NCBI): domain Eukaryota; kingdom Metazoa; phylum Chordata; class Mammalia; order Diprotodontia; family Vombatidae; genus Vombatus; species Vombatus ursinus. The sequence goes on from NW_020940360.1 coordinate 28,656,642, forward strand.
CCATTGCCTAAAGAAAAAAAGAAAAAGATTAATCACAAGACAAAGCAGTCCTCTGCCTCTCCTTTCCCCCCACCTTTTTTTTTCCTCCTCTATCTTCTCAATAAATTTTAATGTTCAGCTATCCCAAAGCACGTAAGTTGTATTGGATAAAACAATTACCATTTTACCCCATCTCTGTCTCCTCTCTGATTAAAATGCTGAAAAAAAGTCAAAGAAATTTGAGGAAGGGGTGGATGGGGATAGGACTATTGTTAGGAACATCATAGCCTATGTAGAGAGCTATATCTTCCACAAATAATGGATTACTAGGAGCTTCCACATTTGAAGTGTTCCTTTCCTCATGAACATAAATTCTACCTATTGGCACTCTTGATGGTCAATCAACAGTGGGCCTAAATCCAGAGACCTCCTAGACTGGGGAAAAAAGGACCCAAATGGCAGTGCCTAAGAGTCCAATAAATAACCATGCTCTTGTATTTAATTGTGGGATCAAGAGTCAGTAGATTATATCCCAAAATTGTATTGAAATAGAAGTGGATATCTATCTGTATCTATCTATCTATCATCTATCTATCTATCTATCAGTCTATCTCTCTGTTGTGAAAAATAATTTATCTTGGTGATCTGTGTCTTGGAGACTCAGAGTTCCCACCTCCCCCAGTCTTCTGTCCACAGTTCTTCAGAAGTACGTTACTGATAATGAGATTGCATTGAATCTTCTTGTCTCAGTCAAACTAGTACAGGTCATGGTACATAGTAAACACTATATAAATGTTATCTATCTGTCTGTCTGTCTGTCTGTCTATCTATGTACGAATCTCCATTTAAAAAAATTGTGGTTCTACTTTTTCATCTTTCTGGTATATCCACTGAGTACTATAAAAATAAATCATTTACAAAGCATTTGCTGCTAAATGTTGGAGAAATTGGACAGGGGAGACTGACTACTTCTCTTGTTCCCAGTACTTCACCCAAATTCCCTAATACTTCAAGTTAAGACTCTCGAGTAACACAAAATCTCTTTTGTCTGGATATCATGTTACAATCTGAAAAATCCATAATGTAATTGTTCTTTTTGTTTAAGATCTCTTAACCTTTTTTTTTTTGGACATTCTTTTCTCTGATTCTTCTGTCAACCTTTCTTCTTCTCCTCTAATGTCTAAGACTTTGTTGTAGCTAGAATACACTTATGTTTTATTTTCTATTCAGTAATAATGCCCTCTCCTCCTACCTAGTGTCCCTTTCCTTTCTACCTTACTCCTTCACTTGAACCCTCTATATGGGGAGAGTTCTATATTTGGATAGCTCCAGGTTAGAAACCTCCAGTTTACTAGATTGTCTCCCTGTGACTTGAGAGGTGGGACATGCATCTTACCTTGTCGAGCAAAACTTTTACTTCCATGTAAAAATACCAGAACGCTTGTGATTACTAACCAATGATCACACTGACATTGGTTCTAGAGATCTGAAGTCCCTTTTGGCTTAATGGCTTGAATAGTATCATTTCTTGGGTTTAGTAGTGTCATCTCTGATTTTATCCCTTCTCACTCCCACTTTGGATATCTTAGGTTTTTTTTTCCTCACCATGTAGGAGTTGGTAAGACAGTCCAATTTGGAGATTTATATTCTAGCCCAGAATCACAAGATTACAAACTTAGAGCTAGAAGACACCATAGAAACCTTGAAATACAAATACCTCATTTTACAGATGAAAACCCAGGGAAGGGAAATGACTTGCCTAGTGTCACAAAGCCAGTAAATGCTTGAGGCTATATGGGAAACCAGATTTTCCTGACTCTGAGTCCACTACGCCATGCTTTGAATTGTTTTGAGTAGGTTGGTGCCATAGTTCAGAAGTATTTATCCTGGCCTCAGTGTGATGGACTCATTAGGCTGCCTTGGTATTTTTTCCTTGTTGCCCTTGTCTTTATTTTCCTTAGGCATCTCCAGGTATGTCATATGATATTTCTTAATAGTCTTAACAATACCATGTCAAATATAAAAGACCAATTGCTTTCTGCATGGATTGTGTCTTCTAGTTCTTGGCAAAAAACTCTTTAACTACTCCTACTAATAGACTTCTATTGACACTCAGTCTTCATCAAGTTGCTTTTGCTTACTTAATTTCTACCTTGCAGCAGTTTTTTTTTTCTTGCCCCTAATGTTCAATCTTTTCTGCCCCATTCTCTTATCCTATAAAAATATTCTGTGAAGGGATTTTGGAATGTTGTTAATTTTCATTCACAGTCAACAAGAACATTTTTTTCTTAAATGGCCATTAGGATATTATGGAAAGATAAATCTAAAACAATAAAACAAATACCTTTTTTTCAAGACATATTTAATAAGATTTAACAATCACTCATATGTTCAGGGAATTTTCTAGCTGAATACAAACATGTGAATCTATCAAACATGGCTTTGGTAAGATAATCCCCATGATATGGAAATAGACACTTGTGCAAAAAGGATGGAGTTGTTTAATGTTTTTGAGGCCACAGTTATACTGAATTCTGTGAGCAGTGAGGGAGAGGGGTCAACTATGAGATAGGAAGGAAAGGAAAACTGAAAAAGTGAAACCAAGAGGGAGGAAAAAAAGGACAAAAGAGGGAGGGAAAGAGAGAGAGAGAGAGAGAGAGAGAGAGAGAGAGAGAGAGAGAGAGAGAGAGAGAGAGAGATTGTGGTCTGTTGCCTTTGTCAGAAAGGGTTGAGATTTCCAGAGACTCCCACAAAGGAGAGATTTCAAAACATGATTTTTCAGCTTCTAGCATAGAGCTGGAAAGAAAGGGATAGTACTATATTATTGTATTCAGGAGCTTCTCTGGCAAACAAAAAAGAGAAAAGAGGTGGAAAGTCAAGTGTTATGTGAGTCCTCTATGTACTAATTGCTGCTGTTAGACTAGGAAAGTCTTTTTATCCTTACTAGAATCTATGTAGTTTATATCATAGCTTCCTTTGAAGAATGGAAGGAAATTGATTACTACTTTTTCATTACATTTTATGTTTCCAGAAAGTTTAAAATGGGTATCTGGAAAGACTTCTTTTAGATATGAATAACAATTCTGATTAAATTGATAAATTAATTAAAACAGAATACAAAGGATTTCCTTGGCACGAAGATTTAACCAAGAATATGAAATCAAAGTCAATATTTAGGATACAACTGTTAACATTTTTAAACTCCTCGTTATTTAATTTTTCCTTGAGTTACAGTTTACCTCTAAAACTAGTTGGTAGTCTCTGTATCTGTCTGTCTCCCCCATCTATCGATCTCTGTCTTTCTGTATTTGTGTCTCTCTCTCAACATGTATTTTTTCTCTCTGTTCTCTAGTGTCTAGTAAGTGTTTTGGAAACATTAGACACACTAGTAAATAATTGTCAAACATCAATGAATATGATTATAGAAAGAAATTGGCATTGAGCATATAGCTTAGTGAAAAGGTTGTATCTTCAAAATGGTCACAATGACAAGGCTGAATGAAATCAAGACTATAATACAATCATGCTTAAACACAAAACAAAAGAAAAGAAGTTGCTTTAATACTATGAAAGAGTGAAAAGAGTACTAACTGGCATTAGAGGACCTAGATTCAAGTTCTTCTGGTACTTAACCACTTGTGTGACCTTGGACAAGCCCACTTAAACTCCTAAGGCCCAATATTCCTCATCTATAACGTGAAGAATATGGACAATCTTGTCCAGATCTTGATCTATCATCTTATTATCATACTTGGTATACATAAAGCATTCAGCCAAGCATAATTCCATAATAATCATAGTGATTTTTAAATGAGTATAATGTTTCACTTTTCAAAAAGAAGGGAAAAAAAGAAAATGAATTTACCAGAAGCATAATATTAAAAAAAATCATTCCTAAAGCAGAAAACCATTTGATCCTTAAAATACATATATTTCTCTATTAATAGCATGTCAGATAAAGTTCTGTTTCATTCACAATGTGACTTAGGGTTAAACATTTTTTTAACTAGAATTCAGACGGAAATAGATTTCCTTTACATCAAGAACACCTCACACTGGTATATGAGCAATGTGTGTTCCACTGGAACTTTTCCACAGTACCCGTAGGGAGTGAACTCTGCTACAACTGACCTGTTTTCTTAGTAAGCTATGTTATCATTAGATCATTTAGCACATCTCTCCTTCAAATTTCACTGTATGAAGAAATCTGCTTTTGGGAAGATTTCAAGCCAGACTCTTGTTTTGGTGGGCATCATGTGAATAAATTGAGGGAAGATGTTCCTACTCTTATTGACTTGCTATTTTAATTCACTTGCTTATCAACTGTCTGCATTCTGCCAGAACAAAATGTGATACAGAAGTGGCGAAGGAATGAAGTCGAGCTCCTCTATTAAAAACAAAAAAATCCATGGAAATTATTTTAAAGGATTTGGTTGTAATCTTTACTGGATTAAGCCTGTTAGAATCATTCTTGCCAGATAGAACATTATTTTTCTTTTTAATCATTTTAAAATGGAGCATCAGACAACCTTCAGGTATTGGGGGGAAAGGAAATGGCAGGATTGATTTATTTTATTCTGTATACAGATTTTTCTTACCATATTGCTGAACATTTTTGTTCTTAAAAAAAAAACAGCAAAACATGGCACTTGGATTAATGGGTTGTTGTAGAGATTTAAATACCAGTGTAAGAGCTCTTACTCAGTCTACCTTAGTTGCCCCTCTCCCATCCACCTTTTTCAAGTGTTCTGATTAATGATCCATTTTTAGGGAAAATAGCATGGTTCAGTGGGGAAAAAAAAAGTGCTGACTTTTTGACACTTGCTATCTATGTGACAATTATCAAATCATTTGGCCTTTTTGTGCATCAGTTTCCCCAACTGTAAAATGGTTGTTTCCTATGCCTAAAACAGTCTCCCTCTTCACCTCTGTTTAGCTTCCTCCCAGTCCCAGTTAAGGGCCCACTCTCTATAAAAAAATTTTTCCTAGACCTCCTTAATTTTAATATCTTCTTCCTGAAACTATCTCCAATGTATCTTGTATATAGCTTGTTTCTACATAGTTGTACTTGGACTGTGGACTCAGAGAAGGGACTTTTTTTTTTGCCTTTCTTTGTATTTCCAGAACCTAGTACAATGCTTGACATGTAGTAGCCATTTAATATATGATGATACCCAGTAAAGGGTCATAGGAGAATTACCTGGGGTCCAATAGAGCAGATCTCCAAGCCGTTTGGTAGTTGTGATGTCTGTCTCTGAAGGAATATATAAAATCAATTGAGGCAGCTTTCCTCAATTTCTTGTGACTGCTTAACACTAAATAATCTTTCTCTCAAATAGTAAACTCTTATTATCATACTGACAGTAACAAAAGAGATGTAAATTTTAGGAGCCTTTGATGAGGTCTAGATATTGCAGGAAGGGATGGATTAGAAATAGGAGAAAGAAAAAAGTGAAAACAATTTGGACTGAAAGGAGAGATATCAAATTACAATTTGTGAAGACAGTAATTCTTTCCTTTTGTTTTTGTGTCAATTATTCACTTTTCCTCACACACATAAATGATCAGTTGTCAATTTTTTCCTACATTTTTCCTACATTTTTTCCTACATTCCTACATTAATAACTCTCTACTCACATGGTTAATACCCTAGTTTAGTTCCTCACTAGAGATCATTTGGACTATTGCAATTGCCTCAAAATTGGTCTCCCTGACTCTCACCATTTTAATACAGTTGCTATACACAGCTTTCAAAGTGATTCTTCTAAAGCATAAACCTGACCAAGTCACTTTATTAGGAACTGCAATAAATCTTTATTGGCTCAAGGTTCATATATAAACCCCTTTGGTTTTTCAAATCCTTGACATCTTGGCCCCAATCTACCTTTCCAACATTTTATAAATTACTCCCTTTCCCACAATCTATAGTCCATCCAAACTAACAAACTCTGTGATCTTGGGCACAACACTTACACTCTCAATATCTTAGTTTGTCCTTCTGTAAAATGAGAATAATGACACTTCTACTACTGGAATTTTTAATAAAGTGATTTGCATACCTAAACGTGCCACGTGAATATGGATTATTGTTTGACAATAAAAAAATGAGCAACATACCTTCATTTTCAGGATACTCCACAGGTGTTGCCTCTGTTATAGTAAAGCTAGTTGTGGAAAAGCAAAACAAACAAACAAACAAAAAATCTAATCAATCAGATACAAACAACATCCTAACTGGATTCCTTTTTAATTCAATCTTTTTTTTTTTTAACTGAATTTGCTAGAAAGGGGTTTTTGAGAGTACAGACTGATTAGAAAACTGCAGCATATACATGCATGTTTACACACACCCACACACACACACATAAAATAACAATTTTTACATATCTCCTTAATAGTCAAAATGATAATGTGTACTTGATGACAGGAATAGTGAATGTTAAGCTTCTACTTTTTCATCTCTTTCAAATTTCCTATGCTGTTATTTTATGATTATTAAGTTTCTAAATGAGGTCTCACAGTATGACACAACTGAAATTAGGTCAATTTGGTTTATTTTTCCTTCTTGTCATGTCGGCTACTTCTTCACTGAATTCCTACTTTGATGCTTTCATTATGTCATGACAGTATTTCTCAGTTCCTAGAATATGTCAGTAGGATTAAAATTCTACCAGGTCATGCCAAGCTGGAAAAGGTTTCAAATATAAATATTGAAATGAGTGTATGTCTGTTGTCTGAAGGACCAGCCCCACTAAACCTTAAGAGGCTCATCACCAGATGATTGGCCTCTAAGTGACAAATTTATTTTGACCTTTTCAATTCATGAACCCCCTCTAACAAGGCAAGGAGGTGTCATGATCTTAATCAGAGGAAGGAGTACCTACACTGATGAAATGTCAGATCATTGAAGTATTAAATTGTGGACATAATGATTTCTCTGTGTGTATGTGTGTGTGTGTGTGTGTGTACATTTTTAATATTCAACTTTCATTCTCTTATTTCAAGAATTTTTTATGGAAATGAAATGTAACTTGCAGGCTATAATCATGTTTATTACTCGTGATTTTTCAAGATTAGATTTTTGCCGCTTCTACTCCCAATGTAAAAGAAAACCATTCAATAATGAGATCTCATGGAGAATGCCGCCAGATGCCTAAAATACAGGAGGTTCCCCTCCCTGGATGTCTCCCAGTAAAGGTTTGTTGACAATATAAATGAAAGGATTTTTGTTCAAATATGGGATGGATGAAATGATCTCTGAAGTCTTTTAATTTCAAGATTTTGTGTGAATCTGAATGAGAATTTCATTATTGCAGTTCAACATTTTTTTGAAATATTCATTAACATGAATATCCCCTTCAGGGATATGCATTTTATAAAACAGTAGTTTGATTCAATTGAACAAAGTTTTATTAACTACTTACTAAGTACCAGGCACTCTTTTGGAGATATAGTGACAAAAAATAAAATAATCCTTACCCTCAAAAATCTTACAATTTATTTGAGGGAAACAACATATATAGAGAAAACTAAACATAAAAATAAAATAAATGCAAAGCAATCCAAATAACTCCAGGAGTCAGGAAAGGCTTTTTATAGTTGATAACTGACTTATGAAATGAACTAAGGAATGGAAGCAAGAAATAAAATGTACTATATGGGAACTGGCAAGTAGATCACTTTGGTAGGATTCTAGATTGTATGACAGGCAGTAATATACAATTATCCTGGAAAAAAAAAACACAGGCATATAGATATAGATAGAATTAGAAGGAATATCAGAGGCAATCCAATCCAACCTCCTCAGTTTACAGATAAAAAGCCTTAGACTAAGAAAGGCTGGGTTATTTGATCAAGGTCACAAAGGTAATCAATGTAAGAGGTAGCATTTGAACCACGGGTCCTTTGACTCCAAAAACAGCATTCTTGTTCCACTATACCATGATACCTCTTGACAGAGGTTAGAATGAAGTTGTGCAGAATTTTAATGACAAGGCCTAGAAAAATTTTATTTTATCTTAATCAATGAGAAATGACTGAAACTTCTTGAGTAAGGAAGTGACATGGTTTGACCTGTGTCTTTGGGATATCAATTAGCAGTTTATGAAAAATTAATTGGAGAGAAGAGAGATGGTAAAATCCTGAGCCAGAGTGGTTGGAATGATAATTGTAAAGACAGATTAAAATTATACTGTGGAAGTACTTGACATGACTTGGCAGCTAATTGGATATTGGAGGTGGGGGAGGAAATGGACAAAAGTGAAAAGATGAAGAAGTCTCTTGCTTCTGAATGCAAGTGACTGGAGCAATGGTGATTTTCTCTATAGAAATAGGGTAATTAAGATAGTTGGATTTGAGAAGTGAGGAGGGGGGAAATAATTACTTCGGCCTTTGACATGTCTATGGAATATCCAGATGAAGATGTCCATCAGACATTTGGAAGATAGGTCCCTGAGAAAGACTACATATCACCTAAAGGTTTCAAGGAGTAGCCCATATAGGTTGTCATCTAGCTTTTTCTAGGCCCCCAGACCAGTATATTCTCAATATCAACTGCAGCTACACTTAATATTCCTGTCATATAATTAATACATTCTAATCATTGATACTCTATTTTGATTTAACTGATTAACAACAATTAGCTTTTATAAAAGGATATTTACTGAGAAAATACAGAAAGAACAGAAATTTGAACTTTGATCAGTGTCATTCAAATATAAATGTAATTCCATGTCATTGGCAAAATAAAAATTTATCCACCATATTGTTAGCTGACCCCAAACACTTAACTATATGTTCTCTGAAGCTAATGTGCAAATTGTATCAGGTGAGCAAGGTGAACATGGGCCTAAGGACTAGACTTAGCCAGATCCCTTGTTACATAGTTCCTCTTTCTCCACTTACATAAGGACCTCTCATCTGTATTACTGCAATACCATTTTAACTGGTTTCACTGCCTCAAGGCTCTTTCCATTTCAATCTATCCTGCCCTCTCTTGATGAGGTTTTTTTTTTTGTTTGTTTTTTATTTTTTCCCCTAAAGAGTAGGTCCCACCCAATGACCTCTAATAGTTCTCCAGGATCAAATATAAACTCCATTTGACACTTAAAGTTTCTCATAACCTAGACCTTTTTTAACTTTACAATTTTTTGTTGTTGTTTGCTTGTTTACTCTTAACTCCCCTCTGCACACTTCAAAATATGACTTCATTGAACTAGTTGATGCTCCTTCATCTATAACCCTCCATTTGTGGCTTTTGTGCCTTTACACCAGCTGTCCCCCATAACTGGAATTTTCTTTTTTCACTCATTTTTGTTTCAGTTTTCTTGACTTTCTTCAAGACTCAGTTTAAATCCTATCATTAGCAGGTTGCTTTTTTTTTTTTCAGTTGCCCTAACTGCTAATATCTTCCTTTGTGAAATTATATTTTATCTGCTCTGTACATATGTTGTACCACTTAGTTTTACCACATCTCACCCATAAGAATGGATGCTTTTTGAGGCCATGGGCAAGGGCTGTTTTTACCTTTCTTTGTACTTTCAGCCTTTATCACAATTCTTGGAACATAATATTTGCTTAATAAATGATTATTGACTGACAAGAGATTATTGACGACGTTGGAGAGAACAGTTTAAGTTAATTAGGGTATACAAAAACTAGATTGTGATGAGTTGAGAGGTGAATGATGGGAAGTGAGGAAGTAGAGAGGGCTTTTTTCTAGCACCATGGATATGAAATGCACTACTAGGATTTTCATATTGGTGGAACCCAATGCACATTTTAAGCATATCTTTCAGATTTCATTGATTACATCTTTTGTGAGAGAATCTCCCAGAGGAACCAAACATTTCTTTAGAGAAGCTTCCTGCTTCTGTACTTTGGATTTCCATCTAGGTAGTACAGTGGATAGAGATCTAAACCTAGAGGCAAGGAAGGCGTGAGATTAAATACAGCATCAGACACTTACTAGCTATGTGACTCTGGGCAAGTTATTTAATCTCTATTTGACTCAGTTTCCTCAAATGTAAATTGGGGCTAAAGAACAGCACCTATGTTACAGGGCTGTTGTAAGGATTATGTCTTTAAAACCCTTAACACAGTGCCTGGCACATAGTAAGTGCTATATAAATGCTTCTCTCTCCTGTCCCCCATACATACTCTGCCAATATTAGCTGTTCAAATGTTTTCATTCTGCTAATTAGGAATCAAAGCTCAAGTTTACTTGAATATGTATAATTTTCCAACAAGAGCACAAAGAATAGGTGGAGTGCTTTTCTATCTGTTTAACATCATTTGGCACATGGTATGTGGGAGAATAGAATCAAATACATGTAGACCGCATTGCTGGAAGGGAAATTGGAGAGTCTTAGGTGTAGATTTTATTATATTTGTGAACTGAATACACTGTAGGAACACATTAAATTAGAGTAGAATTCAATAGAGTGGGGTCAAATTGTGCCATTAGTTTTTCATTATTCTTACTTGTTCAATTTCATATATATTTGATACAAAAATATACCATCAATTGATATAGACCTATCTAACCGGGCTTAGATGTAATAATATAAAAATAAAAATGGCATTTTACACATTGCAAATATATTAAATACAGCAGGTAAGACAGCATGGTACAGGGGATAGAATTAGGTACAAGAATCAGGAAAGCCTGGGTTCAAGATCTGTCTCCAACATAGACAAGCTGTATGACCATAGGCAGCAAGGTTGCACAATGGATAGAGAACTAGGTCTGGATTGAGGAAGAACTGAGTTCAAATCCAATCTTAGACACTTACTAGCAGTGTAACGTTGGGTAAATCACTTAACTTTTGTTTATTTCAGTTTCTTCAACTGTAAAAATTGGGATAATACAAACACCTACCTCCTAGGGTTGTGAGGATCAAATAAAATAATAATTGTAAAGCATTTAGCATTGTATTACTGGCACATAGTAAGTACTACATAAAGTTGACTATTGTTGTTATCAGTGTCCTAGACAACTTCATAACCCTCAATTTCTGAATCTTGGTAAATATAATGCAGTGGAAAGATTTTTTCCCCATTTTAGGAATTTCCTGCACTGATGAAATCATGTCTGGACACATACAAAAAAATAATATTGTCCAATGTATAAAATACATAAACAAAGGATGACTACATAAAGTTCAACATGTGGTTTATTCACATTGGTAGCTAGAAATGCAAGAAATATTCTTTTTCTTCGAGGTATGATACAAAGTACCAAGAACAGAAATGTAGAGCATTGAATATAGTTCCACATTGGAAAGTCTATACTAATACATCAAAGTACACAGTCAAATCAGTCAAATATTTTAGTCAATTGAATGAATTTTTTTATATATTATCAAGAATCCAAATCAATTAATTTATAAATAAATTGACTTTGCTCTAATGCTAATATCAGAGGAATTTTAAATACATCCCAAGGTAGTTGCCAAATTATGAAACAGATCTTGAGAAGAAATTTAAAGAGTAGTAATTACATTGACAGAGGATAAGTATAAATGTGTGTATGTACACACATACATGTATATATACGTTATATACACAAAAATATATATGCATATTTTTAAACACACATGCACACATTATATATACACATACATATATAGTGGTAAATATATGTATGCTTGTATGTATGTATATATAGATCTCTCTATATAAATCTGTGACACATGTATATATACATATATGCCATATATGCGTGTGCATATGTATATATGTACTTGCATATACACACACCATATGTATGTGTGTGTGTGTATATATATGTGTGTGTATGTATATATATATGTGTATATGTATATTTATGCACACATATATCACGGAAGATTTGTCTTACACCTGCAGGCTAAGCATAGAAAGGCAGTGAGTTAATAATGAGAAGAAATTGTATAGAGAGAAAGGAGCAAATGAGAGAGCGTTAATACACTTAAGTAATCTTTGAAATAAAGGGTAATACATTTACATGGAATTTAGAAACAGTGAAATGCTAGTGAAGTCATTTGAGTAGAGTGAGATCATAGTCAAATATGAAGACAAATGATCTTGAGCATACCATTTTTGAAGAATGTAGAATTTACAAGTGAGAAAGGACAATGGGAAAAGATAGAAATATTGAAAGCATGGAAATAAAGTACATATAATAAGACTGGGTTTTAAAAGTAATCTGGAAGGTAGAAGATGGTGAACTTGGAAACTTATTTTATATGAATTAAAGAGAAAAGAAATGACAACAGGAATTTAAACATTGTGAATGATATCTAAATGAAGTGTCAAAAAGTACCAAGATCTTTCATTTTGAATTGATCATCCAGTGACATATCTGCATTAAAGTCTCTGAGATGTAAACATGTGTTGAATGATTACATGGTAGAGAGCAGGGGTTCTTAACCTTTTTCTATGTCATAGGCCCCTTGGGCAATCTAGTAGTCTATGGACTACCATTCAAAATAGTGTTTTTAAATGTACAAAATAGAATGCATATAATTACAAAGGAAACTGACTTGATATATTTATCAACTTTTTTTTTAATGTTCAGGGGACAAAGTTAGGAATTCCAGGTATGGAGATATATTAATGTGTAAATATAGTATATTATATGTTAGTGGAAGTAGAGGTAGGAAAAGGCGATAATGGAAGGCTGCTATGTCGTTAAGGTTGGCTCATAAAAACACTAATACTGAGGGGCAGCTAGGTGGTGCAGTGGATAGAGTTTCTGGTTTTGGAGTCAGGAGGACCTAAGTTCAAATCCTGCTTCAGTCACTTAATACTCACTAGCTGTGTGACCCTGGGTAAATCACTTAACCCAGATTGCCTCACTAAAAACAAAACAAACAAAAAAACAAAACAAAACAAAACAAAACACTAATACTAAAGAGATGTAAAGAGACAGAGGAGATATGGAGTCTTATCATCCATGGACAATGAGCTAGGTGGGGCAAGAATTACTCAAAAGTACCTTCCCAAGTCACCAAAAGTCATAGCTATTAAAGTTCCATTTGTTATTAGATCCTGGACCAAGTCCTATAGAATTCCTGAGTGTTCTACTGATAATTGCCTTTGCTGAATTTGTGAGTTTAATATCAATTTTCAGTTGTGATATAGTATCTAGATTATTTTTCCTGCTTGAAGAGACTGACCATGAGAGCCAAGACAAATGAAAATAGCATTATTTAAACCTCTCAAAATCAAAAGGGCCTATATACTGTCTAGTGAGAGTGAGTCCTGGAAGGTACAGTCAAACTTTGGGCATTTGATTATGTATTATTTTATTGTTATTATGTTTTATTTATTTGATATTACTGATTTTATGCCAAAAATAAAATGTCACTTTGGGTGAATCATGTTTTAATTTTAAAATCATGTTTTAATTGATTCAATTATGTCAGGGTTATAAAGCTAGGACTCTGAAATAATGCAAATCAAAGAACAAGTGTGGTGCATGCCCAAGAATTGATTTAAAATGGGTAAATCTACAATAATCCACTTCACAAATATCAGTGATTTTTAATCTTTTTCTGGCAAGAGTATGGACACCTTTTACAGTCTGCTGAAATCTATGGATCCTTTATCAGAAAAAAAAAATTCTTTTAAATGCCTAAAGTGAAATACATAGGGTTACAAAGGAAAACAATTATATTGCATTCATTGTTGTTCAGTTGTTCAATCAAGTCTGATTTTTTGCGACCCCATATGGGGTTTTCCAAACATAAACTGAATTACTGATTGTCATTGTCAAAATGATTGGCAGGGAAGTACTGTTAGTGGAAGGAAAGCAATTTGAATGGGGGCTATGGAGAAAGATAAAAGTTCTCTTGTTTTCTGCAAAAAACAAACAAAAAACACATTGAGAACAAATTAAAACTGGAGGTTTTTTTTGCCATTTCTTTCTCCAGAGGTTAAGTGATTGTTTGAGGTCAGATATGAACTCAGGTCTTACTTACTCCAGACCCAGTGCTCTATCCATTGAACCACCTAGCTGCCTCCTATATTCAGCTAGGAATAGAACAGGAAATCATGGGAAGCCCTAAGACAACTCTTGCTCTAGATAATAAATTTATGGCAGAGAAAATTTTAAAAAACCTGATACATATTATTTTATGATTATTTTTGTCTAGAAAACTTGCTTACCTGTTTTTTTGGGAAGACCCTAAATATAACCTATACTCCGTTTTAGAGATTTTCCTGGAGAAATCTAAGCTGCGTTATTAGTGAGATAGAATATACTGTGGATCAAACCTACAGGATGAACTGAGGGCCATGTGAGTCTGGATTCTCTTGGGGTGAAATGTCTACTGTCTTTTCCCACAGAGGGGTATGAGGCTGATAGAATGAAGGCTCTCCACTCTGTAAGAACCACAGAGAAGCAAGAAGCTCAATTCTTCCTCAGATCTTTTGCCTAGAGAGTGGCACTGCACAACTACCAAGGTAATCCTCATACCTGCAGGTGCCTGATCCTTTCTATTAAGCAGGACCAGTGCAGTGGCTACCGTTGCCAACTACTGATGGAACATGTCTACGGTATTATCTTTGTATCAGAGCTCTCATAGACTTAATAATTTAATAGTTGATGAAACAGAGAAGTTTGGCATAATCTGGAAGAGTAAGCATTTAATAAATGTTTATTTAATAGAATTGTTTTATCCTTTTGTTTAATCTTGTTTAGATTCCTTTGGGTCTCAATAGTAATACTTCATTTGGTCATATGAAAGGATAGTGATAGGGAATAGACTGTGACTCTTTGCTATAGGGAATTTCTGAGTGAGGAGAATTCTACCAATGAAGGTCAGTATTTTTTTTTAATTACAGTTTTGAAGCATTATTTAGAGTACTGAGAGGTTAAATGTCTTGCATAGGGTCATATAAGCAGAATATATTAGAAGTGGTACTTGAGTCCATTTTTTTTTTCCTGGTTTCAAGGACATTCATTGAGCTACACTGATTCTAATTTTTAAAGTTGGGGAATGTTGAGCCCAAGGAGATCAAGTACTGGCCCAAAGTCATATGGTCAAAGGTCAAAGACCTTAACTAGCTCTTCTATCTTATCTTTCCAATGTCCCATTCTGCTTCTTAATGCCAATTTATGAAGAAAAGGGATAGAAATTGTGCCTTCTAGGAATTATATGAATTAGCAACAACAATATGCTTTAAGTACTGAATTTGCAAAGGAAATATAGATTTGCATTTACAGTACCATATTAAATCTGAGATAATGCTTCTGTATAAGCACCAGCCCCAGCCACATTCACACTAGAATGAAGGCCACCCAGTCCTGGAAAGGCACAGAATATGTTTCATTACTTAAAAAGTGTCAGAGACCAAGATTGTCAGAAATGCTTTTGCCCATTCAAATGACAGGCAGACAATTTACTAGCATTTATGATAAGGCATCTGCCTTAGTTTCAGCTTTGGCTTGCTCTATCAGTAGTTGATATGGTATTAATATGACATTAGTCATTCCAAACATAAACTGGATCTACTGGTAAGTGTTGTCATTGTCAAAATGATTGGCAGTGAAGTGCTGTTAGTGGAAGGAAAGTAATTTGAATGGGGGCCATAGAGAGAGATAAAAGCTCTCTTGTTTTCTGCAAAAACCAAACAAAAAACCCATTGAGAACAAATAAAGAGGTTGAGTTAATCAAACTGTATTTTCAAAAGTGACTTGAAAACACTTTTTTTTTTAAGGAATTATATCTATTGATAGGATTGTAGTTTGCACAGAACATAGAATTCTCTAAGTTAGCTAACTTTGCAGAAGGAAAAGATACATTTCTTTATACAACTCTCTTGACTCAAGTACATACATAGTATCTACCTATAAGGAAAGACAAAAAGCATTAATATGGTACCTACTGTCTCCCAGGCACTGTGCTAAGTGTTTTGTTTTTTGTTTTTGTTTTTCAAATATGTATTCATTTAATACTTACCTGAGCATTCACTAGATGATGCCCACTACGAACTAGTAATCAAAATAATCACTTTTAAAGTTGCTTTTCCTTTTGGGGGGGAGGGGAGAGGATGAGGGTGAATGGCACAAAAGTGTGATTTCATTCATATGGGAAACTTTTAGTGTAGAAACTATCCATTGATGGAATTTAACATCACATCTGGAACTTACAGTTTTGAAGAGTTGCCAGACCACTGAGAAAGTGAGGAAGTTGCCCAGGATCATGTAGGCAGTGTGCATCAGAGGAAGGACTCAGGTCTTATATACTAAGGCCACATTTTAGCCACCATGCCACATTCAAATCTTCTTTACCTCTTTAAAAAAAAAAAAACAGGAATAGAAATAAAGGTGAGGGGCTATTATCTCAATTTCCCCCAAACACTTTTAAGAAACTTCTCAGTCAGACTGCATTTCATAACTATGCTGTGATGGTGATGATGCTTCTATTCTGTGTTAATTTATGAGCAATATAATACAGTGCAGAAAGGGATCAATTTGGAGTGAGAAGACCTGATTTAAAATCCTGACTCTGCTACACACTAATTATGTGACAACGGATGATTCATTTAACCTCTACTGCTTTCAGTTTTCTCATATGTTAAGTAAAACCACTGATCTAGATGATCTTCCATTGTCCCTTCCATCTCTAAATATGTGATTGCAAAGCTATGTGTACCATTAATAGACTACTGGCTAGGTTGAAGCAGTAATGAATTAGCTGTGTATGCACATTTGTTTAGTTATTTTTCAGTCATGTCCGATTCTTCATGACCTCATTTGGGGTTTTCTTGGCAAAGATTCCAGAGTGGTTTGTCATTTTATTCTCCAGCTCATTTTATAGATGAGGAAACTGAGGCAAACAGGTGTAAGTAATTTGCTCAGGGCCACACAGCTAGTAAGTGTCTGAGATTGGATTTGAACTTAGGTTTTCCTGACTCCAGGCCCAATGCTCTATCCATTGTGCCACTTAGCTGTCTATTTTTGCACCCAGATATACTTATTTTCAGGACAGTTTAGACTGACTTTTTACCTCATGAAAGACAATTATTTTCATTTTAGTATATTTATACCATTTAGTGCCTTAGGCAACCCACTACAAGTGTAAGTTGCAGAAAAAGTGCTGACCTACACTAACGAAAGACATGTCATCTAGGAGTTGTCTATATAAATGAAATAAAAAAAAGTCAGTCTCTATCTCAATCCTTTTGTTTAGGAGTAAACATTTATAAGGTGCTGTAACATACTTATTCCCACTACATGTCTTTCCATTATGTTTTGGCTTACTTGAAATACTGATAGATCATTGCGCTGTGTGTAAGCAACACTAGGAGTTTATTGATGTTAAATTTTGCTTTAAAAGCAAAACTAAGCTTGGAAAAAATGCTACAAAATTTATCATATATAAACCAGATTGCTTTTTTCCCCTTCTATCATATTTAGAGCCTGGTTAATTTCTAATTATAGTGCTGCTCAAGGATAATCAACCCATGAAACAGATCTATGACTCATATTTGAGAATAAAAATATTTTGATACCTGTAGTTCATATAGCTCTCTCAGTCTCTGTATCTTTCTGTCTCTGTGTCTGTCTCTCTCTGTCTCTCTGTCTCTCTCTCTCTCTCTTTCTGTCGTCATTACACATTTATTGTGGTTGTAGTTGTTGACTAGAACAATGATTTCTCCCCCCATTAGAATGCAAGGTCTTTGAGAACCAAGACTTTATACTCTGTCTATTAGAATTGCACACTCAGCATAGCACTCAGTATGCTGTAAGCATTTAATAAATAGTTTTTCATTAATTTTTCATTCAGTTAATTAGTGTAGGCAACTCTCATTGAGGAAACTCTCCCTCTCTATCAAAGCAGACCTGTCCAGGGTAATATATTTTGGGTAAGAAGTGAAGTTTGTGAACTCTGGTCATTCTAATTCTAAAACTATTTTTCTATCTTTTATGTTATATTGATTTCCAAAATCTGATGAAGTACTATATAAGGACTTACAAAAGTTCTAGGAAATAAGTAAAGTATCATTATTTCCTAAATAACAATATTTGGAGAGGAGTGGTGTCAACACGGTTTGTAAATTATATTATTGATACTTATCTTTGGTACTTCAGAGACAGTGGTATTCTAAAGCTTGCTACCGTATAGAAACAGCAGAAGTATGTCAATATTTTAAAATATAGGCCTTTGCTTTCATAGGAAGTTTGGGGTCAAGAGGCTTTGCAATTTCCCAGAAACAAGACAGCCTATTTTCTTCCTCTTGTTTAATATCTGAAACTCATTGTTTAGCAATCTATTGGTATAAAATAAGTGTACTGAGGGACAAACTGTAAGTGATGTTCATACAAATGAATGTTGAAATCTGGGCAAAAGACATTCTTCACTTATTCAGTATTTTTCTTGTGTAGTAGGTTAAATCTCTTTGATTGGATATTTATCTCTTCTAAGACAGACAGCAATGATATGGAGTTTGATGGGAAGAAAAAGAGAATCTGAAAGATTTCATCATCTATAGGGAATATTTAAACTAGAGCTTCTGCTGGATCAATTCCAATGCAGCAGTGAATGCCTTTGATGAGCATGTATCTTCCTATTTTGTGCTTCATCTGATGTTTATTATTATAGGGTCATTGGGCAGGGTTATACTTATTGTTATACTTTCTAAAGAATCTTGAATGATTTTGATGTATGAGACTTTAAGTTGTTGGATTTTTTTCTAAACCATTTTTAAATCAACAAATAACAAGTATAATCAGTTTTTTAATATTTTATTTATATTTTATTATTATACATTTTATATTATATATATTATTTTATATTTTTATATTTATATTATAATTGTATATTTATATCATTAATATAATTAAATTATATTATAATATATATTTTATTTATATTTTATATTTTCCCAAATGTCTCAGCTAATTGGAAGTGAAGAAGTGGTTCATTACTGAATAATATTTTCAAAAGTCTGTTTATACCTTACAAATACTGTTATCCAACATGCCATAATGTTTTAGAGTGAATTGTATAAATAGTAAGTATTTCTGTTCTTTATCTTTGGTTGAGGGGGAGTGTTAAGATGAAAAGAACAAAGATCATAGATGTTGAATTAGAAAGAATTTAGACTGATATATTTTTCCATGCTTTTTGTGTTTTCCTCTTCTTCAGATAACTTGTAAATCATTCCCTCATCATTTTCATGATGTGTCATTTCTAACATAGATTCTCTAGTATTTTGAGTCATTAAAATATTATAAAGAAGTATGATCAATATTGATGAACAATATATTCCATAAAGTGGAAGTAAACTTGGTCCAATTTGACTCTTTTTCTTGTCTTTGATCCCTCTACTGCCCTTTCTAAGTTTTAAGCACATCTAGGAATGTAATGTTAAGAGTCCAAATGAGGTAGCTTTATAGCCCATTTTAATGGAGAAAACAATATAATATTATTTTTTTGCAAAAAAACAATTATCTTTTTTTACTATTTGTAATTTTTTTTACATTTTCTTCTTGCAATGAAAATTTCAATTTCACTAAATTCCTTTGAGGTGTTGTTGATTAGATATCTTGATGAATTTTATTTAAATTGATTTCACCTTCTTATTGCTTATCTTTGCTTTATGGAATGATATTGCTCTTAATTGTTGATCATCCTTTTTATTTTTTTTTTTAGGCAATTGGGGTTAAGTGACTTGCCCAGGGTCACACAGTTAGTAAGTGTCAAGTGTTTGGTCTGAGGCCGGATTTGAACTCAGGTCCTCCTGACTTCAAGGTTGGTTTCTGTCCACTGTGCCACCTAGCTACCTCAATCATCCTTCTTTTTAATAGTTTTGAATGACATGTTATACTAAGCTAGTATTGCTTTTCACAGACATTTCCCTGTTTGTGAATATCAGATATTTGCTGAAAATGGGCTCTTTTGATCTCCTTTTAGCAATTATTTTACATTACTTAAACTTCTGATAAAATTGCTCTATTTGAAGTTACTGTCATTTCTTTCATCCAATTTTTATTTTTTTTATTATTGTCTCCCTCTTTGTTTTTCATAATTTTTGGGAAAAAATTGTCAAGTAGTTACTTTATCTTCCTTCAAACTGAAAAAAAAACCCGAAAAGTTACAAATATGCTGTCAAACAAAATAAATTCCCACATTGGCCACTTCCAAGAATCTACATTTTGTTCTGCATCATGAGTCCATCATTTTACTATTGCGAGGTGAGTAGCATTCTTTATCATTGATCCATTAGGATTGTAGTTAGTCATTGCATTGATACAGTTCTTAATTCTTATATATTTTTACGATGTTGTTGTTATTACATAAATTATTTTCCTGGTTCTGCTCACTTCACTTTACACGAGTTCATACAAGTATTCAATGCTTTCTCTGAAATCATGCCTTTTAAATATTTCTTAGGGCAGTAAAATATTTCATTACATTCATAGACCATACTCTGTTTATTTGTTCCTAGTTAACAGTCATTCTATTAGTTTACATTCTTTGCCACCATGAAAAAGATCTGATATAAACATTTTGTATACAATATATAGCATTTATTCCTCTTTCTTTGATTTCTTTGGAATATAGGCTCTGAAGCGGCATCACTGTGTCAAAGGTCATACTCAGTGTGGTAACTGTAATATCCATCTTTAAATGCTCATTTGGTAATTGATGATGTGCAATACAAACATATATGTGTATTTTCACTGGCATATACATATATCTATGTAGAGAAGATATAAATATATCTCACTCCACTCTCTAAACTAAGTTGCACATCATCAATTACCTAATAAGCATTTCAAACTGGATATTAGAGTTATCAGACTGTATATATCCTTTGATGTAATAAACATTTATTAAATAGTTACATAAACACAAATGTGTTTGTATACCAATGAAAATCAGTTTGACTGGTATGGTTCCAGCTTCCTAGGATGTATGTGTGACAAGGCTAATAATCTCAGGGACCTGACGTTAAGTACTCCTCACTCCTTTTAAGCCTCTTGCTGGATTGACACTCTGAAGGTTAAATTCCCCATTTTCCTGCTTCTCAGTCCTTACTACTTACTTATTAGGCACTTTATTCATCCTATAGACAACAGGATAGTCTTTTATTGGTATCATACTGACTCTATGTCTCAAATGATATATAATTTTGAGCCCTGAAGGACTCAAAGCCTATGACCAGAGCACTAATCAATCTATCCATCAATCAATCAATCAACATTTATTAAGACCCTACTGTGTGCAGGCACAGGGATTACAAAAAGAAGCAAAATACAGTCCTCACCTTGCCTTTTTTGATTAGTATACCTTTACAGGATTAAAGACAGGGCAGAGTCAAGATGGTGGAGTAAAAACAGTGACTTGCTTAAACTCTCCCCCAAAACCCTCCAAATACCTGTAAAAAATGACTAAGCAAATTCTAGAGCAGCAGAACCCATAAAAAGACAGAGTGAAATGAATTTCCAGCCCACAATAACCTGGATGGTTTATGGGAAAGGTCTCTTGCCAGGTGGAGAGAGGAGCATAGTTCACCGTGGGCCATGCAGGCAAAGACTGGGCCCTAGCTTCCCTGGGAGCGAGACTGGAATAGGCCTCAAGGGACTGAATCATGGGAAGCTGTGGCAGTTACTAGAATTCTCAACCCACAAATACCAAAGACAACTTAGAAGGTCAGTGAGAAAGATCTGTCAGACCTACATGAGAGAGGAGCATGGTCCAGCCCTGGCCCTAGCACAGCCCTAGGGCAGTGGCCACAGCAGTAGTGGCAGTGGCAGCGGCTGCTTCCAGAGCTGTTGGCTTACAGGTGGTGGGAGGATCAAGTGGCTGATCAAAGAGGGAGTGCAGGGATCTCTTTGCTGGCACTGAGGCAGGATTCTCTTGCTTTGCCCTACTTGGATCTGGGTCTCAGTCCTGGGGCAAGGTGTAGTGCTGGTGTGGCAGAGCTTGTGGTAGCAGTGGAGAGGGAATCTTTCTCACAGTTCCAAGGCAGAAAAGAATGCTTGTGGTCACTCATGGACCAGAGCAGAAGCCAGGAAAGAGTAAACACCTCTCCTTTGCTCATACTACCTTGGAAGAACTGAAAATTTGCAGGTTACACTGAAATTCAGGTATCTCTGAAAACAGATGCACAATTCTCCCGAAGATTGGGACTGTACACACTCCACACTGGAAGCAAAGCCCTTACCTTGAGAAAGAGTTAAAAAGTCAAGCAACTGGATAGGAACATGAGTAAACTGAGGGGGAAAAAAACCCCAAAAAACCCCTCAGACTATAGAATCTTACTTTGGTGGCAAAACATACAACCAGAAGAAGACAACAAAGTCAAAGCTTCCATATCCAAAGCCTCCAAGAAAAATATGAATTGGTATCAAGTCATGGAAGAGCTGAGAAAGAATTTTGAAAATCAAGTATGAGAAGTAGAGGAAAAATGGTAAAAGAAATGGAGAGATGCAAGAAAATCATGAAAAATGAGTCAATAGCTTGCTAAAGGAGACCCAAAAAAGTGCTGAAGAAAATAACGCCTTAAAAATTAGACTAACCCAAATGACAAAAGAAGTCCAAAAAGCCAATGAAGAGAAGAATGCCTTAAAAAGCAGAATTGGCCAAATGGAAAAGGAGGTCCAAAAGCTTACTGAAGAAAATACTTCCTTAAAAATTAGAATGGAACAAATGGAAGCTAACGACTCTATGAGAAGTCAGGAAATTATAAAACAAACCCAATAGAATAAAAAAAAAATAGAAGACAATGTGAAATATCTCATTGGAAAAACAACTGACCTGGAAAATAGATACAGGAGAGAGAATTTAAAAAAATATTGGACTACCTGAAAGCCATGACCAAAAAAGAGCCTAGACATTAACTCTCAAGAAATTTTGAAGGAAAACTGCCCTGATACCATAGGATAAAATAGAAATTGAAATAATCTGCTGATCACCTCCTGAAGAGATCCCCGAAGGAAAACTTCTAAGAATATTACATCCAAATTCCAGAGTTCCCAAGTCAAGGAAAAAATATTGCAAGCAACCAGAAAGAAACAATTCGAGTATTGTGGGAACACAATCAGGATAACACAAGATTTATCAGCTTCTACATTAAGGGATCAGAGGACTTGGAATATCACATTCCAGAGGTCAAAGCAGCTAGGATTAAAAGCAAGAATCACCTACCCAACAAAACTGAATATAATCCTTCAGGGGAAAAAATGGATATTCAATGTAATAGAGGATTTTCAAGCATTTTTTGATGAAAAAAAAACAGAGCTGAATAGAAAATTTGGCATACACACACACACACACACACACACACACAGGCATAGGCACAGGGTGAGTTGAATATGAAGGGATGACACCTAAAAATAAAATTAAGGGATGAGAGAGAGATGATTGTAGTGGGAAAAGGAGAAAGGGAGAGGTAGAATGGAGTAAATTATCTTATATAAAAGAGGCAAGAAAAAGCTATTACAGTAGAGGGGAAGACGGGGGAAGTAAGAGGGAATGATTGAATTTTTCTCTCATCGAACTTGGTTTAAGGAGGGAATAACATATAAACTCAATTGGGTATGGAAATCTATCTTACCCTACAGGAAAATGGGGGGAAGAGTATAAGAGAGAGGGGATGAGAGAAGGGAGGGCATATTGAAGGAGGGGGAAATCAGAAGCAAACCCTTTTGAGGAGGGACAGGGTCAAAGGAGAGAATAGAATAAACAGGGGGCAGGATAGGATGAAGAGAAATTAGTCTTTCACAACATGACTTTTATGGAAGCATTTTGCATGACTACACATGTATGATGTATATCAAATTGCTTGCCTTCTTAATGAGGGTGGGGAGGGAGGGAGGAAGGGAGAGAATTTTGGAACTCAACATTTTAAAAACGAAGTTAAAACTTGTTTTTACATGCAACTGGCAAATAAGATATACAGGCAATGGGGTGTAGAAATCTATCCTGCCCTATAGGACAATAGAAAGGGAAAGGGATAAGAGAAGGCGGGGTGATAAAAGGGAGGGCAAATTAGGGGAAGGGGAATTCAGAATGCACTCTGTCTTGGGGTGAGGGGGAGATAGGGAGAAAAATTGGAACTCAATCTTGTGGAAGTGAATGTAGAAAACTAAAATAAATTAATTAAAAATAAAGGATTAAAGAGATACAGGTTGATAGTGGTGATGGAAAGATCAAATGAGTTTTTGTTTTGTTTTGTTTTTCAGGATGGAGTTGGCATGGGCATATTTGTAAGAAGTAAGCAATTAGCCTGTAGAGGAGAGATTGTGAAATAAGTGAAATAATGGGGATGACAGAGGGAGCAATCTGTTGGAGGAGATTGGATGGAATCACTTGAACAAAGAGATAATCTTTCATAGAGTAAGGCCATTTAATCATGTGAGAAAAGGGTTGTAGAAGCAGAAGTAATCTGAGTGACAGGTAATGAGGAAGAGGGGAGTAACTTCTTTTTTTTCTATAAATGAGACAAGGTTCTTAGCTGAGAGTGTATAGGGAAGGTGAGCAACGGGAAGTTTGAAGAGGATTGAAACATTTTGGAGGAGTCACTCTGAAGAATGGTATAATGAGTTGATAGGAGGGATATAGTAAGATTGCCTAGCAACAGTGAAGGTCTTATTGATCTCGTGTAATATATATTTGTAGTGTATTCAGTCAGAAAGGTTGCTTGATTTTCTCTACCTTTGTTCAGCAGTATGTGTGTAGGAGTGAAGGCAGTGAATGGTGAGTGTAATCCAAGGCTGAGGCAATTCTTCAACTGAATTACTGGAATTTTACTGATGATATACATTTCCAAGAAGCTGAAAGAGGGTATGGTGTGGCTAAATACCTGTGGTGTTTCCAGCACTGAATGTTTATAAATAAACAAAAGTAATATTCACTGTCACTTTTTTTCCCATCAGTAGGAATATTAGTGATGTCAAGCTCAGGTTACTATAGTACCTAATCGTAATGTTAACATCTTAAAAGAAAAATATCTCAGTGGTATTTCTGAGGTAATAATTTTCCGAAGGTTCATTGGTCCCTTTATGTCAGATATTTAACAGGAGTCACCATGGGAAGGAACTCACCAAACTACATAAACCAAGTTACTTAAATAAACTTTGACTTAAAAGCCTGGAGTTCTATAGCCTTTTAATTATGATACATTGGACCTAGAACTATGTCTATTTTTGGTAACTCTTTATAAGCTTTAAGGCATTGATAGCTGGCAAGAGCATCAAATATGCCATCTATGTTGTAAGCAATAAACACTATACAAAAAGTTACCTGATTTAACACTTTTTTAACTTGACATATATATATATATATATATATATATATGTACGCACACACACACACATATATACATATATATGTATAGGACTTGTTAGTATAGGTTTTATCAAACACCTCTTTCTTCAACATTTTACACCCTTTGAATGTGCAAGTTAAAATGACTCACACCATTTTGGTGTGCTGACCAGTCTATCATTTACTAATCTGGCTTGCCTGAAATGTATATTTTTCCAATTGTAGTTCCTTAGGTCATTCAGCCTAATGGATCTTTTATTCAAAGAGCCAGTATAGATCATTGCTTGATGTTGTTCTTTGAGAAGAAATACACTAGAGATGAACAAGTTTACTAATTGCAGAAAACGATACTGCTTGGGAATGAGGAAAGTCAATCTTAAAAGTGGAAACATCTCCATTAGAGGGAGAAAAATAGATTTAAGTTGATATATCTTTGTTCAGACTTACAGAATTTTTAAATCTTTAGATTTGTTCCTTTCTTGGGATATTTTAATGTCTCACCTTTTTCTCTGAAATTTACCTAGGACTACAGCAATGATCTGATGTTGGTACCATTAGCAAGTGCCAGAGGCACTTGCCCTCGAAAGCAACAAACCCAATATTTCTCAAGAAATTTAATTTTACAAATTGAGGTGACAAAGTCCCTAGTGATTCAAAGTGCTTTTCAAATATAATCTCATTAAATCTCATAACATCCTTAGAGATAATTTGTTAATAAAGAATACTTTTATCCATTTTTTCATATAAATGTAATAAATGAAACACACCATACACACACACACACACACACAGAATATCTTATATAGTGAAAATAGATTTTTTTGACTATGATGTAGTAATCATATGACTATTTAGGCAGCTGAGTGGCTTAATGGATAGAACCCAAGATATTTAGGCAGGAAGACTTTAGTTCAAATTCTGTTCCAGATCCTAACTATGATCTTTAATATCTCTTTGTACCTCAGGAATTTTTTCAATCTTTAAAATGGGGGTAATAATAGCACCTAATCTCAGATTTATTATGAGAATCAAATGGATTAACATTTGAATAATGTTTTGTGAATTGTAAAGTACTCTATACATGCTAGCCATTATAAAGGCTAGTTATAATGTAGGCTATTCTTCAAAGATACTGGCCAAATTAATCAATCATTAAGCATCTGAAGCATTCCAGGAGTTGTGCTAGGATCTAGGCTAAAGCACAATTGTAACATCAGGCCCACCTAAAAGGACTAACAAAGTCCTTACTATCATTAATGAGAATATCAGGCAGGAAAACAAAACCTAAAAATTATATGAGATGCTTCTTTATTAATAGATGTGATGGATAGCTTCAGATGTTTGTATTGTATGATTCAATCCACATTCTCTTTTTAGTTTATTTATCTTATTGACCAACAAATATAATGCTCTAAATGCCAAATACTGAAAACAGAATTCAAAGACCAAGGTTTAATCCAAACTCTTTCATTTATTAGATTTAAGAAAGGGGAGGAGTCCAACATAGTCTCTGAATACTTCCATTTGTTGTTCATTCAGTCGTTTTATGGTCATGTCTGACTGTGACCCCATTTGAGGTTTTCTTGGCAGAGATACTGGAGTGGCTTGGCATTTCCTTCTCTGGCTCATTTTACAGATGAGGAAATTGAGACAAACATGACTCCAGGCCAGATAATCTATACACTGTGCCACCTAGGGATACTTCATTTTATTTTTTCTAAAATAGTGATTGTGTTTTCTATACCACCATGTTTCCTCACAGGTTTGTTGTGAGAAATAATTATTTTTTTTAAATCTTAACACTTTAAATAAATGTACTTTTAATACATGAAATTGGAAAAATAATTATACCCTTCTTAATTCAAAGGATGGTTGTCAGGATAAAATGAAATAGTGTATTTGAAAGTGAACTATAAATTTTAGAATTTTAAACTGACATCAAAGAATATTAACCATCTCCTCCTAAAATGAATGCTATGGTGGTATGGTCAGAACTAGATGTGCCTCATAGACTAGACCAAAATATGAATTTCTGTGTTTTGGCTAATCAGTGAAAACTGGTTAAGTGATATAGTCCCAGACTCCCATTTCATTCTCTTGCTGAAACAGCACCATTAGGATTAACTTTCCTACTTCCCTATTCTTCATTTCTACTTCCTTGCTCTGAATTCCAACTTTCTTATTGAGTAATTTATAAAATACCCTCACTTTACTAGTCCTATAAATAACAGGGCAGTCTCTTATTAATATCATACTGGCTGTTCATTTAAAGCTACATTTAAGGTCAAGTACTTAGGGTCTGGAGGGCCAATATGTGCAACCTACTGTAGACATGGAGGTTTCACACTGAAACTGTCTCTGTTAGCAGCTGTTTTCCTCCTTCCCTTGTGAATAGTGATAAAGTTGTTATATCTATCTCTCTGTGCGGTAATGCTATCATCTCTTTTCTCAGTTTTGTAGTTTTCGTGAATATTCTGAGAGGGGAAATATTTATGAATTTCTGTACCTTATGCTAAGATTTTTGGTTTGAAAGAGGAGAATAGCCTCTCTTTCACAATTCTCAACATTCTCATTCTCCAGGCATCAAAAAGACAATATTTGGACCATGCTCCCTGGAGAAAAAAAATCCTTTACATAAGCTCAGGTAGCCTGGTTGCCCCCCTTAAACAGAGTCCTTAGTTCCCTGGAAGAAACATTGACTGCATATTTTTGCTTTGAGAATTTTAGTAAAGATATTTCTTAATTTAAAAGGGAGATGTCATCATTTGTAACTTTTCTTCATTTATTTTGTAAAAAAAAAAAACACATCAGTTTTATGATTGCTTAGGTCTTCAGACCTTAGGGTGAAAGCAAAGAAAATATAACTCCTGCAACTGCAATTATTCCAAATATAGCAATTATGAGTAAAGTACATTCTAATTACATAAAATACACAAAAATGCAATTAATTCACAAAATGCTTCTCCAGAGTCATTGAAAGAAATGAGGCTCTCTACTAAGTATAATATTTCATTTCATTTCATTCTCTGAAGCCTGCTAAAGGATGGAGATTTAGATCTTTTGAGGGATTTGAAATCCTTTAGTTTTATAGTTATGGAATCCATTCATTCTAGGACTCACTTCCCTGATAGATAAGAGCTAATGGGAATGTTGACTTAAGTGTTATCAACATTCTGGTAAAAGGAAAATAGGAACTGAATCCAATTTTTGAGGTTTTGAACTCTTCAGGTATATAATACTGTTGAGAGTGTCTCTTAATGCTAATTATCTCCCAGGAGGATGCCCATCTTAAAGATATTTCTTTATCTGAAGACAAGAGGGTAAAGAAATGGAAGGAAACAGAAGTGAAAGGTAGTGAAGTAAAGGACTACCATGTTCTTCTACTTCCTCCCATGGTTCATGCATATGTTCACATTAAAACCTATATAGATAGAATAGAAGCTGCTGACATATACAAGCCATACTATTCAAATGGGAAATAAAGCCTTCTTAGGGCTAGAGTGGGCATAGGAACAAAATGTGAAACAGAAGAAAATGTACCATCTGGCCATAGTATTTGATTTTATATTGCTAAAGAGAAAATGATGTATTCTATTAGAAGTTTCAATAGACCTCCCTTTGTCCTAAAGCATAATATGAGAATAATTTATCAATTAATTACAATCAAATTGTAGGCAGCAAGTGGTGCTTTGGAGTTGAGCTGCCAGTCATCTATTGAACCACTGGACCTATTCAGCCTGCTAATGAAACTACTCTTCCTCTTTTGTTTTGGACAGAGCTTCCCTAGAAGTGAATAATCTTAATTGGTATAGTTTTGCCTTTCCAAGCAACTCAGAAGTGTGGTAAGATCAGGGTGCCAAAATGACAGCAGACAAGGTAGCAAAAAGTAAAAGTAAAAATGCTCTTGGTTTACCCCCTTTACTGGCTTCTGTCCTTACCAGATTGTGATCTGCCATAAATTGATAAGTCTTGCAGTATTGTAACAGGTACATATATCTCCCCTATTTGGGCTGCTTTCCTACATTAGTTCCAAAATTCCCGGGTTCAATCCAAACCAAACTTTCCACCTCTCGTGGAGTACCTTCCCTTTGTCTCTTGTCCTTTCTCTCCTGGTAAGTCTAAAATAAAATTGACTCAGAGCTTTGATTTTTTATTAGTAATCAAGGTTTTCATATAGATAAATGCAAGTTCAATGGCAACAACTGTTAAAGAATAATCAAGTTTGCACCTCTATTTCTATAGAAAAGGGACAAGTTGCTTTTCTACCAGTAGATACAAGTGATCTTATAGATTAGTCCTGTACTTTGGCAGTCTTTTATCACCTGGAAACTGCCAAACTTTGGTATTGTGACACTACCTTTGCTGTATCTACTATACTACCTCAGTTGCAAACCCAGTGACAAGCTACCATGACTCCTCTTTCAGCAGCTTTTTCCTACCAGGCTACCATATCACACCTCCTGCTTATAATCACATCTGCCTCTCCAGCCTCTATGCTTTCTTCCTGTTCTTTTAGCTTTCCTGTCTCTGACTTCTCAAATTTCAATTTCAATCTACAAATGCTTTTTTTTTTTTCAGGTGGAGTGAAAATATTTGATAGTCAACATCATCCCAATACCCTGGCAGTAGTGTTTACCTCTGGCAAGACTTTCTGTCATCCTTATATGTAACTGCTAAGCTAGGGCTCTGAATATTAGATTTAAATATTCCTTGGGAGTTGAGAGACATCGAGTGGTTTTAATTTGTTGGTGAACTGATGGATGAAGGAAGGAAGGAAGGAAGGAAGGAAGGAAGGAAGGAAGGAAGGAAAGAACTTCTCTGTCTCCACTCCTCATGTTGGTCTTTCTCTACCATTCCACAGTAGCCTTGAAACCTGGCCTTCTTAGACTGGAAATATACTCCACAGATCAACCCCTTCTCCTGATTGGTTAGTTCTACTCAGAACTTCCATTTTAAGGAAAGAGCCCAGGACATGTATGTCTTCATTCCTCTCCAGGGTCTGCTTCCAACTTTCTGTATTTTGTCTTATAAGCTCCCTTACAGTATATTATCTTCTTTCTACACCTTTCCTTCATACTTTTCATCTTCCTTTTATGTATTGTCTTCTGCCATTACAATGCAAGCTCCTTGAAGGAGGGACTATCTTTTTTCTGCTTGTTTTGTATTCCTAGAGTTTAGCACAGTGTCTTGAACGTGGTAAATGCTTAATGACTTTTCAACATAAGTGAATGACATTTATTAAATGCTTATTTTATGCTAAATGGCCATGCTTAGGTCTGGATATTTATAGAATATACAGTTATAATACTAATAATAATATAATATAATATGCAGAATATACAGAAAATACAGAAGCAAATATAGCATCTATCCTCAAAGAGATTAAATTCAAATAGGGAGGGACAACACATATAGAGGAGTGGTGGCCAGGGAAGGTAATTTCTCTTGGGAAATTTAGATTGACAATGGGTGACTTATATGAGAGTAAATTGAAATACTCTTTCCCAGGACAATGTCAGTAATGATTTGATTATGGTTCCAAACCAGAAAGAGAGAGCAAGATTGAGGGAGGAGTTATAAGGCTGAAGAGAACTTGGGAAGGGAGGAGTTAAGGGAAGCATGTTTAGGGCTCACTAGAAGTAATGGGTCAGGTAAGGCACTCCTCAATCAGATGAAGGGAATAATGTCACAGAGGAAAAAGAAGAAAGAATTCCTGTTCTATTAGAGTGAAAACAACACATATGAGGTTCTGCCCATTTAACAGAATTCCAGGGAAGATACACAACCACCCTAGGAAGCCTTATGTGATCTCATCCCCTCGCCCTCCCTGTCCCTACACTTTGCTTAGTATTTTATGCTGTAACTCCCCATTGTACTTAGGAGATTCTGTGAATTATTGTTATCCACACTTTTGTCTTATACTCCTAGTAAATTTACTTGAGGATAGATATCTTTTATTAAACTTATATTCCCTTCCTCCCCATATAGATAAAAAGTCAATTTGTGCTTTTATGAATCAATATATTGTTGGCAGGGATTCTTTTCTATTGGAGTTTGATACCATTGCTTTATACACAGTAGGTCCTTAATAAATATTTGTTTTAAGAACTTTCAGATGGGAAGAATTCTGATATAACTCAAAGAAGAAAGAGTATCATTGTGATGATTGACTCCCTACTCAGGTCTAAGGAGGTAGTTAGAGGAAAATGTGACATGGCTAATTTCAAGGGGAGCTATTATCTTTGGCTATGAGTTCTAGAGGAGAGTGAAGATATGTGCAGATTCATTCTGTTTGAATTGAATCAATTGATTTCAAATCAATTTATGCATTTATGAAGTGCCAACTATATGCTAAATACTAATACTAGACCCTAGAAATATGAAGTAGAAAAATGACATAGATTCTGTGCTCAATTCTACTCATTTATTGACTGCATTAACTTTCACAGCTTATTATATGAACAAATGGTACAGTCTGAAATGTATAATATAAAACACAAATTTACTTTAAAGTGTTGAGTAGAAATGTGGGGGCCACAATTGGAGTATTCATTTTATTCTTAGAGTTTAAAGTTATGACTTTGGAAAAGATAAAAAAAGACTTCATAGTAGATAATCTCAGTTTCCTTCTGATTTTGATGTTCTTGAATATTAATGATTGTTCCTGCTGTCACGTTTAGAGAAAGGATTTATTGCACGTTTCACAATTTCTAGTTATAGGGACTCTTTGACCTTTGGAAAAGACACACTTTGTATATAAGTATGATTCATTTTTAATTTGATGTCTCATAACATTTTTTTCAATTTTCAATAATAAATCGGTGGTAGTTCACATAACTAATGTTTGGTTTTGTCATAAAACATACTTTAATTCCTGGAATGTTCCTTTCATAGATTTTCCTCTTTCATTCAATTTAATTCAATAAACATTTGACATCCTTTGTACAAGGTATTTTGTAAGGTGCCAGCAGTACTGAAATGAAAAACAGCATATTCCCTGTCCTTAAAGAATTAACAGTCTAATAGAAGGATGAATCATGTACACAATTAATTATAAAAAAAAATTGATCTGTTTTCTAGAACAGGACTGTTATTTCATCAGAATAGAGAACTTTCAGAGAAGACATTCTCCCTCCCAATGTCCAACATCACTGAAACTCATCATCTTAGTGATTTTGCTGGGACACTGAAAAGTAAGGTGATCTGGCATGACCAGGGTCACAAAGCCACTGTATTTCAAAAGCAGGTCTTCTTGACTCTGAGACTGGCTCTTAATCTCTTATGCCATGATGCTTGTTAGATTATGTGAGACTATTATAAGTGAATAAAAAAGGCTCATGAGAGATATTTGAAAGTCATTCTAAACGTATACCTCTTCACATAGTCCTGGGAGTACGAAGGAGTGGAACAAAGAATATGGAGCTAGTTCAGATTGAAAATAACGAGGCCACAATATTAATTTTGATAGTTATATTTATGGCAAACATTTATTCATCTCAACTAATGTGGATGCATTACTAAATATGGAAGACAATAAAGATATGTTTTGTCCTTTGATTATCATATTTGTATCAAATGCCATTTTTTCAGAAGTATAATTCTTACAGAATTAAACTGCCTTATCACTCTTTCAGTGATCAGTAATTCAAATCATAAGTATATAATAATATGTAGAACTGACATCTATGGAGCATTTTCACCATAGCCTATCAAGAAGAGTATCTTACACATGAACTGGTGCTGAGTGAAATAAGCAGAACCAGGAGAATATTGTACACAGTAATAGCCACACTGTGCAATGGTCAATCATGATAGACTTAACTTTTATTAGCAATACAATGATCTAAGACAGTTCCAAGACTCATGATGGAAAACATCTACAACCAGAGAAAGAATTATGGAGTTTGACTTTATGCTTTTTTTTTTTTTTTTTTGGCTAGGCAATGGGGTTAAGTGACTTGCCCAGGGTGACACAGCTAGTAAGTGCTATGCGTCTGAGGCCGGATTTGAACTCAGGTCCTCCTGACTCTAGGGCCTGTGCTCTATCCACTGTGCAGCCTAGCTGCCCCCAAGAAATATAGAGTTTGAATGCAAATCAAAGCATACTATTTTGAATTTTTTTCGTGGTTTTCCCCTTATTTTCTGTTTCACAACATGACTAATGTGGAAATATGTTTAACATGATTGCAACATGTATAACCTATATCAGATTGCATTCTGTCTTGGGGAGGAGAGAGGAGAGGGAGGGAGGGAGAAAAATTAGGAACTCAAAATCTTATAAAAGTGAATGTTGAAAATTATGTTTACATGTAGTTGGGAAAACTACTACACCATTTACAAAAAAAAAGAAGAGTATCTACAGTGTAAAATAATATATACATCATTTTTAAGAAATAGAAAGTGCTTTGGAAATAATAATTAACATACAAATATTATACAGTATTAAATATACCAAATCTTATGAACAAAATATATTAATACATTATTTGAATAGTATAATATTTATTAATGAATGATTATCTAGTAAAAACAGAGATTAAACAGATTCATTTGACAAACATTTAGTAAGTGCCTACTATGTGACAGACAATAGATACTGAGGAAAATATTAGAAAATCAAATAATCCTTGTATTCAAGGAGTTTATAGTATATTATTACATTCATTATACACCTACAAAGTGTTTATTTTCATAGCAAGTAGATGTTTACAGAAAGCTGTGTCAGCATCTCTGATTCTTTTGTTGAAAAAATATAACAATGGACAATTTTGTTTATGAAAGAGTAGTAATATTTAAGTGCATCTTCATCATCTTCAATCCTTATAGCTATCCATAATTTTTGTATATATATTCATAAAATTTTAATTAACATAACCATAAATGCTGAATTATTGATTAATGATAGTTATTCTCCTTCTAATCCATCCTTCAAAGGATGCCAGATAAATCTTCTCTAGGCATAGTTCTGGTCTTTCATGTATAAGTGACTCATTATTACTGCTGCAGACTGAAATCTATTATCCTGTCTTTTAAGGCCCTTCATAATCTGATATCATTCTAACTTTCTAGAATTATCTTACATTATTTCTTTCCACAGACTTGATCTCCCAAATAAACTGGGCTACTATTTAGCTATGAAACCAACTAATCCACTTTTTCAAATTTCTTATTCATCTCTTTTTCCTCTCTTGGGCATTCATTACTCTCTCTCTCTCTCTCTCTCTATATATGTATATGCATACATATATAGTATCATATGTATATGCATGTGTATATTACATGTATAATAACCACATACACATGTGTACACATGCACACATCGTGTGTATATATACACACATATGTATGCTTATATACACATGTGTGTATACATAGTCTACGTATATTAGAACTTAATTTATAATTTCATTGGTAAGGGAAACTGGTACAGAAACTTCCATCTGCCAATGAAGACATATGTCACCTATTCTGCAATTTATAGTCCAAGTTGCATTAGATAAATTGCATTCACTTTATGCCCTATAGTAGATTATATACTTTTTGAAGGGATATTGCTTTCATTTTGAATCATCAGGCCTAGCAAAATTCACTGAATATAATGAATAATAAAGAAATATTTGTTGAATTGAATTGAATAGAAAATGCTGAAAAGTCTTTTTAATGTTTTTGACAGTATCTGAAGCATTTTGGTTTATTTTCTTTCTTTGCAGTGGCATGTAACACATAACCAAGGAAACAAAACATGAACAAGAGGAGGACCAGTAATTTAGCGTTTGTATTGGATAAGGATTGGACTGCCCAAAGGGCTGGCATCCCCCCATGTCTGTACTTCTCTTTCTTCTCATCTCTGCTTCCTGCTTTTACTAGCTTTCTTCAAGTTTCAGTTAAAACACCACCTTCTAAAATAAAATTTCCCCCATTCCTTTTAATGTCTTCCTTCTACAATTATATCCAACTTATCCTGTTGCAACATAGCAGCTCAGGTGCCTTAAACCCAATTCACTCTGGTTCTCATTGATTGGACAACAATAGGTCCTAGTCCAACCCCACTTAGTGGTCTTTGTTTGGACCCTGATGGCTCAGAGTGAATGTAAATAGTAATTGTTTCTGTTTTGTCCAGAAACCTTAAGGGTCTTCCCCTCCCAGATTGATTTTTTTTTATTAGATAAAAGGGATCATTACTTGTCTCATTTCTTACCAGCCTTAATCACTGAATAGTCCTCACTCAAAGTGAGAACTTGGAAAGACCTTAGCTTATAAAAGGCCAGGATCTCCAACTGTATCCAGGGTCATCTCCAGTCATCCTGATCTATAGCTTGCCACTGGACCCAGATGACTTTGGAGGAAAAAGTGAGGTTGGTGACCTTCCACAACTCTGCCTCACTTAAATCCAATTCCCCTGCAAGTCATGGCATCATCTTCCTGATGTTATTGTCCTCTTTAAGAACAAAGCACAAACAACAATAACATCTCCTAAGTCATTGAATCTTTCAGTTCCTCAGCCAATTGAAATAATTCATAATCACACTGTAACATATAACTTTAATTGGGCTTCCAAAATTCCACAAATTGGATTGGGGTTAGGCAGGGGATTCCTGCATATGTTCTATATAACCAATCAGGAAGGTCAAATCTATATTTTCTAAATAGGCTGAACATTCATAGGCCAATCTATTACCCCATATTTTATATTGACTAATTCCCTTTATCATTCAACACTAAAGAATCACATTCAAATTTCCTAGAAGAAAGATTTACTAGATTAAAAGTAATAAATGATTTATAGGAAGAAAAAAATAACTTAAAGTTTGATATGTAAGAGAGCAAGGTGTAATGGGAACAACCAGAAATATGAAGGCGCTAGAAAACCTGAATTTGAAGCCTACTTCTGCCACAGATTATGTATGTGACCTTCAGGAAACCATTTTGCATCACTAGACCTTAGTTTCCTCATCTCTAAAATGATTAAGTACTAGTGATTTATAAATTCACTTCAAACTTTATAATCCTATGAAATTAAATTAAATTGATCCTGTTTTCTTAATTATATGTGTGTGTTTAATTTTTAATTTATTTAATTTTAAATTGAGGGCATAAAACAAGCATTCATTTCCATTCCTTTTTCTTTTATATTCCCTTCTTCCCCCTTCTCCTGCCTCCTGGAGATGGCTACCATTAGAAACAAATATACATGTCCATACATATAATAATATAATATAATAAATATAATATAATA
>NW_020940360.1:28693524-28707387 GCF_900497805.2 Vombatus ursinus
AATATAATTAATATAATATAATATAATATATAAATTTATACACACGTGTGTTTGAGAAAGAATGTGAAAAAGCATTCCATATATAATTCTATTTATCAGTTCTTTCTCTGGATGAAGATAGCTTCTTCCTTGATATGTTCTTTGTAGTTAATTTGGGTATTTATAATAGTCAAAATGAATTATTCACTCAAAGTTGTTCTTAAAACAATATTACTGTTACTGTATACAATGTTCTCTTATTTCTGCTTATTTCACTCCTCATTATTCATTTAATTTTTTCCATGTTCTTCTTAGATCATCAAGCTCAGAGGTATTTTAATTGTATTTTAAATGTAGAAACAACTCATCATATGATTAATGTTAAAGGATTATGATTGACTTGATGATATTTAAGTAGACTTCAATGTTAGTCACTCACTGAAATGATAACCAAAACTCTTTTTGAAAGCTTTCTTTGAAAACAAGAGGACAAATAACCCATGTTTTGAGATCAGAGTAAAGGTATTAATTTTTAGTTAAATCTGGAGATCTTATGTATTTGCCAAAATGAAAGGTATGACAATACTCAGCCATTAATAGTGTCTTTAGTTTCAAAATATTTCCTACTAGTATTTCTTCTATGAACTTTCATTAAAAATAAATGGAAACAGATTACGTAACCTCTAGTTTGGGGATCTGGGGAGAATTAATCAAAAGCAATACTTTAAATAACCTCTCAACAAGAGGATAAACTAGAATCATGCCTGGCCTACTAACTGCTAATGCTATTTCTCCTTAAAGACAACTTGCACAGATTCATTGCAAAACCTTCCTACAGAAAAGCAAGTATGGTCTGCAGTTTTAAATTATTAAGTTCAAGTTTTAATTGATTGCATTATGAATTAACTGCAAGAGACATGAATATTCACCATTCATGTCTAAACCATAATTAAAGTTCAAAGTGCCCTCTGAGGGGTAGAATATTTTGGGTTCCCATTAGAATATGCACAGTTCCCCATTACCAATTGAAAGAAATAAATTCTACAAATACACATAGTCTTGTGACAAGAGGCACAAAATTGTGTGCCTTTCTTAAATAGCTTAGCTGACTCTGTGGTCATATATCATGTTATTGAGGATACATCTAAATTTTATACAAAGTTGAGAATTAAAGAAACTATGTGAATGTTCCATGAAAACAAAACAAAACACTTTCTATTAAATTGGACTCAATCTTTGAACATGTGCCTACAATGAATAAAACTAGGAATACTTAGTCATAGTGGTTTATCTTAGTGTCAAGAAGACCTTGGGTTCAAGTCATGTCATGTACACACTAGCTGTTTGACAATGGACAAATAACTTAATTTCTTAATTCTCCCAGGAAGCTGGTGACTTGAATAAGTGCAAAGAATTTCCCCACTTGAATTTCATTTCATTGATTTGGACAAAAAGAGTAAAATATGCTGTTCTTGTCTGTAAAAAGTTTATAATCAATTGGCAAATTGGAGAATTGTAAACAAATGTTTAAAAAAACATTAATAACATTAAGTATATAGGCAGAATCAAACAGTCTGGTGTAAAAGATGTAAGGAATTGAGGGAAGAAATCGCTTTTAACATAGAAATAGGGATGGTTTCATGAATGAGTTATATTGGAGCTTATTTTAAAGGAAGATTAGAATTTCAACAGAGTTGTTGTGGTTATCATTGTTGTTCACTTGTGACTGACTCTTCATGACCCCATTTGGAATTTTCTTGGCAAAGATACTAGAACAGTTTTCCTCTTTCCTTCTCCAGCTCATTTTACAGAAGAGGAAACTGAGATAAGCAGGGTTAAGTGACTTGCCCAGTGTCATACAGCTAAGTGTCTGAAGCTGGATTTGAATTAAAGATGAGTTTTCCTTACTAGAGGCCAGGCACTCTACCCATTGTACTACCTAGCTGAGATTGGTTCCATTTCAAATATGGGAATTGTTTTATACAAAGATACAGAGATTTGATTAAGGAATATTTAAAGATGTAGTTTGGTTGAAGAAAGTTCACGAAGAGAATTCATCAATTGAATTAGATAAACATATATAATGCACCAGACATTATACTAAATGTTGAAGTTAAAAGGACCAAAAAAATAAATCCCCCATGGAGTTTACATTCTAATAAGAAGGAGAACCACCTGTATCTATATTTCTTTATCTCTATTCATAACTATATCCATATCCAAATTGATATGTCAGTATGTGGGAGTATATGCATAAACACGCACAAATATATACACATATGTCTATATACATATGTACATACACATATATGCATATGTGTATATTACATGCATGTGTACATACATATACTGAAGTTATCAGTAGAGAAGCCAGAGAAATGGGAGAATTATGAAAGATCTCATCTAAAATGTAGTTATTTATTTGAGTTGAGCCTAGAATGGAGCCAGAGTTTCTAAGAAGTGGAGGTGATGAGATAGAATATTCCAGAAATTTAAAACTACCAATACCATAGCATAGATGGAGTGAGATAAAATATTGTTATGTGGGGAACAATCAGAAAGCCAGTTTGGATGAGACAGAAAGTAAAAGTGGGGACTAAATGAGAAGCAAATCTACAGGATAAATTGCAATCAATTTCTAAAGGGTTTTAAATACCAGAGGAATTTGCATTTTAGCCTAGAGGCAATAGGGAGTCACTGATATTTTTGAACAAGGAAATGCCATCATTTACCAACTTGGCAGATATATAGAAGAAGCATGTGGGAGAAATGAGATGCAGGGAAACAAGACAGAAGACTATTACAGTTATTCATTGGAGAGGGGATGAAAGCTTGATCAAGTGTGCTTTTTTATAAGAATGAAGATAATTAGATGAATGCAAGAATTGTAATCAAGATAGAATTGACAAGACTTGAAACTAGCTATATTAGTGATTAGGATTAGGAGATGAATGGAAGTGAAAGTTGAGACTGACTTTTAGTTTGAAAACCTGGATGACTAGAAGGATGTGGGTCCCATTGAAAAAAATAAGGAATTTAGCAAAGTGGTTTGGAGGAGGGAATGACAATGAGTCCATTTTGAAGGGGAGCATTGTGAAATAAAGTAGGTTAGAGGCAGATAGTAAAGAGTTTTATATGTCATAATAAGGAGTTTGCATTTTTGTTTTGCAGGCAATAAGGAACTAATGAATATCATTGTGAAGGGGAGTGATGTTATTAGCCATGTGCAAATTAAATTGACAACAAAGTGAATGATCATATGGAAGGGGAAGAAATTGAAAAGAGGAAGAAAAATTACCAGCTTTTATAACAGACCCAGCCAAAATGACAAATCTCTGAACTAGGATGCTAATGATTGGACTGGAAAGAAGGGGATGGATGCCAAAAATATTTGGCTGGTAGTACTACTAGAACTTGGCTACTAATTAGTCTTGGGCATGAAAGAGAAAGGTGATTAAAAGATTATTCTTAGGTTTCAAGTCCGGATAAAAAGAAGGATGGTGCCATCAAAAAAAAACAGTGAATTTGGGAAGAAAGGTTGGGTTGTTTTCGGGGAATAATTTTACTTTAGGTTTTAGATATTTTGTATTTGAGATATTTGCAGGACATTAGGGAAGAGAGAATAATGACTAATATCTATTTAGCACTTTACATTTCTTATGCATTTATTATCTTATTTGATTCAGACCACAACCGTGAGAAGTAGGTGCTATTATTATCCTCATTTAATCTGTAAGAAAACTAACCATGAGACAATTTAAATGACTTTATCCAGAATCACAAAGCTAGTTAAATGTCAGAGGCAGAAATCAAACTCATGTCTTCCTAACTCTAGGTTAAATGTTCTACCATATCAGAAGAGGTAGTTGGTATCACGAAACTGTCAAACACATTCACGAACACATTGTGTCCTAGCTTACCTACATATATATATATATATATATATATATACACACACACACACACACACATATACACACAAATATGTATATGTGCATGTGTGTACATATGCCCATATATCATACACATATAAACTGTATAAACAAATATAAATACATATAGTTATATACACATACACACATATATGTACTCATTTCATCATTCTTTGACTACATTTCTCCCTTTACCACACCCAGGCAAGTTCCTTAATTCTAAAATGAATGCCACAAGTCCTGAGGTCACATATATGTATATAGAGTCCAAGTCTATAGGAGACAACTGAGTCCCTCTTTAGTCTCTGGCACAGAGCTGTTACTCTTTTATCCGCTAACCTCACTGTACTTTCAATCTCTGAAAATTGGGATTGGGGGAACCCAGGGTAGAAGTCTATGAAGTGACCTCTGACTCATCACTATCCTTTAACCTCTATATTACATTAGTTGATTTCTATCTTCTATTTCTATCTACTATTATCTGCTATTTCTATCTACACAATACATCTTTTATCAATCTAATATATCAAAAAATCATAGACTCCAACATATGGA
This sequence comes from Vombatus ursinus, assembly GCF_900497805.2. Lineage (NCBI taxonomy): Eukaryota > Metazoa > Chordata > Mammalia > Diprotodontia > Vombatidae > Vombatus > Vombatus ursinus. Next base: position 28,697,991 of record NW_020940360.1, read on the forward strand.
AGGAATCTTAGAAAACTGACTAGTCCAACCCTGCCACAATAAAAATACCCTCTAGCAAAATTTCCAATAAAAGCTTTTTATGAAGATTTATGGTAAGGAAGAAATCATTACCTCCAGAGAGAACTATTCCTCTTTCATATATGGCTGTTTGGAAATTTTACCTTACATCAAGACTAAATTTCTCTTCCTAACTTCTACTCACTACTCCCCTTTCCACTTTGGGAGGCCAAACAAGGTTCAATCTGCCTTGGTACTCATATCTCCTCAGTACTCTCTATCTCTATGATTGTACTCTCTGATTGGAAGCAGGGCCATGGGATGCAGGGTCTCCATTTAAGTAGTGGGCTTAGAAAAGTCTTCTCATTTCCCTTCAACTTCACTGCTTTTAGATTTCATTCGCTTTCTCCATCATGTTCCTTCCCCTGAGATACACTTCTGCTCAAAAGCCTTCAGTGAATTTTATACTCTTTAGGCGAGTAACCTCAGAAAGCCAACTAGTCCAACTCTATCAATTTTACCTAATCTAGTCTGTTAATTTCCTCTAATCTATCTTTCTAACCATGTTTTCCATTATTCTCTTTCATAAGGTTAATGAACTAAACTAATAGTTATTCCTCAATCTGCATTGTTCCTTACCCTTCCTCCTGGATTAGAACCATCATATCCCATAGCATTAAAAGTAGGTTTGTGTAGGAAGAGCCATCTTGGATTGACCCAAAGGGGCTGATTATTAATTTTTCAGTATGAGCAATAGCACCTTGTAAATGATAAATGGTACAGATCAGAGTTTGATTTATTGTTTTCTTGATTGTCTAGATTTAAGACAGATGCAGATAGATGGCTTAGTGGTTGGAGAGCTGGGCCTAGAATCAGGAAGATCTAAGCTCAAAATCTGGCCTCAGACACTTACTAGCTATGTGACCCTGGGTAAGTCGCTTAATCTCTGTTTGCCTTAACCTAGAAGAGAATGAAACGGCAAACCATCCCAATATATTTCTTAAGAAAATCCCATGCCAGTATTGAGGTGGCATGGTCCATGGGATCACAAGGAATCACACATGGCTAAATAACTGAACAGCAAGAATATTTAAGATGGTAGTGGAGAAAGTGTTAATAATGTACATTAAACTTAAGAGTATACTGTTCAATTTTTTTCCCAGAGAGCTGGTTGTTAAATATTTATCATCACACCACAAAAAGCATTTCATTCATATCTCTACCTAATTACCTACTGAATGTATGCCATATCCCCTGCATTGTAAGCTTCTTGAGGACAGAAACTATAAATTTTACAACTTGTTATCCCCAATAACTACTTAAGTCTCAGCAATGGTGTTTGCTTAATAAATTCTTGTTGAAATGGGCTAAGATATTAATTCCAAAGTCATCTGAATAGATGGCATAATTTTAGCCAGAAGGAGAAAAAAAAAGATGGTCGAAACAAAGAGTGTAGAGTGAAAAGAAAAGAAGGCTGAGGGCGGAGCTCTGGGAAATACTGATACTTTGGACTTAGATGAAGCAAAACAAACAAATCAATGAAAGGGAAGTCAGAGAGGTAGAAAGGAACTAGGATAGAACCAGTGCCATGAAAACCAAGAGATTAGATGATATTTTAAAATAAATTAATTCAAGTCCTTTTTTGTTTGTCAAAATGAAGAAGCAGTTCCAAAATATTTATTCCAATATATGCAGGAATATCACCGTAATTGTAGATGCAACCTGTTCAACATAACTAGGGAGAGAAATCCTTTTTTTTTTCTTTTTCATGTGTAATAGTGACTACCTGGCTCCTACTTCTTGAAGGTCAGCTATTTTACCCCTACCTCAGGATTCTTCAGTTTCCTCATGCATTTTGGGAGCATCTAGCAACCAGTCTCTTTACCATTGCCTTTAGACCCAAATCATGCTTTCCACCAAAAAGTAGGGAGACCTTATATCCCAGTTCCATTTAGCTATTAAAAGTCAGATTATCATCTACAAAGTAATATTTATTTCAAAGGTATAGTGAGAATAATATTACATTCTCCTAACACATTGTGGCATAATCTTTCCCAGTATCATGTCATACTCTTGGAAGGGCATTAGGTTCACAGCTTAGTTCGGTTCATGTATTTCAGAGCTCCACCATGTTCTAAATCCAAAGGCCCACTTGGGCTTCCTGAGATTCAAAGATCCTAGATATCCTGGATTCTCACAACTTCCCTACAGGGCTTACTGTCTGTAAATCCTGCCTGGCATATTGACTCCAAGGCCATGGTTTAACTCCAGGTCTAGTGAGAACTGCCTTCATCTAGAATTTAAAAAAGGCAAATGATAACAGACCAACTGAAACCTCAAACCCATTTCCTGGACTCACAATGCTTAAAATGAGATGGGAGAGGGAGAGTTACCCCCTTCATCAGTTCATTTCATGGCACCCATGCTGGAAGTGATGTCAGATCTTCATTCTCTCTGGGTACACTGAAAATATATTGTCTTGTAGTTTTAAAGATTAAGCCTGTTCTGCCTACATAGCCAATACTAAGATATTGTTGCTACTCATATAATTAAGAAAAGTAGTATATTTTCTCCCAGAAGTTGGTCCCTGGCCTCTCCTATGTGGGTACCTCAATTTCAGGTGATTTGGGTATGCTCAAAGAAGAGCCCTTATTACATACAAAAGATGAATTTCAGGTGCAGGTTGGTTTCCTCATAAAGTCAATACCTGTATTTTCTCAGGAAGGAACATATAAGGGAAGTGGGGTATGGGTGAGTAAAAAAGTAGGTTTTTAATGACATTCTCATATACATTTTATCATCTTTGTGACTAAGTTTCAAAGACTTTGGAATTTTCTAGTTCTTGCCTTGTTTAAGCAGTTTCTTATGGATAGAGAGCATTGCTAGTATGAAAGAAGGATGGAATGATTCAGAATATCAAATTCTAAACAGACATTAAGGATAACAAAGACTCAGAGGAGTCCCACTAGATTTGACTTTAAAGCAGGATTTAAAAAAATTTCAAAGGACTTTCTTCAGCAAAATGGTGGCAATAAAAAGCCTGAAGACAGGAATTTGAGCACTGAGGAGATGGGGAGGAAAAAGGTTGAGTAAATGTAGACTACATTCACTTTTACTTCATTTAATATGGGTAATTAGAGTCTAAATGTGTCTTGGCCTAAGTTTCCTCAATTTTCCAGATGAATTTGGATGTGTACGAAGCCTGATGACTTACCACAGTCATTCAATTGTTAAGGCATTTAACATAACTATAGAAAGAAAGATAGACATACAGAGAGACAGATGATAGATCTATGTATGATACATAACTGTAATCAGAAAAGGAAAGCACAAAATGGGAAATATATGCATATGTGTTTATATATTCCTTCTTTTAAATATAACAAGTGATTTTGTTTTTCCTTCTGATAAGGTTTAAAGGAATTTCTCAATTGCACAAGTTTTCAAGATGTTATGGGATGGAATTTCATGTTGATATGAATTATTCTGTCTGGTCCCCACCCAAAAATGCCATTTAAATGTGATTGTTATAAATTCTTCTTAAGCAAAACATTTTTCTTTATTATTTTTCTCACAATAGCTCAAGCACCACACAAAACGGAAAATGGATGACAGTTTTACTGAGAGTATACTAGTGGGGTAGAAATGGCAGTGAAGTAGAAATAGAGTGAAAGGTATAACAGTGATTTGACAGTGATTGACAAATTTTTAAGATTGGGTCTTAAGCTTGGCAGAGAAGGTGAGAGACTGGTGGAGGGAGTTAGTGGTAAACATAAGTGTGTATGTGGGGAAAACAGTCCTAATATTTTATCTAACAACTAAGAAGAATAAAATTGACAAGTAGAGACTGTGAATCATGAAGGATCTATGAAATATAATGGTAGCTAGATCTAAGGAGAGTCTGATATTTCTTCATGGTTAGAGATAACACTGAAACCAATAGTGGATTTGCTGACATTTTGATGTCTATCTTCTCAAAGTTTGTAAAATAAGAAGGGAAGGAAAATCATCTATTATTATCTATCAATGCCTATTTTCCATGAATTCTGAAGCACATTGCCAGTCATTTTTTTCTGTGTCAAAGAGGAATGCCAGAAGTTGGTAGCATGATGAGAGGGCTATATGGTAATTATGGTAAAAATATATATGTACACACACACACACACATATATATATATGTATGCATGTATATGTGTATAAATGTATGTGTATATATAATATATATATATAATCTTTTTTCTTCCAACTTTATCTCTTTTTATAGTTTACTCTGCCTCTCTCACACTAATGTGTGACTTTGACCATGTACTTAGTTTCAGTGAATAGTTTTAGGTGTCTTCAACTAGAAAATAAGGAGGTTGACTAAATGGCTTCTAAATTCCAATCAAACTCTAAATGAAATATCCTATGATCTTTTCTGGCTGTCATAATCTGACCTATCTGGCTAAAATGGTGCAGCCCAGGGAATTTTCTTACTGACTTCAAAACAGACTTGCTGATCTCCTCCAAGGATGCCCCATTAAGACAAAAATCTCATAGATTTGTATTCTACTAGTTTGGAATTTTTTGTATATCAGGTTAGGTATAGAATAAAATTTATTTCTTCACAGTGGAAAAACATCAAAAACAACAACTATCAAACAGCAAACTGATAGTTACCTCAAGAGTCTGCTTATCTTACCTAACCAATGTTTCAAGAACTCTAGGAATATCCATCCCAATGCAAACAATATGTAAATACAAATTATATATAGAAATATATATATATAAACACAAGTAATATGTATATACATATATATAAACTATTTATTTTGTAGCTTTCTCTGTTTAAGAATTTTCACTGTAATATTGTCCTTTTCCCTCATTGTTTACAATTAGTAACATACTCTGTGAAAGCATGTCCCTTTATCGCTGATGATCATTCATTATTTTAAAACAAGGACACATTTTACCGGCATAGCATATCTTAATATGCTAGCACATGATTATCTTTGTCAGTAGAATTACACAAGGCCACCCATAAATGGATTTTTTTAGTAGCTGTTGCCTGTTTATGGATGAATATCTGTAAATAATTTTGACCTCCAGGCAATATATATACATTTTAGACCACAGAAAGTGCCTAGTAAGCACTCAAATAATTGACTTAAAAATAATTATTGGAAACACTCATGAGGAATCACATCCTCTAGTGGACTAGCAGGAAAAAAAAAATATTTTTCTGTCCTTCCCTCATAACAAAAAATCTAGTCTACTGTTAAGAAATCTAAAAAAACACTTCTAATTTTCTTGGATTTCATATATTTGAGAACTTTAAAAAGACCAGCGGAACCTAGGCAAGTATCTAAAATTTCCAGGTCGGTTAAGATTTTTGAACCATGATGTTTTGATTATTTTTCTCCTCTTTTATAAGATATGTTCCTCCTTTTATTTATACTTTATTTTTTACTCATTTATCAGCTCATTCTTATTTTTCTGCTCTGTAGAAATTATTTTGGTATTAAACATCTGATGGCCCTTTTGAAATATTTCTGTGTTAAAGATCCTTGAGCAAAATAGTATCATATATTCTGTTTATTAATGAATGTGCTGATTTAATATATTTCCTTCCAGGGAATTTAGCTTCAAAATTTTGTACTTTATTAGAAAAATAAATGCTATTTTATCTATAATAGTAAATAAAATTACTAATATTAATAGTACTACTAAAACTATAATATTAATGTAAATATTCTTATATTTATTATTATAAAAACTGGTATTTAAAAGAGTAAACAATACTTAATAAAAGTATTAATTATTCCACATTTGATTTAATTATTTAGTATTAATTATTTATTAACTATTAAAATAAAATATTTGCATTTGTTAAGGTACTTCAATTAATAGTGGGATGAGGATTTCTAGACACACAATTAGAAGCAGATGAAGATCAATTTGGGGCATTTAAAAATTGTTAGCAATTAATAACCTGAAATTGACTCTAACATAGCCTATTGCAAATAATATTTGTTTGGAAATCAGGATCTCAAGGTTAGAATCATGGGTCACTAATAATTACCAATTTGAGCTTGAACAAGTCATTTCACCTCTATGGGTGTGTGTTTGTGTGTGTGTGTGTGTGTGTGTGTGTGTGTGTATGTATGTGCATATATGTATGTACATATGTGTTTATACATACACATACATATATTTTATATATATATATATATATTTGCATAGGTATGTATATATGTATATCCGTTGATGTCCCTATTATACTTCTCTGCAACTCCATTCACTTTTCTGCAAAAATATGTGGTGTATATACTTCAATCTTTGAGTACTGACTTTCTTTGCTTTATATTTTTTCATGATTTTTCACAATTTCTTTGTATTTACCACACTTGCTTTTATTTGTGTTACAAGATTTTATTTTGTTAGTAAGCCACAATTTAGCTAATTTCCCCATTATTAATTTAGATTGATACTTTTTCATAATTATATCTGATACTGCTATGAAAATATTTGAACAGTGACTTTTATTTGGTTTTGATGATACTTTTAAATTTTATTTATTCTCAAAAAATGGAATTTTGGCAAAGATTATGATTCTTTTTACAACTTTTGCTACATCCTGCTTGATTACTCCTCAAGGAAATTATATAGGCTTGTAGTTCCACAAATAATGAATGTATACTTTTTTTTAATTAGTCAACATCGAGTTTCGTTTCTGAAAATTATTTTTGCCAAATTAATGGGTGTAAACCAAAGTTATTTCCATTTTCATCTGTTTGGTTATAGAGATGTTGAGCATGTTCAAATTGTAATAGCAAATTTCCCTTTTGAAAATTTTCCATTCAATCCTTTGACCAATTATCCCTTGTGGAACAGGAGTGACAAATATATTTTAATAGTGTTTTATTAAATTCAAATTTTTATATAATTTGCTATATTTCTCCCATCTGTTTTTTTTCTCTTAAGTATTTAGTTTTTGTTGTTGCTTATGTTGTATATTTTGTCTTTTAAGGTAGTCAAGCACATTTATCTTGAAACCAATAATACCTTCAACTAGTTGAATTGGAAAAAAAAATCTCTACCTTCTAATTTCAATAAATACTTCAGTATTTTCCAGATTAAAAAAAAAAAAGTCATCCACTAGGAATTTTTTTTAAAGTATATAGCATAAGATATAGGCACCAATCCCTTTCCCATCAAATTATTGTGTAATTTTTCTAAGTATGGTTAAACCACACTCATTTGTATGTCACTCATTAACCCTCTACTTGACTTATTCACGTATTTAATCTTATTAGTCTGAGCTCTACTGTAATCCAGGGATTATAGTTGCATGTTTTTTTTTCCATTAATTAATAACATTTCAACAAGTCTTTCAATCAACTAATCTCTGAACTCTCAACATGTTCACTAAGTATTATTTATTTAATAAATTGAAGAAACCGTCTTCCCCACAAATAGCTACTCACAGCTTTCTATGAATTTCCTTAATCTCTAAGGAAAGGCAGCATGATACAGCAACTAGAGAGAAGACTTCAATTCTAGCTTCAGATATTTACTTGTTGTTTGACTCTGGGCAAGCCTTAGTAACTTCATGTGTAGGGTCCTCAGGGTAGCTAGATGGCACAGTAGATAGAGTACCAGCCCTGGATTCAAGAAGACCTGAATTCAAATCCAGCCTCAGACACATAACACTTGCTAACTGTGTGACCCTGGGCAAGTCACTTAACCCCATTGCCTAGCCCCCCCCCAAAAAAAAATAAAATAAGGGTCCTGGACTCAAGAACTTATAGAGATATAAATCTGCAACCTATAAAAACATAGTAAAGTTATTGAGTCTATGATATATTCATAATGAAATCAATAATAAAATATAAATGAATATTTGTAATATTTTTATGGTGTGAAATTTGTCATTTCCATTTTCTTCCAGAGACATAGTTAAACCATGGTATTTATTTTTAATCTCTTTTAGCTAGTTTTTTTTTTTAAGAAAGATGTCACTCAAAGGAAGAAGGGAGTCAACTTGTACATGAAGAACAGTTTAGGAGAATGATTTTGCACTATATTTTTGTCTTCCAAATTCTGTTCTCTGTTTCTTCAGATTTCTCCCCAAGAGGGACTGGAACCAAGCATGTGGTCTTTTAAAACAGCAAGTAAAAAATATCTCCTCTTCCATATTCTACCCCAACTCCCCTCCTACCTCCCCCCCACACACACTCATGGAGGCAGTAGGCAGTTTCAACTATCAGTCTTTTCACCAATAAGGAGAGTCATATCCAAATGATTCAGACTTGAACCTGGAATTATGTCATGTTTATTTTTTATATATCCCTAAACTTTTTTTTAATCTACATGCATATTTTATCCCAAACACATATGTTTTCTATTAATGCAAAGGAAATTTACATACATTTTTACATCTTCATAATATATGTCTATGTATATGTATCTTAATTAAATGTAATAATGGGTCTTAAGAAATTAAAAAAAAAAACCAACATGCCATTTATCAGTTAGTTTAGAATTCCTCCTCAGCTGAGGACTTTGGTTGATAATTTTTTCCATCAATTCTTTGGCCTTAAATAAAATTCTTTGCTTTTAAGCAATTTAATCACCCTTGGAGGGTCCAAACAAGTGATTCTAGGTACTAGGTACTAGAAGTACTAGGCTATTTTGTTTTTAGATTTTTGTAAAAGTTTTGAACAACTGACATTCAATTTTTGGTTTTGAAAAAGCTAATGTTCTGTTTTTGTTCTTGTTGTTTCTGTATATTTGACACATTTTTCTACTTGAGACTCAGGCTAGGCAATGAGTTGTGTTGCATCTAACAGAAAAGAAAGGCTTATAAGAGCAGCTTTGTGCTGCTGCCTTCTTGAAAATGGGGTAGATTTTGGAAAGGTGATAATGACAAAAGCATCTTGGAATTGCCTCAGTCCTTGTCCTCCAGTGTTTTTGTGGGTGGGAGTACCATATACATATATGCCAGGTGGAGAGAGAAGTAGAAAGTATGACCATAACTAGAGAAAGCATCTGAGGGGAAAAGATCAAAAGATCATAGATTTAGAAATAAAAGGAACAAAGTGGGGAAGGAAAGAGAAAAAAAGAAAAGGGCTTACTCCATTTGGCTCTCTAAAAATGGTATCCTTTCTTGGTCTGCTGTCTCAGTCTTGTTACCCCAAGACAGTTTCTTCATTTTAGCAGAACATGAACAATAGCAACATATCCAAATAGCAGCAAAACAAAAAAGTCAATAAAGAAACTCCTTTGGTTCAAAGTAATATAAAAAGAGAAAGGGTGAGGAAAAATAACCACAAAATCCTATAAGCAAATACAGTAACCCCCCTCAGACATGCTGAACCATGAAGTCTACTCATGTCAACAATGCATTCTTAAATTTTCC
>NW_020940360.1:28707397-28759777 GCF_900497805.2 Vombatus ursinus
AATAGTAATAACTAACATTTATATAGGCTTCAATTCCTTCACATTATAAAGGGGGAGCAATTGTAAAACAAATTACTTTATCCCATCTAAAGGAAATGATAAATTGTTACACTCTAGGCTTAAAGTCAGATGTAAGAGCAGTCTTGCTTGAATCAAAGCAATAAAAATCATTTTAACAAAATGTGAAAAGCCCTTTGCTTCTGAGGAACTACTGAATGGCCAGCAATGATAGTTAGATAGTGGCAACTGGAGAATGTTCTGATGGGCTGAGGAAACTTGGTCATACCTAATGAGTGTTTTGTCAAAGAAAAAAATGAGTGAAAAACCAAGATAGAGATTTCAATCTGCAGAGAATAACAAGAGAGTATTTCAGCTAGCCTGCCTGAGAAGGTGTCCTTTGGTCTGCTGGGAGGTTGGGATGGGCAACAGGAAAAGAATATTTTGTTTTTAACCTTGAATTTATTCTCCCCATCCCAAGAAAAAGGCATGATTTTGGACTTCCCATCTTTCTGTCAAAGTTCAAGCATAAACCACTAGCCACAACTTAATATCTGCTTCATGAATCAGAGAGACTGGATACAGATTCAGAGTTCTACAAAGATCCTTTGAAATAACACCTCTTCCATGAATCCCTCACTCAAGCTCCGCTTATGGCTTATCATCAACATTTACTGTGGCTGGGTGGGTAAAGAAGGAGTGGTAGGTTCGATTGATTTACCTTAACTTTTACACATACATTGTCTCATTTGATCTTTATAGCAACCCTGCAACATAGGTATTATTATAATCTCCATTTTACATAAGAGAGAACAGACTGAGAATTTCAGTGACTTGCATAGGTTTAAAGCTAATAAGTATCAATAGACAGAGTCTAGCTCTGGTCCTCTTTTCTTTAAGTCCAGTGCTCTTTCCACTATTCCATTATTGGCTAGGCTGAAGCTTCTTCCTGGTGCACAGTGTGAGATAGGAAAATGCCATAGATACATTTAAACTCCTCAGTTTCTACCCCATGCAGGAAGGTGGATGAGAGGTTTCATGAAACCTGAAGTGAGTAATACCCCACTGTGCCAGTGGCAGGCTCAGTCACTCCAGAATTTGATATCTCTGTAGAAGCGGCAATAAGCATTCAGTAGATTTCTCTAAGGGTTTTCTTTTGTCCTAGAAGTCTCTATTTCCCCTCCCATTTTGATGGGAGTGGGGTGGCAGTTGCATTTGAGAGGATGACATGTTATTTTTGAATTGTTGAAGAGATCAGAGTTGAACCAGTGCACTCAACTTATTTATACTTTGTCATCTTGGAGTAAATTCTGGTCTTAAGTTTCCTAAGCTATTAAGTAAGCTGCTGGTTCTGAATGTTCTCAGTGATCCTTCCCAGCTCTATCCTTCAATGATTGCAGTAGTAATATCTCAGAAATCTTATTTTATATTATTATTATTATAATTAATGTAAAATACATTGCTTATAGGTCATTTTGATATTTATGCACAGAGAGCCTCCCCCCCAGCTTTTAAATTATGAAATTCTTAAGTTACTGTGCTATCTTACCTTGTTATTGTTTTCCTGGCAATAGAATAAGTTAACCATCTAATAATTACTACACAACACATTCTAACAGTGTTTACATAGTTAACACCATCTGCTGGTAACAGCAAAAGGGAAAAATCTGTGTTTTAGAGACCTTCCACATAATAGTTAGGATTGTTAAACCACTTGACACATCTGGAAAATAGACTTGGCTTCTCAAACTCAATTGAAGGAAAATCTTATTTTTCTGATAATTTCTGTGCTCACAAGGTAGAAGAAACAATTAAAGGTAGTACAATTCTGTTCTTATTTGTATCAACAATAGAATTTACACTATGTTTCTAAATTACCTAGTAAATATTTTCACCATACCTATGCCATAAAATTCACTCCTTTCCTTTTACTCACAAGAGAGACTCAATAATTCAGTAATATTGGAAAAGTGGCCATAATATATGATTTTATAGGGCTCTGATCACTTTTTAGGGACATTTGTAGATTGACAAGTCACTTAAGTTTTTATCTCCTTGGTTTCCAGTAGTCAATTATCTTTTGTGCAACTAACATTCAAAGATTTCTTAGTGGAATTCTATCAAATTGATATTGACATCTCAGTTGAATATTACATTATACCTTGTTTCTCTAAGAGTTTTTTTTTAGAACTTCAGCTCAAATTAAGCAATAGTACCATTGAACAATCTCTTAGCTGAAAGACATATTGATTATAAGTCTGTATGTCTCCACCTTCTTCTGAGGCTCTAAAGTACAGGATAATGCACAAACATCTTTTTCTAAAAAAACAAATTATAGTATTACTGTACTGTGGCTGCAAAAAAAATTAAGAAAAAAGTAAAAGGTAGCTTTGCTTGAGAGAAGAGTAGAGGGGTTGCTATGTTTTGTTTTAGCATGTGATATCACAGATCATATTGCTTGAGAGAATAAAAGCCAATAGAGAGGGAAAGATAAAAGAGAAAGAGGATAATTGATGAATCCTACAGAAACATGGAGAGGGTAAGACCAAGGGTGCAGCTGGAGATCTTAGAGAGTTCAGTCTATTTTACCAAATCATAACATATCAAAGCTGGAAGGTCTCTCAAAGACCATCTAATTCATCCACACATGACCAAGAATTTCCTCTTCATATCCTCAAATTGCTCATCCAGGTTTCCCTTGGAGACTTTGAATGAGAACTTCACTATTTTATAAGGAAGACTATTGTACTTTTGAATGGCTCCAATAAGAAGATTTATTATCTTAAACTTGTTCACCCAACTACAACTTCCACCCTTATCTCCTAATCTTTTTCCTCTGCAGCCAAGTAAGACGAGTCTAATGCTCATTTATGTGACAGTCTTTCAAGTACTTGGAGTTATGGTTATCACATCCCCCCACAATATTTTCTTCCTCATGTTAAACTTCTCAAGTTACTTCAACCAGTCTTTACATAGTACAGTCTGCAGCACACTCACCATCCTTAGTATGTTCTTCTGCACATTCTTCAATTTGTCAAAATCCCTCCTAAAATATGGAATATATCACTTAGCTTTCTTGTGCTCATCTGTATTTTTTCTCAACATTAAGTAGCTACTTGATTATTATTTCCCACAAGTAGGATTAAAGTTCAGATTTAGGAATAACCTCAGAGGTCATATAACCTAAATCATATTTAAACAGTCTAGTGTAATGGGAAGGATGTTGGACTTGAAGTTAAGAAGATTGCAACTGATACTTTAGGAATTTAGTATCTTGGTGATAATGGGCAAGTATATAAAAATATCTTCAAAGTGGCATACTACTGACATCACAGAAGAGGTCAGAAAATTTGGAACATATTCTTTTTATAAAAAAAATGCATAATTTTCCTTTTAACAGTCCTTTAGAACAGTTTTCCAGCAGATAACAAGCCATATTGTAAAACAAAGAGACAGAGAATCACATGAATGCAAATTATTAAATACATAATTAGATGAACAATGAATAAATGAATGGGTTAATTAATTAATAACAAATTAAAATTAATATTCCCATGCCCATTCTTACATTGCTAAACTGTTTTATAAATGTATTACCTTACAATTCTTTAAAAATAAGATTAACATCCTATAGCACTTGATATACTTCTGTATCCAACCTGGTTTTTTTTTTTCAATTTTTGTTTATTTTTTTTCTCCCTTTGGGACCCAATGACTTTTATTTTTTTAATTTTTTAAATTAATTCAACATTCACTTCCACAAGTTTTTGAGTTTTAAATTTTCTCCCCTCCCTTCCCCTCCTCCTTTCCCCAAACAGTGTGCAATCAGATAAAGGCTCTACATATACGTTCCTGTTAAACATATTTTCACATTAGTCATGTGGTAAAGAAGAATTAGAACCAATAGGAGGAACCACAAGAAAGAAGAAATTAAAAAAAAAAACAAAAGAAAAAAAAAGATCAAATAGTATGCTTCAATCTCCATTCAAACTCCTTAGTTCTTTCTCAGGGTATGGATAGCATTTTCCATCAAGAGAATTTTGGAGATATCTTAGAGCCTTGCATTGCTGAACAGAGCTAAGTCTATCAAACTTAATCATCATACAGTGTGGCTGCTACTATGTACAATGTTCTCCTGGTTCTGCTCACTTCACTCAGCATCAGGCCATATAAGTCTTTCCAGGTTGTTTCTGAAATCCACTTACTCATCATTCCTTATAGCATAACAGTATTCCATTATATTCATATACCATGACTTGTTCAGCCATTCCCCAATTGAAGGGCACCCCCTCAATTTCCAGTTCTTTGCCTCCACAGAAAGAGCTGCTCTAAATATTTTACATGTGTATCCTTTTCCCATTTTTATGATCTCTTTTGGATACAGCCCTAGAAGTGCTATTGCTGGGTCTAAAGGTATACATATTTTTATAGCCCTTTGGGCATAGTTCCAAATTGTTCTCCAAAATGGTTGGATCTGTTCACAACTCCACCAACAATGCATTAATATTCCAATTTTCCCACACCTCCAATATTTGTCATTTTCCTGTTTTGTATGTTAGCCAATCTGATAGGTGTTATGTGGTACCTCAGAGTTGTTTTGATTTGCATTTCTCTAATCAATAGTGATTTAGAGCATTTTTCATATGCCTATAGATAGGTTTAATTTCTTCATCTGAAAACTGCCTGTTCATATTCTTTGACCATTTATCAATTGGGGAATGACTTGTATTCTTATAAATTTGGCTTATTTCTCTATATGTTTTAGAAATGAGGCCCTTATCAGAGACAGTGGTTGTAAAAGTTCTATCCTAGTTTTCTGCTTTCCTCCTAATCCTTGTCGCATTAGCTTTGTGCAAAAAGTTTTCTATTTAATGTCATCAAAATTATTCATTTTTGCTTTCATAGTGTTCTCTATCTGTTGTTGAAAACTGGAAAACAGTATGGCAGAAACTAGGCAGAGACTAACATCTTACATTGTATCCCAAGATAAGATCAAAATGGATACATGATATAGTCATGAAGAGTAATAGCATAAGTAAATTCAGAAATCAAGGAATAGTTTACCTATTTTACCTAAATTACCTGAGAACTATACAGAATGGACTAGTTTATTACCAAACAAGAGAACATTATGAAATGGATACGTTTGATTACATTAAATAAAAAGTTCTTGCACAAAGCCAATGCAACTAAGATTAGAAAGGAAACAGAAAGCTGGGAAACAATTTTCACAGCCAGTGTTTCTGACAAAGGCCTCATATCTTAAATACATAGAGAACTGTGTCAAATTTATAAGAACACAAGTTATTCCCCAATTGATAATTGGTCAAAGGATATGAACAGGCAGATTTCAGACGAAAAAATTAAAGCTGTCATCATATAAAGTGCTCTAAATCACTATTGATTAGAGAAATACAAATCAAAACAATTCTGAGGTACCACCTCACACTTTTCAGGTTGGCTAATAAGACAGAAAAGGACAATGATGATTGTTAGAGAATATGTGGGAAAATTAGAATACTAATGCATTGTTGGTAGAGTTGTGAACTGACCATTCTGGAGAACAATTTGGAATTATGCATAAAGGGCTATAAAATGTGCATATCCTTTGGTCCAGCAATACTACTATTAGGTCTGTATCCCAAAGAGATCATAAAAAAGGGAAAACGAATTGCATGTCCAAAATATTTATAGCAACTCTTTTTCTGGTGACAAAGAATTAGAAATTGAAGGGATATCCACTAGTTGAAGAATGCTGAACAAGCTGTGGCATATGAATGTAATGGAATACTGTTGTTCTTTAAGAAATGATGAGCAGGAGGATTTCAGAAAAAAGTTGGAAGGATTTACACGAATTGATACTGAGTAAAGTGAGCAGAACCAGGAGAAAATTATAGACAGTAACAGCAACATTGCACGATTATCTTCTTTGTTAGACTTGGCTCTTTTCAGCAATACAATGATCTAAGACAATCCCAAAAGACGCGTAGAAAATGCTATCCACATCCAGAGAAAGAAATATTGAGTCTAAATGCAGATCAAAGCATACTATTTTCACCTTTTTTCTTTCTCGTCATTTTTCCCTTTTGTTATTATCCTTCTTTCACAACATGACCAATGTTGAAATATTTTTAATATGATTGTACATGAGTAACCCATATTAGATTACTTGTTGTCTTGGGGAGGAGTGGCAAGGGAAGGAAGAAAGGAGAAAAAAATATGGAAGTAAACATCTTACAAATCTGTGTATGTGAATGTTAAATGTTGAAAACTAGAAATGAAATGAAAAAAAAGAGGGGGGTAGATTTTTAAGTAGAGATTAGGCATAAGCAAAAAAAACTCTAAGGTCAGAGGATAAAATCATGAAGAGGGAATTAAAAGGAGAGAAAGGTTAAAAAACCATGATTGTGGTCTTGGTTGGGGGAAAAGTTAATGGTCAGGGGAGTGGAAACTGAATCAAGTATAAAGCGCTGGTGTAGAGTTCCCCACTTTTCCACAAGACTCTAGCCCTTTGTTAAAAAAAAATGAGTAGCAAGGTGAGAAAACAGTATAACAGAATAAAATGGGAGAAAAGAAATATTAATGATCATAACCATATATATATGTAATCTTAGATTTTTGTTATCTTTGATTTTCAAGAAATCTACTTTTGTGTTCATTTAAACAATGTTGGTTTTTAATTTTATTTTAGTTGTATGCCCAATTCATTGATCTTTCTTTTCTTGATGACAGTATATGTGCACACATATATATAATTGTCTTTGTATAGGCAATTATATGCCCAGTATATGCATTTTGTTTGATATGACATATAGTGTATATAATATTTTACTGCATATATAGCATATTATATATAATTATATATCCATATTTCTAATTGTATGTCATATATCTATGCTGTATATATAATTGTGTATAATTATATGTGAAATATTAATATATCCTAATTATATGATATGTGTATATTATATATACATGTGTATATGTATGTATGTGTATACATATATGTATTTATATGTATATATGTGTGTGTGTATATACGTGTATATATATGTATGTATCTATCTATATCTATCATTGCCATTTCCTTCCATAGCTCATTTTACAGATGAGGAAATGAGGGAAACAGGGTTAAGTCACTTGTTCTTTTTTCTAAGAGAACCAATGACATCACGGAGTGATATCTTGACTTGCAGGTGAATTGGATTTAAGAGAGGCAGAAGTATACATAGTTATCAGCCTCATCCTCTTTTCCAGAGTCATCGAAGTCCAGTGACAAGACAAAAGTCAAGACAATTGCCTATGGCCTGGGATGCAGTGAATGAACTTGGCTTCTTTGATGTCTGACCAAGCTTTAAGTGTTCCACAGAGCCTTCTTTAGCTGCTTTCATGACCATTGGAACAAATTGTTTTCATTCACCTGTTTCACAGGGGAAAGTCTTCACATACTTGGGGTGGACATCCCACTACCACACAGATGGTTTTGAGGTCCTTCAGTTCCCTTCAACCTGGTTTAGCCTGTCTGTTGACATGATAAATTGGGATGTAGCCACCGCAAATGTTACAAGAGAGTTACAGGTGAGAGTTGTGTGAAATTTGGATGAGCAAACATGAAAAGAGCTTGTCAAGCCCTCATATAAGAGGTGCCACTCTGCCCTGAGCACCTCATTTACTCCATTTATATATTATATATATAATATAAATAAAATATGTATATATACTTACAATATTATGTATAACATATGAATGTATTATGCTTTGTCTTATGTATATACATATTTTCATACATACATACACACATATAATACAAATAAATACACATACATAGATATATACATACATATATACACACAGCTAGGTGGTACAGTGGATAGGAAAGTGTCAGGCCTGATGTCAGGAAAACTCATCTGAGTGTGTTTCAATTTGGCCTTAGACATGTACCAGCTTTGTGATCCTGAGCAAGTCACTTTACCCTGTTTGCCTCAGTTCCTCATTTGTAAAATGAGTTATGGAGGGAAATGGCAAACCATTGCAATATCTTTGCCAAGAAAACCCCAAATGGGTCAAAAAGAGTCATATATGACTGAAAAGACTGAACACACACAGAGACACAATCACATAAATTGCATATATACATATCATGAGTATATATTTAGTTATATTGTATACAACAGGTTGTATGTATTGGACTTCTAAATTCTAATGTTTTTCTTCTATTACCAATAGAACATTTTCCTCACTCCCTAGAGTGTGCACACTCCACTTTGGAGACCAATGACTGAAAAAATTGAAAGTACCATAGAAATGTGAGCTATTATTATTATTGTTATAACAAGAAAACTTCAATCCTGAAATACTAGATGTATCCCAAGAACTTATTATAAATAAGATTCACAAGTGTCACTGAATAATCTTTCTGAGAAATAGAATTTTTGTGTCTCTCAGAGTATATTACTGATGCTCAGTTGATAGAACTCCTTGAACAAAATATGGCAAACAACCTTGCCCTGATCACTGATTTACATGCCCTACTACTGGTGAAAACAATAACAGAATACAAACATAAGTATGTTTGATCAGTGCAAAGAATCCCATTTTGAAGGAAGCTCATCTTAGCAAGAGCTAGGTTTTATATTTCTACTATAGTTAATTATGCATATGTAGTACTTAAGATTTTCTCAGAGTGAACATTTGCATCTGAAACTGTTTTTTTATATTTTAGATGTTTCTTACTATCCTAGTTCTCATATGTAAGGAATGATGTCCCTCTAATTATTGGACTATATGATTATTAACAACTATAAAATGTTTGCATAAGGCGGAGCCAAGATGGCAGAGAGAAAGCAGTGACTTGCTAGAGCTCTCCCCCAAACCTCTCCAAATACCTATAAAAAATGGCTCTAAACAAATTCCAAAGCAGCAGAACCCACAAAAAACAGAGTAAAACAAATTTCCAGCCCAAGACAACCTGGATGGCTGATGGGAAAGGTATATGGCGCCGGGCGGGGAGAGGAGCACAGTTTGGCATGGGTGCACAGACTGCAGCAACCCTAGAGCAGGCCTCAGAGGACTGAATCGTGGGGAGCTGTGGCGGTTTCCAGACTTCTCAACCTATGAATGCCAAAGACAACTTAGAAGGTCAATGGGAAAAGTCTGACTGCAGTGAGAGAAGAACCTAGGTCTCACTCTCAAGTCCAGAGCATGCCCTTGGGCAGTGGCTGAGTCCTGAGCTTCAGGCCCACAGACTGAGGGGAAATCGAGTGGTTGATCAGAGGAGATTGCAAGGATCTCTTTGCCAGGGCTGAGGCAGAAATCTCTTGCTTTGCCCGTGCTTGGATCTGGGTCATGATTCTGAGGGGCGGTCCTGGGGTGAGGAAGAGTGCTGGCGTGGTGGAGCTTGTTGTGGTGGTGGAGAAGAAACACCTTGCCCCTTATCATAGCACCTTGGAAGAACTGAAAATTTTCAGGTCCCTAGAAGTATCTCTGAAAACAGATGTACAAACCCCTGAAGCTTGGGACAGTACATTCTCCACATTGGAAACCGACTCTTACTATGACAAAGAGCTTGAAACTCAAGTAATTGGTTGGGATTATGAGCAAGCAACAAAAAAAAAAAAAAGTGAGACTATATTATCTTACTTTGGTGACAAAGAAGATCAACACATACAACCAGAAGAAGATAACAAAGTCAAAGCTCCTATATCCAAAACTTCCAAGAAAAATATGAATCAGTCCCAGGCCTTGGAAGAGCTCAAAAGGGATTTTGAGAAGCAAGTAAGAGAACTAGAGGAAAAACTGGGAAGAGAAATGAGAGTGATGCAAGAAAATCATGAAAAGCAAGTTAACAGCTTGCTAAAGGAGACCCAAAAAATACTGAAGAAAATAACACCTTAAAAAATAGCCTAACCCAAATGGCAAAAGAGGTCCAAAAAGCCAATGAAGAGAAGAATGCCCTAAAGAGCAAAGTTGGACAAATGGAAAAGGAAGTCCAAAAGATTACTGAAGAAAATACTTCCTTAAAAATTAGAATACAGCAATTGGAAGCTAGTGACTTTATGAGAAATCAAGACACTGTAAAACAAATCCAAAAGAATGAAAAACTAGAAAACAATGTGAAATATCTCATTGGAAAAACAACTGACCTGGAAAATACATCCAGGAGAGAGAATTTAAAAATTATTGGACTATCTGAAAGCTATGATCAAAAAAGGAGCCTAGACACCATGTTTCAAGAAATCATCAAGGAAAACTGCCCTGATATTTTAGAACCAGAAGGCAAAATAGAAATTGAAAGAATCCACCAATCTCCTGCTGAAAGAAATCCCCAAAGGAAAACTCCTAGGAATATTGTAGCCAAATTCCAGAGCTCTCAGGTCAAGGAGAAAATATTACAAGCAGCCAGAAAGAAACAATTCAAGTATTGTGGAAACACAATCAGGATAACACAAGATTTAGCAGCTTGTACATTAAGGGACCACAGGGCATGGAATATAATATTCCGGAGGGCAAAGGAGATAGGATTACAACCAAGAATTACCTACCCAGAAAAACTGAGTATAATTCTTCAGGGGAAAAAATGGTCATTCAGTGAAATAGAGGACTTTCAAGCATTCTTGATGAAAAGACCAGAGCTGAATAGAAAATTTGACTTTCCAGTACAAGACTCAAGTGGAACTTGAAGAGGAAAACAGGAAAGAGAAGTCATAAGAGACTTATTAAGTTTGAACTGTTTACATTCCTGCATGCAAAAAGGATATTTGTAACTCATGAGACCTTTGTCAGTATTAGGGTAGTTGGAAGGAAAAAATTATGTATATGTATATAGATAGATAGATAGATAGATGGATGGATGGATAGATAAATAGACAGATAGATAGAGGGCAGAGGGTGAATTGAAGTTGAAAGGGTCATATCTGTAGAATAAAATTAAGGGGTGAGAAAGGATTATACTAGAAGAAGGAGAAAGGGAGAGGTAGAATAGGGTAAATTATCTCACCAAAAAAAAAAAACAACCAAAAAACAGAAAAGAAAAGGCTCCTACAGTGGAGGGGAACCAGGGGAAGGTGAGAGGGAATGAGTGAATCTTATTCTCATAGGATTTGACTTAAGGAGGGAATAACATACACACTCAATTGGGTATGGAAATCTGTCTTACCCTACAGGAAAATAGGAGAGGAAGGGGACAGGAAGAGTAGGGGGATGATAGAGAGGAGAGCAGACTGGGAAAGGGAGTAATCAGAAGCAAATACTTCTGAGGAGGGACAGGGTCAAAAGAAAGAATAGAATAAATTGGGGGGGCAGGATAGGATTAAGGGAAATAGTTTTTCACTGAATGTCTACTATGGAAGTGTTTTGCATAACTGCACATGTATAGCTTGCCTTTTCAATGAGGATGGGTGGAGAGGGAGGAAAGGAGAAAACTTGGAATCCAAAGTTTTAAAAACACATGTTAAAAAAAATAATGGCTTTGTATGCTCAGCAGCTAACATAGTACTTTATAGACAGTAGGTGCTTAATAAATGTTTATTGAATTGGAAAAAAATGTTTGCATAAAATCTTTACATTTGGGATCAGGACTCAAGCTTTTAGTATCTTAATATTCTTCCATCCTGTATAGACCTCAACTAATATTCCAAATACATTTTAAAAAATTATGTCACCCCCCGCCCCATTTTTAGAACTTATGATTAATCTCAGCTTGTTCAGTCTGATTTTGGAGGTCTTCATAGACTGGTTTCACCTTTGCTACCATAATTTTTATTAACAGTGGTGGCGGCAGCAGCAGCAGCAACAGCAATAACAACAGGCATTTATATGATACTTTAAGGTTCGCAAAGTGCTTTATAGATGTTATCTCATTTATCCTTGTAACAACCCTGAGAGATAACTGATATTATCACCATTTTACAGATGAGAAAAATGGGGTAAACAGAGGTTAATTGACTTGACCACTGCACAATTAGTAAGTATTTAAGGGAGAATTTGACCTTGTCTTCTTGATTCCAAATCTAATGTCCTATCCACTATGCTACCTAGCTGAAGTATGCTATAGTGAAATGAGCTCTTGGTTTGAGACTCAAAACAAAACAAAACTAAACTAAAAAATGTTCAAATTTTGGTCCTTTCCTGTAACTGTGTCCTTGGAAAAGTGAGGAAATTTAATCTTGCTGAGTCTCAATTTCCTCATGTGTAAACATTGGGATGATAATCCTTGTGTGAGAGAAATACTTTGTAAACTTTTAAAATGCCATGTAAAATATTGTTTAATATTATTATCCTTGAATAGAAATACTCTATACTTCAGCTAGACCCATTTTCCCATTGTTCTCCAAGCATATAATGCTAATTAATATCTCTCCACCTTTGCTTAAAAGTGCTCCCTTTGTCTTTAATGTTATTCAATTGAAAAAAAAAACCACATCAATTAAGTACCTAGAAAGTGCCTGGTACTCTGCTAAGTCTGGAAACACAAAGTGGGAATGGAATAGTTTCTACCATCACAGAGCATATATTCTACTGGGGATTGGGTGAGATAATAGATAGATAGTTAAATAAATACAAACTATATATAGTAAACCAAAATAATTTTCAGGAGGTATTAATGGGAGGAAGAGCACTGCCAAATGATGTCCCTCTCTCCCCCAACAACCTTATTGATTTATTGAAATCCATCTGTTATTTAAATTTGGTGTCAAATCCTGACTCTTCAGTGAAGCCTTCCTAGTTTACTCCCATTTATATGCTCTGAACTCCAGGGTCACAAAGTCACAAAATCTAACATTTGCTTATCTTCAATGATGAATTTTGTTATTTATAAATGTTACATATTTGTAAATATAATCTTCTTTTGAGGATTTGTAATGCATGTCAGGAAAGTTGAGGAAATATGTTAAAGATGATAATCAGTTCCAGTGATAGGACTTTATAAGAGGCCAAAACTAAGAAAGAATCAGTTTTCAGATTCCATTCTAAGGTGAGCCAGAGTATAGCATCAATACAAGTATCATAAAAGAGATGTAGTTAAGCAGCAATGTGTCCATAGTTATCTATTCCAATGTCTTAATATGAGTGACCCTAGGTTCTGGAAGACTATGCCATCCAACCACAAGCTCTGGTTGTTTCTACTATGTGGGAAAGGCTTTATGCTACTAGCAACTGACTATACCTGTTTTCTAAGTCTAATTTATACAAGTCTAATTTAATAAGCAAAAGCACATAACTAGTAGTATGGCTACTTAGTGCTTTTTTAAAATATTTATTCATTTTTTGGAAAAGGCAAAGCAGATAAAAGAGAAAATTTCAAAATGACCCTTCCTCCTTTCGTTCTGCTTTCGCAGTGGCCGTGATCTAGGCAAGATAGATAATGGGATGGAGAATAAGTATTTATTTTGTGTCTTCTATATTCCATGCATTGTGCTAAGCCCTTTACAAATGTTATCTCACTTGATCCTCACAATCACTCTAAGAGGTGTAGTTTAAAAAAAAAGAAAAGAAAAGAAAAGAAAAATCAAACAAAATACATGTGGAAAAATTGTGGTTGTTCTCTCAAATTCAAAATCAAAAGACAAACAGAAATCAGTTTTTTCAACATAATTGTTAAATCCAAAATTCTAGGGATGTTTGCTTTGCCTTCTCTCACCACTGGGGTCACTCATGCCAATTTTTGATGACAGACTATGTCCTTATCACATATAGGACTGTGAACTGGTGGTTCAGTTCTATCATCATTTCCAAAAAAAAAAAAATTCAAAACCAAAGAGTTTACAAAAATATGACTCTTTGTTTTTTCAGCCAAAGACAATCATCTAATGTTTATTAGAACATCCATCATATTGGGCAGTCTCTTAAAGAGTCTGAATGTTAGTGAGCTATTGACTAGATTGTAAGAATCTGAACAGTGGCTAGATTGTAAGAAACTGAGCACCTTAATGCAGATAAGATGTACCTTATATATAGAAAGATTATGGGAGGGATATAGGAATGGCCAAGTAGTTTGGGATGACTGGAGGAGGGGGTCTGAGGAAGATTTGAATGGGAGTGACTAGTAAGCTGGAGTGAACAGACTCCTGGGACCTGGACCACTTGGCCAAGGGAGAATGGAGCCTAGCTAGGATTAAGGGTGGTAAATGGCCAGGAGCCATAGAGGTAAGACAATGGAGGGCTAGGCTAGGTTAAGGATAACAAGAGAATTGGGAGGTTGGGTGTAGCCACAATGAAAGACTATTTGATGGGATTATAACCTCAAGGGAATGCCAGAGATATGGCTTTGTGGGAAAATCCAGGGTTTTTTCTTTCTGGAGTCCAGATCTCAACCCCATCATTTCCCCCCTCAAACAAATGGGACCCAAGTTCTTTTGCAGTAAGAGTCTTGGCTTCTGAAACTGCTTCCTGCTGGCAAGGGGCATAGAGCTGTCCCTGCCTTGAGTGGATCCCAAAGAGGAGGTTGACTGGAACTGAGCCAGGTATATCCAGGTAATGATGGGGGGGACATCAGCTGGTACCCACTGGTTGCTGTCAATTGTAGGTGAATGGTCTGTAGTCTGGAAGACACAAATATGACAGAAAAGATTTCAGGGCCCAGATATGACAGGATAAAACATCCCTAGCTCTGTTTGGATTCAGATAATTCAGTTTTCCAACCATGCAGTATAAAATCCACCTCATAGCCAGACTCAGGAATAGCCAGGTGGGTAACATTCCTTTTCAAAGGAACATAATGGGGAAACTAAGCCAGGAGGATCCCATCTTAGACTGAAGTTAAGTTGTCCTCTCAGCTTTTCCTGATGCTGACTTCCCACCAGTATCGAATTCTCTCTGAGTAACTTGTGGCATTTCTCTCAGAGTGTGGATTATTGATTGTCGATGGATTATGACATATCAGACAACTCAAAATAAAATTCCGTGAGCTTTTACCTCACACAGCAAGTTTCACTAATCACCAATTAGGAAAAACTTTTCCAGGATTTACATCTCAAACTTAAATTTGTCCTGGTGTATAAAGCCAATCATTAGAGATTTCTATACACTTGCAAATTCTCAGCAAGCCATAACCCAAACAAACTTTTTGGCTAGTTTACGCATTTAAACAATGACTAACAATAGTCAAATTATTTTAGCAGTAACCAAATTATGAAATGTTTTTGACATAACTAATACAAAAAGTTCACCAATATGAAACAAACCATTACTAATCAAGTGACTTCAGTTTTGTTAAATGCATTTCCAAATTACTTTACATAGAGAATCAACATCTCATCATTAACAGTTAAAACTACAATTTTATTTTTGGCAATTGGGGTTAAGTGACTTGCCCAGGGTGACACAGCTAGTAAGTATGAAGTGTTTGGTCTACAGCTGGATTTGAACTCAGGTCCTCCTGACTTTAGGGCCAGTGCTCTATCCACTGCACCACCTAGCTGCCCGTACAAGTACAACTTTCAAAAGAGCTTGCTTACCAAAGTTCATAGGCTAGATTCTTTATATTGAGCTGTACTGAACCTGAGTGATACTTCCAGGCAAAGGTTGCCCCACAGCTCAATGCCATTGCCAGTGAGTCCCATGCTGTAGCTGCTGCCCCTCCCCACTCCTTCTTTTCCCTGGGTGGGGTAGGGTGAAGTCAAACGTGAGAGGGAAAGGGTGAAACTCTCTTTTCCTATGAGAGGAGTTAACAGATATTCTCTTGACTCAAGGGAATGGTGTGACCAGGGTTGTAAGAAGGAATTTCAAAACTTAACAATCAATCACAAAACCTGTGAGAAGCACCAAGAGGTAGCCAAAGTACGTGACTATTGGACTTCTAGAGCTGCAAATTCTCCAAAGCAGCCATTCATCTGCTTGCCTATTGTAGAACCATAGCTGTTACTAAACAGTTGTCAGGCAGTCATAGAATCATCCTTTGTTCAGGGCTACCTATAACAGGTCAGGTGATGCAAGATATTCATGATAACAATATGTTCTTTTCACAAGCTCCTTCTAACAAGAACAGGAGGCTTCTATTGATGATTAGAAGTGGTAAATTCTAAATCATACTTGCCTGGATCTCTCCAATGCACTTCACAAACAGGTTGCAACTATGCCAGAGACCAAGGCCTTCGTTCAAAACCCTGAAACCTGACCTCCTCTAATAGCCCTTTGGGCTCCCATCTATAAGGACCTAGCTCTTGAGGAATGTAATTTTTCTTAGTATACCTATGATTCCATCCACTATGAAAGAGGTATATAAAATTAAACTTTGCCACTAATCTAGTAAATTTATACCATGAAGAATGCGGGTCCTGGCAATTCCTCCTTGTGGCTAAGCTTCAGGCTATAAGCTTGGCATGTGAATGAGCCTTGAGGAAAGGACCACAGGAGATCTTCCTCTACTCTATTTCACAGGTGGTAGTCGTGGTTTTGGCTAGTGGTCTGGGACATGCAAAGCATTGGATGAGATAATCAAAGGCTCTCTTTATGGGGTTAAGGCCAATGGAAGAGTTTTGCTGATGCATTCTACTTTATACAGTTTTTTGTGTTCTGTGTAAGTCACCATCAGACATAAAATGTGTAGACATTCAGACTGGAGTCCCCCTGTCTCAGGACAAGGCAGTTATTACTGCCCACCTAGGTCCAATCTGTTAGAGCATCCATGTTACCCAAATGTCCAAGGACCTAGCAAATGACAATCTTTTTTTTTCCTGCCTGTTAAACCAAAAGAAGTTTGCCCTTGATAATTAACAGATACAGAGTTATTCAACTGACTACCTAGGTCAGGTTAAGCCACTTCCAAAACTTGATGGTGCCTGATTCTTTTGATACAGGGTCTGCTAATAACATAAAAGTCTCACCCACATGGAATCAAAGTCATTTAAACTTATTTAATGTCTGAATGTCACAAGTCATGCTGCTGATCAGATGCATTTTCATATAGTCATGAGAGGAGCTTCATCCAAAGAAGCTAAGTGCTACAGCACCCTTGTTGCATATCTTTGCTATGTAAGTCAAAGTTTACTTTCTTTTGTAATCACTTAAATGATTTATTAGTGTCTTATTTCATCCTCAGATCAAACACAAATCATAATAACCCCCTTGATGTAGTTGTGGTCCTATTGTAAGTGGAGTCAAATTCTGAAGAGTCTGTTAATTTTATATATGAAGAATTGAGATTTCATGCAAAACTATGATACAGAATAAAAGATATCCCACATACAACTTTGGACAAAATTTGGTGTCACTGATCCAAATTACCTTTTGTATTATGACTGGGTAGTGAGATGAATCAGCCTGGTGTGAGACCATATTTCTTTTTGGCTTATCATGCTTTGGTTGAATAAGACAAAAATCTACAAAGGAAAATTATTTTGCAAATACGTTGAAAGGAAATGAAGAGACATGGTATGAATAAGCAATGTACCCAACATCCATAATTAATCCTTTTGTGAAAAATTCCTTGATATGATAATTATATGGCCAATAGGGTGAAAATATGACTTGGTATATATTCTCTATTTAAGACTAGGCCAAGAATTGAATCAACTATTGCCACCTAGACTTTTCAAAAATTGGTTTCTCTTTGCTACTAGAAAATTGAAATTCAGATACACTATTTTGGCTCAGTATACTGTTATTTCCAGTGTGACCGAGGCTGCAAAAGAGCAGTAAGAAAACATTAAATCAGAAAACTTTGTTCTTTGAAAAGACATGATAGCCTTGGTTATATTGTATTTTCATAAAGACTCATGAGATAGTGTAATATTTTATCCATTCTTCTGAAGAGAATAACACTTTTTTTTCTGCCAATCAAAACATTAAAGTATCATTGGATAGTGACTGGTAGATGCTGAGATCCCATTTCTAGTCCATTTGTGGACTGTTTTTTTTTTCCTGACCAAGATATTAAATATGACAGCAGTCCTTGGATTTCTAAGAATCCTGCAGATAGATTGAATACTTCAGCAGAGTCCTTTGTGTATTTTAAGAAAAAAATGCATGCAAATGGACTTCTACTCTTTCCTACTGTTTTGATAGATTCCATTGATAAAGGTAAAATGTTGTCTTGCTGAGTTATTGATAATTGTCTCTCTATCACCATCTGGAAAGTGTTTCTCTCATGCATAAATACAATTAATTAATTCTAGATTCTAGTATTTTAGCTGTTTCTCAATAACTTTTTTTATTAAAAAGGCTACATTAGTGGACCTTCCAAAGTTAATTTAAACAGCGATAGAAAGAAGAGTATGAAGAAACATTACTCACTGGCTTGCCTATAGAGTCTGGAAGATACTCATTCCAAAGTGTTTGCTTCTTCCATTAGAATTTCAGTTTAATAAGAAATCATGTGAAATTGTCAAATTTCAGCCTATTAATACATCTTTAGGTTTCCTTTTCCCTTACTCTCTTTCAAATTTCCACAGTCACCCATACAGTATCTAATGGATAAGCAGTGATTATTTTCAGTTAACAGTGCCATTGATAATGATTTAGTTCAGATTTGGGTTATGTTTCATATTTGCACTATTTTTAACCCTTTTCTAACATGATCAAAATATGTCATTTCCCCTCATTGCCATAATGATCTACAGTGTTAACTTGAAATGATTAATTTCATTTTATTTACCAAATCACTGAGACATGGTGGCACCATGAGTAGAGTACAATATCCACCCATTTATTTATGATTCTGCCCCTTGGGCTCAAGTTAAATAAGTCTAAACACAATTCAACATGACAGACTTTTAATTAATTTCAGTTCTAGAATAACAACTCTTGGATACTTTGAGATAGTTATCATGGTTTTCTAAGTCTTTTGCAGAGTGAATATATCCAGTTATGTTATCTGATCCTAATATGACATAGTCTCTGGAGGCCTTGACATCGTAGACATTAATTTCTGAAAAACTTGATTCACCAATATTATTCCAAAAATATGGTGCTCAGTACTGAACATGTCAGATGTCTTTTTACCAGAGCAGAGTACAGTGGTAATATCACCTTCCTCATTAAGGAGATTATATCTCTGTTAATGCACCTTAAGTTTGTTTTCTTTTTCCTTCCTATAAACCACGTCATTGTCTCATTGTGATTGCATTTCACTGAAACCCTAAGACCATTTTTTTTCAAGAGTTGGTGTCTATCCATGTCCCATTCATACTTGTTCTCTTGAAGCTGATTTATTTTAAACTCAAAAGTAGGACTTTACATTTATCCCTATTCAATGCAATTTCAATAATTTTTGCCCAATGTTTGTGCCAGTTGAGTTATTTTGTGATTCTGACTGCCATCCCTTGTGTTATATTTCCTGCCGGGCTGTGTCAATTGCAAATTTGATGATCATGCTATCTATGCTTTTTTCCAAGTCACTGACAAAAATATTTTAGGAAGTTCTTGGAACACTCCACCAGAGATGTAATGATGAAGTTGTTAGTAATACCAAACTGTCACTTTCAAAGCTAGGAAACACCTTGCTTTTCTTTTGAAGGAGAAGGAATATGCTATTTCTTTGTATCTTGAATCTAGTGATCCAAGTTCAAATCTGAGTAGGATATTAGGGACAATTGTTGATAGAAGAGCTGAAATGCTAATTATAATAAGGAAATACTATATACATGATTAACAAGTTGGAATAAACAATAACATAAGATTCAAAACAAAAAGCAGGATATTTTAGTACACTTCCGACTTTATGTGAAAAATCAATTAATAACAAATTTTAAAATCTAAGTGTCATAATCATTCCACCAATAGTAATAAGGCCCATGAAGGCAGGGATCATGGCTTAAGTACAACTTCTGGTTGAACTCTAAGAGTATAAAAACTGAACTGAGAGAGGAGTACCCATTTATCTAACAAATATCTATCAAGTGCCTATTATGTGAAGGGTCCTATGCTAGGCTTACTAAGGATCTTACTATCAAGTATCAGATATATATCTCATACACAAATACTACAAAGTAAGGTGGAAACTAATAATATAATAAAATGCCCAATACTATATAAATTGAAAGAATGATTCCTTGTAGCTGTGGGCATTAGGAAGGACTTCTTGGAGGAAATGTCATTTCAACTAGGCCTTAAAGAATTGTTTGAAATAAGAAGGGCAGATTGAAGAATCTAAGGATAGAAGTAGGGTATTAAGCAAAAAGAAAGTCTGGCATCTTTAAAAATAAATAAGTAATAATTATGAGTAGATATAATTTTATTGAATTCAATTAACTAAACATCATTCCTCATAGCCAATGCTTAATTGATAACCAAAACATTACAAGAAGAAAAAAATCTAGAAAACCAAACTGAGGCCTTGAAGGAACAAAAAATATCAAACCAATAGAATCCCTTTTTATGACAGAATGGCAGACTGCATAGACATGGTGATATGATGCAATGTGTTTTAATTCTGTTGACTTTGTTTCTAACCATAAAAAACCATTTCTCTTAACAATCTAGAAAATTAAAAGTGATATTGATGCTACAACACTAGGAATTTACCTTAATAGACTATTTTATTGAGTGTATATTTGGGAAAAAAGTGTGTTACCTTGGCAATAATCGAGGAAAAAAAAGTTAGCGGTATCTCCCCCAAAGTACAGGTAGGTTCCATTACATGACAAATCCCTGCTGAGCAGTATATGATGGAAATCATTCTATAGAAGAGGAAGTGTGGGTGAATGATTAGTTAAAGAATTACATTCCAGTGTTAGTTATTAATGACATAACAGAGACTTAAAGGGTTTTCGTTCGAAGGTCAATCCCTTTTCCTTCCCTTTTCCTTCCCTCCCCTTCCCATCCACTTCCATTTCCTTTCCTAATCTTATCTCTTTCTTGAATTCTTTTTCTCCTACCTTTTTCTATTCTCATTTCTTCCCTCCTCTCCCTTCCTTCTTTTCATCCTTCCTTGCTTATTTCTTTTCTTCCTTTTTCTCCTTCCTTCCTTCTTTCTTTCCTTCCTTTCTTTCCTTTCTTCCTTCCTTCCTTTTCTTCCTTTTCTTTCTTTCTTTTTTCCTTTCTTCCTTCCTTCCTTCTTTCTTTTTTCCTTCCTTCCTTCCTTTCTTTCTTTCTTTCTTTTTTTTCTTTCTTTCTTTCTCTTTCTTTCTTTCTTTCTTTCTTTCTTTCTTTCTTTCTTTCTTTCTTTCTTTCTTTCTTTCTTTCTTTCTTTCTTTCTTTCTTTCTTTCTTTCTTTCTCTCACTATTTCAGCCAGGCTAACAATGCAGGAACCAGTCATGGCCACACTTCAAAGTTCATTGGTACATTGCCACAGAAATGTTGACTCCATTTCTGACCTGGAGTGATTAACTCTTTTGTAATCTGATCCCATGCACTCCCAGGGGCTCACTACATTTATGCCTTAATTAGTATGTTCCTCTAATTGGCATTAGCCCTACTGTAGCTCAAAACTCTTAAAATCAAATAATTCAACAGCCTCATTCTCCCTAGGAGCAGAGGCTTCACTACTTTCAGTGTGTTAGTCATTTCCAAAATCTTACTTATAATGCAGACTCATAACCCTACTAGGACACATAGATGTGCAGCTCATTTCATCAAAACTTAGAAGCATAAACATTCAGCAGTTTAGAACCATCTAATTACTAAACAGAAGCATAGAATCTAGTAAGTAAGAATAAATAATTTAAATAGAAAACAAATGTATTACAAACATTACTAATAACATTTATCTATGTACCACTATAGTAACTAATTTTTCTTTCTCAAAATAATTTCTTAATTGTTTCTGTCATATTTCTCAAAATATGAATTTAAATGTCAATTCAAGGGTCCATTTAATGGGGTTTTTCATGGAAACCAGGATTGTCAGTCATAGCTCTGTGATTACCAGGTCAAAAGAATGGAAAATATACTCATTAACCTTTCAGTTGAAACCAAATTAAATGAGGTTGCTAAGGTTAAGAACATGATTCAAAACTATCATGTTAAATTAAGGGAAAAAATTCTTAGAACACATGATGGAATTCAGTAGATAAAAGTAAAAATGGTTAAATAGAAACAAAAAAACTAACAATGCAAATATAAGATGACAATAGTCTAATCTAGAACAGAAAAAAAGGTCTAAGGGCTTTTAATAGTTATACATTATAATTAATAACATTAATAAACAGAAAGTATATTGTAACAGAAAAAAAAGGCCTTAGAGTTAGCAGCCCTAATGTTATGTATTTCAATCCTGGAACATCCATTTATTCACTTTTTGGCTGTGTACAAATAACTTTAACTCCCTGACACTGGGGATTATTTTGAGAGAGAATTAAATTTAAAACTGCTTTAAAAATATATTATGAGGCAGCACTTTCTTGAGAAAAATCTCAGGGTATTGTTAGATTTCAGGCTCAATATGAGTCAGTCACATATGTGGCAGACAAAGAGACTTCTGATCATGGACTACAATAGGCAAATAACATTCAGGAATAAATCCTGTGCTCTTTTACTGTCAGAATATATCTGAAACATGGTGTTTAGTTCTGTGTGCCACAGTTTAGGAAAAGTATTGATATATTTCTGGTCATTCAGAGAGGAGCAAGTGGAATAAGGAAGGGCCTTGAGTTCATGTCATATGAAGAAAGGCTGAAACAAATGGCAATGTTTAGCATGGATTGGACACATGATGAATATGATAGCTACCTTCAAGTATTTCCAAAGCAGTTATATCAAGTAGAGTAGATTTGTTGTGTGTAGTCAAATAAGATAAAAGTTTCACACTGGTAAATTTAGTTTGATGTCCATTAAATCTATTCTACTCTTCTTCATCTCCTATCACTCAGGTGCTTTCTGTCACTCTTCCTTCGCCCACTTACCAAGGCAAACTCCTCTGATTGTTCAAGCCATCTCATTCCATCATGTTTCTTCCAACATATTGTCCTTTCTGTCATCACCACTATTTCCCTTATTTTCAATCTCTTCCTCTCTACTAGCCCATTGCCTACTCTCTAGAAACAGACCCATGTCTCTTCTATCCTAACTTGACCCTTTCAACCCTCACTATCTATTGACCTTTATTTTCTCTGCCCTTCACAGTTAAAGTGCTATAAAGTATTGTGTACAATAGTTGTTTCCACTTTTTCTCCTCACTCTCTTCTTAACCCCTCAGATATGGCTTCTTACCTTCTCCATTCCACCAAATCTGCTCTCTCTAAAATTACTAATGGTCTTTTCTCAGTCCCGATTCTCCTTGTCCTCTCTGTAGCCTTTGACACTGTTATAACAACTCTTCTTGATTTTCTCTTTTCTCTTGGTTTTCAAGACACTACTCTCATAATTTTCCTTTTACCTATCTGACTGCTCCTTCCCTGTCTCCTTTCCTAGATCTTGGTACATATCAGGCCCTTAATTCAAAGAAGCCTCTAAGGGTTCTGTCCTGTTCCCTCTATTCTTTTTTACCCAATTTTTAAAAATTTTTATTTAAAGTTTTGAGTTCCAAATTCTACTCCTCTCTGCCTCCTTCCCCTTACCCCTTCTTGAAATGGTAAGTAATCAAATATAGGCTGTACATGTTCAATTATGTAAAACATTTCCATATTAGTCATTTTGTACAAGAAGCCTGGTTCCTCTTTTCTTCTTCCTCTATATTACTTCACATGGTGATCTCATCAGCTCCCATGGATTTAATTACTATCTCTGTGCTGATGATTTTCAAGTTGATCATTGCTGCCCCAACCACTCTGCTAACTTCCAGTCTCACATCTCCAACTACATTTCACATATCTAAAAATAAATGTCCAATAGACATCTTAAACTCAATATGTCTAAAACAACTCATCTTGTCCTCCTAAACCTCCCCTACCTCCTGTCTTTCCTATTTTTTTCCTCTAGAGGGCAACATCATCTTCTCAATGCCTCAGACAGACAACCTGAGAGTCATTCTGAATTTCTCTAATTCTCACTCCCCATAAACAATCTATTGCCAAAGTCTATCAATTTCACTCTTATAATGCCTCTCAAATAAGTCCCCTTCTGTCCTCTGACACTGCTAGTGTCAGAAACTTCACTCTAGGGAAGGCCTTCACCACCATACACCTTGATTATTGCAATGTCTCAATGGTGGCTCTGCCTGCCTCAAGTCCCTCCAATCTATCCTTCATTCAGCCAGTAAAGTCATTTTCCTAAAACATAGGTCCTATTACATCACACACACACACACACACACACACACACACTCACGCACACACACACCACTCATTAAACTCTAGTGGCTTCCTATTCCCTCCAAGAGCAAATACAAAATTCCCAGTTTGGCATCCCTTCATTACCTAGCTCTCTCTTACCTTTTCAGTCTTCCTACACCTTACTCATTGACAGTACCTTTAAGTCCAGTGACACTGGCCTTCTGGCTGTTTCACAGACAAGATACAATATTTGTCCCCCATGCCTGAACCACTCTCCAATGACAGCTCTGACTACTGATGTCCTTGTATTCATTTAAATCCCAACTAAAGCCTTACCTTCTACAAGAAGCCTTCTCCTAGCCCTCTTAATTCTAGTGCCTCTCCTCTGTTATTTCATATTTATCTTATATATTGCTTGCTTTGTGTATAGTTCTTTTCATCCTGTCTCCTCCATTGGACTGTAAGCTTCTTAAGGGCAAGGGCTGTCTTTTGCCTCCTTTTGAATCCCCAGAGCATAGTTCAGTGCATAGCACATAGTAAGTGCTTAATAAATATTTATTGATTGATGACTGATTAAGCTGTGCAAGAAATGGAGTGGGCTGTCTTAGGAGGTGGTGGATTCTGTTTTATTGGATGTTTTTACACAAATACTCGACAGCTCCTTGTAAGATTTATTGTAGTGTGGATTACTTTATAGATATAAGTGAGAATAGCTGATGCTGAGATCAGACAATCATAGATTTGGAGCTGGAAAGAATCTCAGGTAATTTAATCCAACTCAGTTTACAGATAAGGAAATAAGTTCAGTGAGTATAATGACATGATCAAGGTCACACAGGTGATAAAGATCTGAACCCACATCCTTTTTTCATGATACCATAATGGTCTCTTCCCACTCTAAAATTCTGTAATTCTGTGACAGAAATATTAGTTATTATTGAAAACTCCTAGAAAATAGATTAATATTATCTTGCGGTGTGTTTAAGGGAAAAATTACATGGATATGTCAACAATCTTCTTGTGAGTAGAAAGCTTTTGTGCAGTATTTTATCTCCTTTTTAAATTATACACATCTCCTTTTTAAATTACAAATTTACACACACACACAAACACACACACACACATGTATTTATATCTATTTCAGAAATGAATGAAACATTTCTCTTGTCCATCAAAAATTCATAGTCCTTGAATTTGTACCTGTTTGCATCTCATTTACAATAGCCTTTTAATGAATATATATTTTTTAAAGTATGAAGATAATTCATTCTAAGAAGGACTTATTGAGAGGAACTTTGATTAGTTTCCTGGCCTACCTTAGTGAAATATGGTGATAAAAAATACTAAGTATTTAAAGGATGACTAGTAGCAATAGATTTTGGTGATGTCAGCATTGATGACATAATGAATTATTGGAAAGAATTGTTCTCCTTTAATCATGTTATTTGAAGAAAAAAAAAACTCCATGAAAAAAATGTTAAAACCCAAAGGGTAAGAGCTGTAACTCTTCCACAGATTAAGAGCCCCTCCACTCCACCCACCTTGTGGAGAGGAACTATAATCCATTGCTGTCAGCATATTTCACAATGCACTATATATAATAGATGAATATTAATAAAAATATCAAAAATAAAAATCATTAAATTATGTAGCACTTGTATCAGTAAATTATGTAGCACTTCAAGTCATAGCAATTTAGAATTGAAAAGACAAAACCAAACAAAAAAACCAAAACCTTTGAGCCCATCCCATCTAATCATCTCATTTAATAGTTGAAGAAAGTGAGGCCCCAAGAATGGAAATGATTTGTCGAGAGTCATATACATAATTAAACGGTAGGACCAGGATTCAAAGCTAGGTTTTCTGACTTGAAATTTAGTGTTTTTTCTATAATACCATATTGTTTTAAGTTAATAAATGCTTTATAAGTATGATTCAATTTTGACATGGACTCACCATGACACCTACTACATTCCAACCTTGTGTCTTCCCCTCTCTCCATATGCACCCCCTTCCCTAGACAAGACTATTAGGAGGTCATGATAGTGTTATTTACATTTATTGTTTCTATAAGATGTCATCACTCTTTCCAGATGCTAAAATCATTCCAGTATTATCAGAATTATGAATGTTCTGCCTGCATTTTGTTTTGGTTGAGATGAGACTGTATCTCTGATTTTATTGATGGACAAAATGCCTAGCATATATCAATGAGAATTTCAGACAGTTGCACTAAGCATTGAAAGGTTAATCAACTTGTCCATAATCACATACCTCGCAAGTGTCAGACATGGAATTTGAAATTATATCATCTGATTCCAAGCTCACTCACTTTTCCTGTACACAATACTGTTTCTTCTCTGTGCAGAGCCTTCATTCCCCTTTTTCCACTTCTCTCACAAATGAATATAAAATTCATGATTCTGGGGATTCATACCCAGGAAAATCATATAATGGTAAGTCCAGATCCTCAAATTGTCTGAAGACCTGTACCTGAATAACTCCTGTACCCTACAACACAGAGACACTAATTTACAATGACTACTACTCCTTCATATTTCACAGTATTTCTTAGCCACATTTTAAATTCTGTGAACTATTAAAATAGGCATGGCACAAAAAGTGTCTGGCTCCCATTCTCTGTACTCCATAATCTATACATCTCTACATACATTGTCATAAGCACCCAAGTACAGGCTTCCAAACATGCCTGTTCCATCAATTACTATCATGGAGAAAATTTTCTTATTCTCCATTATCTCCAATAGATAAAGTGGCTATAAGCAGAGTGCATATATACTTTCTCTTCAAAGTTTAATAAATTTGTTCTGCAAATCAACGTAAATTTATTCAACATTGACAGCAATTTAGAGAGAAAATGGCTAATTGTTTCACCAGGAACATGGTCATTCTCTTTTAGATTATAACAAACAATGTATTAGACTATATCAGCTATCCACTATGTTTGATCAATGGAGCATTTTGTGTAAATAATGTAGATAATATTCCCTTCAGGCAGTAACATTTTATTTAAATCATGATATATAGAAACATTCCTAAAATCAATTATACATTTCCTCTTTTATGTAAAAAATGTGTGCTGTATGTAATTATCCTTGTTTTGTGACTCAGGGTCACAATTGTAAACATCAGTTATCACTCAGCTGTCAAATAGCAATGACCTCTGAGATGATTTAGGTGTGTGAAATTAACTAAAATGGCAACATTCTAGGGAAAAAATCAGAAAAAGTTTGTGAAAAAGAAATAATATCAAAGATTCAGACAAACATGGTGGATAATAATAAAAAAGGCTCTGGGAAAAATTCCAGGAAACAATATTAAGAGTGAAATTGAGAGGAAGAATCATTCTTTATTATGTGTCAGGCCAAAAATGAGTGTGCGTTCCTATCAGGCATATGTTGCCTTTTCTTCAAAATGTAAGTTAAGGAATTATGCCTTATTGGAATGTGAAAAAAAGCCAAATAAATAAAGCTCTATTACTAAGTATGTTATCTAGGTTTTTTACCTTTAGGCATTTAAACCATGGTGATATTTCTCATGATTTATTATGTTTAGATTGAGAAATTGCTTAGGTTTATAAATATGCTTTAATATTTATTATTGTTGCTTTACAAATATATCATTTATTCTGAAAAGTTTCAGGGTCATACTTTTATTACTTTAAGTATATGAATCTTTTTTTAAAAACCCATATAGATGATTTTAACAAAAAATTATATAAAATGAAAAAAATATTCTGAATGCTTAGAAGTTCAAAATTAGAGACAAAATGAATCTATTCTCTACCCACCTGTATACAAAGAGTGAAAAAAAATAGGACTAGGTATTTGGGATTTTATCAATTATACAAACTAATAATTTATTGAATACTTCCTCTACAGGAAACAATGTGCTGAGTGCAGTGGAAGATATAGAGAAGTATGACACACTTTTTTTTGTCCTAACAAGCTTACAATTTAGTTAAATAGACTAGACATAAAAGTAAAATCATTCAAATGATTCCAGAATTAAACAATAATTTAAGAAAACAATAAAATATCTCAAAACAGTGCATGTTTGATTTTTAATGAAATGGTTTAGACAATAAATGCTAGTAATTGAGAAGATGGTGAGGTTATTTAGGGTTTGATTATTTTGGGGAAAATAGTGGCAGAGGGAAAACTTGAGACAATCTCTTCAGATTAAAGGATTATAGAAGTATAACTATGTAGATGTGATGGAATACTTTTTTTGTTATAAGAAATAAGCAAATAGGTGGTTTAAAAGAGACATGGAGAGATTTGTATGAACCGATATAGAATGGAATAAGCAGAATCAGAAGAAATGTTATTGCTAGGATATCAATGTAATAAAAATGAACAATATTGAAGACTTTTACAACATGATAAAAATGAATGCAATGAGGAGAATGGAATAATATTGTGCTATAATAAATGATGGAAGAAACGATTTCAGAAAAACCTTGTAGGTCTTATATGAACTGATGCAAAGTAGGTAAAGAACCAGCAGAACAATTTATATAATAACAGTAATGTAATCAAGGTATCAACTTTGAAAGACAACAAATCTGATTAAAAAAAAAGCCAACCACAATTCCA
Organism: Vombatus ursinus; assembly: GCF_900497805.2. Taxonomy (NCBI): domain Eukaryota; kingdom Metazoa; phylum Chordata; class Mammalia; order Diprotodontia; family Vombatidae; genus Vombatus; species Vombatus ursinus. The sequence goes on from NW_020940360.1 coordinate 28,736,101, forward strand.
AAAGACTCATGGTGAAATATATCATCAAACTCCAGATAGTTGATGGAATGAGAGTGCAAATTGAAGCATATTTTCTTCTTTCCCCTTATTTTATTTTAGAAGAAATAATTAATGCAAGAATTTGTTTTGCATATCTGTAATGGGTTTTGTTTTTCTTGCCTTCTCCATGTGTAAGGAAGAGAGGAAGGAGGAAGAGAATTAGGAATTGAAAATAAAATTGAAATTTTTTAAAAAATCACTAAAATAAAAACAAAAAAATAAATAGATTTTTGCTGATTAATTAATATTAACAGGTAATTATGGGAAGAAACTCTCTAGCAGGGGCTTATGAGATATATAGTGTTAAGGGGGAAAAAACACCTCTAATCTCTCCAGCCTGCTTCTAAAATTCTGAGGGAAGGTAAAGCAAACTTGCTTTGGGTACCCAGCTTACTGGTGTAAGTCAAAGTTGGGAGAGAAAGTCCAGAGCCTGCATTGTATCTATCAAGTGATATCTCATTAATTTCTAGCTTACTAGAATAGGGAGCAAAACAATTTATTCTTCTTCCATGCAGCTTCAATGGGAATGCACAATCTTGGGAACGTAAGAAACAATCAATCATGTGAGTAGATTGGGTAGGAAGCTTTTTGTTGTTGATAGGGATGAACTTTGAATCAATACTTATTTACCCCTTGGAGGGGAAAAAAGGAAAGCTCTTATATTCACCTTCATATTTAGTGCAAATCTTTGAAATCGAAAGATGATGGTTTTTGCACCCCTTAAGTGTCTCTGAGACTCTAGCAAAAAAAAAAAACAATTAGAAATATAATTGCTTGAAATGTCAATAGACAGCATGTTGTGTATATAGCTCAAAGGCATACTGAAGGGAATTCCTGTAGAGGAAGTATTATCTTTGGGTTCTTGCTGGAAAATACAACAGTTCAAAAACTTTGCTGGTTCCCTATTATTTCCAAGATCAAATACAAAATCCTCTGTTTGGTATTTGGAACACCTCATAACTCACCTTCTCCTATCTTTCCAGTCTTTGCACACTTTACTCCCCCTTTCCCCACATACTTTTTTGCTCTCGCAACACTGGCTTTCTTGCTGTCCTTCAAACAAGATATTCCATCTCCTGGCTGCAAGCATGTTCCCTGGTTGTCACTCATGTCATGTGGTCCAGGTCCCTGAAATTCTATTACTTCATAGACTGCTTGGCTACTCCTAGATCCCTCCCATATATGGGTGATATTAACAAGGTCACAACAAAAATTTAGAATCATTACCAAAAGAGGGTCTTAGTTTATTTCAGTTTTCCATAATATTATTGACAAAAACAACAACAAAAAATCAGAAAATTTATAGGGATCTCAAAAGATCCCCTTCCCAATACTTCTGCTTTCACATAGGTAAAATCAAAATTAAACATATTAGATGGTTATCTATACCTTTCTTAAAGCCTTCTGGGGATGCTCTTCAGTCTTTCTCAGGACTCCTTCCAGTGTAAAATCCTATGAAAAATAAGTTCTTCATTTAACTAAACATCTTTCCACCTTTAAGCTTATTTGCTTCTTTTCTATGGATGTGAAGACTATCTTCTCATTCTTGCTGTAAGTTTGTGTGCCTTCTCCTCAAACTCTTGTATTTTTTCAAATATTAATATGAATCAACCTGAGTAACTAGCAGTGAAAATTTCAAGAGTAAGGAGAAATGTCTTTAACTTTGAAGCTTATATTAACTGATTTCATTTTAATGTAGATTTTGACCTTGAATCTGTTGTTGAGTTGTTTCAATTGTGTCTGACAAGTCATGACATTGTTTAGGGTTTTCTTGGCAAAGATACTGGGGTAGTTTACTATTTTCTTCTCCAGTCTATATTACAGATGAGAAAACTCAAGTAAACAGGTCACACATTTAGTAAGTTTGGGAGACCAGACTGGAACTCAAGTAGCTGAATCTTCCTGACCTCAAGGACTGGCACTCTATCTACTGTACCACCTAGTTTTCCTCACTTATATCTACTTGTACCAATTAAAGCTGAAGAGAAATCAGATTATGTCTCAACTGACAGACTTATAACCATACATGTATAGAGCTACATATATGTATATGTGTTTATATACATATATATATGCAAATCTGTACACATAATGCATAACATATACAATACATTATATATACATATACACACATACATCTATACAATATGCATATGTTTATAGATGTGTGTATATGCATATATAGGTATATATGTGTGCATATGTATATATGTGTGTGTGTGTGTGTGCGTGTGTGTGTATTGCCTTTGACATAGAGTGACTCTCTGACATTTTACAAATCATGACCTCAGGAGACTAAATGACCTCAGGAGACTAAATACGCTGCACAGTATTTGCTATTGACATTAGGAGGACTTTCCTCATTGAGAGTTACCTATATGGATGAAATTACAAATCTAATAAAGTATATGCATATATGTACCACATATAATAGGTTCATGTATCATGTATATACATATATGTACATGTATGTAATCTATGTAATCATGAATACTTTGCTAAGTATTTTTATCCTATAATTCAAATTATTTAGATTTAATCCAAGAAGATGCCTTAAGCAAAGTGATTGAGTATAAAGGAGCTCTCTATTGTGAAATTTTATGGCTATATATTTTAGAATGAATTGTTTCATGCTGTTTATTTCTGGCAAAAGAGAATATAGGTATGTCTCCATAGTACTATTGTGTTTTTTAGCTCAAGTTCTTTAAATGATTAAAACACACATGATAGCAATCTTAAGCAGAGAGTAGTTTCCCCAATTTTCACTGTAGAAATCACAACATTAAAATGCCCAAATGGGGAATGGAACCTCTCCTTTGCTTCCAGCTTATGAAAAGCTGCTTTTTGAGATGCTGGGGTGGTTCAATCCCAATAGACCACTTCTGATATCCTTTGGTTCCAATCTCTGTATGCAGTAAATGTGTGACTGCCAAGGGAATGTGATCATTTACAACAGCAGCTTCTTGAAGGTCATAGGAGGCAGAATATCTGCTCCTGTCCTGGATCCCTGTGCCTTGTGTGACTATATCTCTATGATCCTTTGATGATGTCCTAGTGTAATGTCAGATGTCAAAAGAGGATGTGTTTTTCACAGACAAAAGCCAGGGATGAGTGCTTGATCCAGCTGCTATCTCACTATGTGCAAGGAAAGTAACAAAATATAAATGCCTCTAGCTTGTATGTGAAAGCGCATCACACTCTAGGTGGGAGGCTATTTGCTCATTGTGTAGAACAGGATGGTTGAGATAAGAAGTTATGGTTCCCTTCTTTTTTGCCAGTAGCTTCAAGAAAGAGTGCCTGATGTTTTCCTCCATTGTCACACAAATGTACCACCTGAGTAGACAAACCAAGAATGAAACTTAAAACTACTGACATGATGCCTCAAAATAGCCTGTTTTAAAAAGTGAAAGAAACATAAAGCCACCAAAAATTTAGATTTAGAGCTGGGAGGCATTTTAGAATATTTTTTTCTTCCCCTCATTTATCTGAAACTGGGGTCCAGAGATGTGAGGTGACTTACTTAAAGTCTCAAAGCTTGCAAAGACTGGGGAATGATCCTTTCCATTTCCAATGCAATTTCTCAGGCCCTAAGATTGCAAATCTGTGTAAATACTAGAAAGGGATGGAAATAAGTTCCTACAAAGAAAGGTAAAAAGGAAATGAGATTGTTGGTTTAGCTTGAATCAGAGAGAACAAAAAAGTAATAGTTTACCTGTGAGTATTGTGTATGAATGCTGAGAAAACAATCAAGCTTCACCCCTTTAGAAAAACACAGACATTTGAAAGATACCTGAGTCCATTTAGCACAATCAATATCTAAACAAGAATCCCATCTACAGCTTATGGAACAAGTAGTTATTCAGATTTTACTTGAAGACCTCCAGTGACAGGGAACTTGTTATCTAGTAAGTTAATCCATTCTACTTTTGAATAATTAATTATTAGAATTATATTCTCTATTTCAAGAATCAGTTTGATTCTTTGAAACTTCCTTCTACTTCTTTCTGTTGGACATTTGGGAATGAAGCTAAAACAAATCCAATTTCTCTTCTATGTGACACCCTTTATATACCTAAAGACAACTATAATCCCTCTCCCTCCCCACCCATATTTTCTTTCCAGGTTAAAAATTCTCATTTTCTTCAACTGATCCACATACAGTATAATTTTGAAGCCTATTATAATCTTGGTTGACTTCAAGTTTACCAATTTTATTCATCTGGTCTCCTTTAAGGATCTACATAATAAAAATGAAAAAATAACTAATTTAATTTTGAAACTTAGTAATTGGAAAAAATAACTCAATTACACACTTGAATTGCAATAATTCTTATAGGAGAGTTAACCAGTAGAAATGTTATACCTCATATACTTCAATTAGTTTTATTATGCCACCCAATAATAATGGATATTTTTCAGACAACCATAAATATATGAAGTTTCATCATTCTCACTTTAGTCTGAAATACAATGGACTTCTTTAGGGTAAATTAGGTTTATTCAAAAGGTAGAATAGGCTGAACAAGTGAACAATTTTCCAAAATTATTATTTAAATTGGGATAATAAAAAGTAGAAGGACAAAAATTTGAAAATTCTCCATAAGAAAGAATTCTGGGCTCTAAAATCTTATTAATATTAAAACAATTGAAATTTAAAAAAAAGATTTTAAAATATTCTTTCAAGACTTTGATCATTAGTAGATAATGTGAATATAATTAAAACCCTATTGTTTAATTTGCCCCAGGTTCTATTCAACTCAATCATATTATAGCAGAAATATAAGCAAATAAAGTTAATTGAAAATTTGTAGGAATTGTCATTAAATAATATTGCATTAAAAAGTTTAAGCATATGATCCCAAGTTATATAGAATGCATATGCACACATTCATTATTTTAGTTGATCAGAAAACCAAGGGCATGAAAGAAAAATATTGAGCAAATCCAGACATGAAAATTAAAGGTCTTTGAGAAAGAGGATTTCTTCTTAAATATTTTAATGATCTTGGTTACTTTCTATAAAAGGTTTTATTTTTAACTTTTGTAATGGGATGTTCTATTGTTATGATCTCTGTCTTTCAAAGTTCTCATTATCTTGGAGAAAATTTTTGTGATATATTAAAATATGTCTCTCTATGTCAAAGCACAGAATCTGTCAGTCATGTAAAACCAAGCTTCTACTTTTAAAATATGAACTCAGGCCCAGAAATACTGTCACTTAGGAGACCAGTTGCTTTGTAATATTCAACATGGATAGATGCTAAAATGTATGATTCCATAGTGAAGAGACAATCTGAGAAAGATATGATTAAATGACCTTTAAATTACCATTTGGTAAGTGGTGCTTTAGAATCAGAAAGCAACTATTACTTGTAAGAATGTTATAGGGGATAACAAGAGAGGTTTCCTCTTTTCCTTTTCTCCCTCCTTCCCTATTCACTTTTTTTCCTTAATTATTTCACACTGTCATCCCTGTTTTAAGTCTTTTGTTTTGCTCTATCTTATTGTTTTTTCTTTGTTTTTACAACCTAAGAACATAAAAAGTTGAACTATAGGTGTGTGTGTGTGTGTGTGTGTCTGTCCAAAGAATTTTATCATGTACATAAGTTAGTACAAGGAAAGGTAAAAAGGAAATGAGATTGTTGGAATAAAAACAAATAGAGGTTAAATGGCTTGCCCAGTGCATGCAGCTAAAAAGTATCTGAGATTAAATTTGAATTCAGATCTTTCTGACTCCAGGCCTAGGACTCTATCTAATTCTATCTAATTTTTCCAATCTATTTTCCAAACTGCTGCAAAATAAAAATAGCAAAAACACAGATCTTACCATATCACTCCTCTGACCAAAAAGTTTCAATGGTTCCCTGTAATCTTTTGGATAAAATATGAATTTATAAATTTGTCAATTAATAATTATATGAAAGACAATGATAATGATGATATAATGTTATATATGGATGTATGTATGTGTGTATATGAATCAGCTAAGAAGTCAGAGAAGGGGGAATCTATGCCTCAAAGCATATATACAAAAAGAAAAATGAAAGACTAATGAATTAAATATTAATTTAAAAATTAGAAACCTAACAAATAATAAAATCCAAAATAATTATGAGAAAGAATTTTAAAATTAATGGAGAAATACAGAAAAAATCAGGAAGAAAAAGAATACTATAGAACTGATAAAAAAAGGAAAAAAACTGATTCTGTGAAAAGACTGATAATTGACAAAACTGTAGTCAATCAAATTAAAAAGGAGGGTAGAAATTCAAACCTTTTTTTAATGAAAAAAGTGAAATCACAATAAGGCCAGAAGGAAAAAAAATCTTATGGGTGCCTAGTATGCAATTGTATGTCAACAAAACTCAGTACACACATAGAGAAAAGGAAATGGAGCTGAGGAACTACCAAAGGAACTGCCAAAAGTGTGTGTATGGAGGACTCTTGGTCCTAATGGATTTATGAGAGATATCTATAACTCTATTGAACAATTGATACCAGTTCTACTGAAATTATTTTAAAAAACTAGAAATAAAAAGCTATTATCATCTTTTATGAATGACATATAGTCTTAATACTTAAACCAGGGAAAGATAAAATAAAGAAAGAACATTATAGATTTGTAACATTAGCAAATATTTGTGTGTGTATTTTTTTCTAAAATTTTATGTAAATTTGTGGAAAAGAGATTAAAGCAATTTATCAAAAAATATTGATTTAAACTAGTGTTTACATTTCTTGGGTTCTTTGCATTGTAATATGTAGAGACTGTGAAGCTTAATGCATGAGATGGAAGACCTAAGAGTGATGCAAGGATGATTCAGTATTGTTATTGTTGTTATTATTCAGTTTTTCAGTCATGTCTGACACTTTGTAACCCCATGGACCATGACACACCAGGTCCTTTCTATACTCCACTATCTCTCAAAGTCAGTCCCAATTCATATTTATCATTTCCATGATACTATCTATCCATTTCATTCTCTTCCATCCCTTTTCAGTTTACTTTTAATCTTACCCAACATCAGTATCTTTTCCAATGAGTCCTGTCTTCTCATTATGTGGCCAAAAGTATTTAAGCTTCACTTTCAGTATTTGACCTTGCAGTGAATAACCTGACTTAATTTCTTTAAGTATTGACTGCTTTAATCTTCTTGCTGTCCAAGGGAAGCTCAAAAGTTTTCTCCAGCACCACAGATTGAAAGTGATGATTCTATAGTGCTGAGCTTTCCTTATAATCCAAATCTTATAGCTATACATTGCTACTGGAAAAAAAAATGAGTATAACTTTGACTATATGGAGCAAGATGATGTCTCTATGTCTGCATTTTAGTATGTTGTCCAGATTTACCACAGATTTCTCTTTCCAGAGCAAGTGTCTTTTAATTTTATGGCTGCAGTTGCTATCTGCTGCAATCTTTGAGCCTAAGAATATAAAATGAAGTCACTTAACCCCAAATGCCTGACAAAAAAGAAAAAACAAAAGAAAGAATATAAAATGAGACACTACTTCCCTTTCTTCTTCCTCTATTTCCAGGAAATGATGAGAACAGCCTTATTCATTTATTTATTAGTTCGTTCATTCATTCATTCATTCATTCATTCATTCATTCATTCATTCATCCATCCATCCATCCATCCATCCATCCAACCATCCATCCATCCATCCATCTATCTATCTATCTATCTATCTATCTACCTATCTATCTATCTATCTATCTATCTATCTATCTATCTATCTATCTATCTATCTATCTATCTATTGGTTAAGCTTCAAACCAGCATTTGTACTCTCCTCTTTCATCCTTATCAAGAGGCTTCTTATTGCTTTTTCATTTTTTGCTGTTAGAATGGCATTGTCTGCATATCTGAGAGGGCTGATATTTCTCCCAGAACCCTTAATTTCAGCATTTGATTTGTCCAGCTTTCTGTTTTGCATGATGTAATCTGCATATAAGTTAATTAAATAAGATGACAATACAAGCGTTGTTATAGTCCTTTCCAATGATAAACCATCAGTTGTTAGTAGCTCAAACTGTTGTATCTGGGGCAGCTAGGTAGCACAGTGATAGATCACCAGCCCTGGAGTCAGGAGGACCTGCATTCAAATCCAGCTTCAGACAGTCTCACACACTCACTAGCTGTGTGACTCTGGGCAAGTAACTTAATCCTAATTGCCTCGCTAAAAAAACAAAAACAAACAAACAAACAAACAAAAAGGGTTGTTTCTTATTCATCACACAGGTTCTTCAGGGGACAAGTATGATAATCTGGTACTCCCATCTCTTTGAGGACTTGCCACTATTTTGAGATTCCACACAGTCAAAGAAAAGCTTTCATAGTCAATAAAGCAGAAGTAGATGTTTTCTTTTCTTTTTTTTTTTCTTCTGGAACTCCCTTACTTTCTCCATAATCAAGTGAATGTTTGCAATTTGGTCTCTAATTCTCATGCCTCTTTGAAAACCAACCTCCTCTTTTGTTAATTCTCGGCTTACATATTGCAGCAGTCTAGCTTGCAGAATTGTTAGTATAATCTTGCTGGCATGTGAAATGAGCACAATTGTTCAGTGATTTGAACATTCCTTGGCATTGCCTTTCTTTGGGAATGGGACAGTTGGGATGGTTCATCAACAGATAAATAAATGATTATCCAATCATATTCAAATAAATGAACAAAAACTACAATTTAGTATTTGAATATCACAAGAGATTCCAAAAAGCTTCTGACAAAGGTCAAGAATAATTTATAACAAAAATCCAACAAATATAAACTGAAAGATATTGTTTTAATATTATATATATATATGCACATAGCCAAATGAAAGCAATATATAAAATGACAATACACTAGAAGCTTTCATAGCATATACAGTAACAAAGTAAGGATGCCTTCTCTCATATTTTGATATGGTACTAGATATTTTAATTAATACAATATGACAAGAGAATGAAATTAAAGACATACATATTGGCAAAGAGAAGCAAAACAAACTAACTAACCCAGCATACTTGCTAATAACATTGTTTACTTAAAAAACTTCTAGGAAATTATGCCAATGATGATGATGATGATGATGATGATAGCAAAGTTTCAGCTTACAAAATAAACCTTTAAAAGCAACAGAATTCCTATAGGATTAAGAAGATAAATTAGGAGGTTGCAAAGAAAACAAAACTTGGTCCATGCTAATCACAAAATGCATAAAATATTTGTCAGTCTACCAACCCATTCTCCATGGTTATATAGATTAAAATTCAAAATACTTGTTGAAATAAAAAAAACAGCATTAGCTAAAGGAATATTCCATGTTCATACCTTGGCTATGAAAATATAATAAAAAAGCTACCAGCATTAATAAGCAAATTTAATATTATACAAATTCACTACAAAAATACACCTTACAGATTACCTTATGCCTGACTTTATAGATTAACAACACAATGCATCTGGAGAAACAAAAACACGTGATACCCATGTGAATCATGAAAATATGAGGAATCAAGGGGAGGCAGCAATTCCAAATTTTAAATTAAATAATTATTATGCAATATAAAGTACCAGTTATCAGAGCTCTTTAGTGTTGGTTGAATAAACAAGAGGAGAGTAGATCAGTGCAAAAGACTAGGCTAGGATGAATCAGAAATAATTGAACTAAGTTACAGGATTACAAAATTGAAAACATAAGTTGCTTTGGAAAGAATTCCTTATTTTTATAGGAAATCAGAAAACTGGAAATCAGTCTTGTAAAAACTGAGCTGAGATAAGCCCCTCACACCATATAGCAAAATGAATTTAAAGTAACTATGATACCCGCATAGTCAATATTTTAATAAAAAAAGAAAAAAGAACAGATACCAACTAAGAGATGGAGGCAATTACAAAAAAACAAAATAGATGGTTTTAAGCACATGAAATTGAAAATCTTCTGTACCAACAAAATCTAGGAATCTAAGATTAGAATAGAAGAAGTAAACTTGAAAAATATCATTGCACAAAATATCCCTGATAAAGGTTTAGTATGATATGATATGATATGATATGTTATGATATGATATGTTATGATATGATATGATATGTTATGATATGATATGACATGATATGATATGATATGATACCGTATAGTATAGTATAGTATAATATAGTATAGTATAGTATAGTGTAGTGTAGCATAGTGTAGTGTAGTGTAGTGTTGTGCTGTGTTGTGTTGCATTGTATGTATTGTATTATATTATATTACATTATATCATATCATATGATATTATACTATACAATATTATATATAAACTAACAAATATCTAAGAACAAAAATTATTTTCCAAGAAATAAGTGGATAAAGTTTATGAACAAAAAAGCTCTTTCAAAATAAAATCACAAACTATTAGTAACCATAGGAAAGAATACAGAAAATAACTGAAAATCAAAGAAATGCAAATTAATGCAGTTTTTATGTTTGATTTTGTTTTATGCAAATAATACAACTAAAATACCCATATCCTTTGACCTAGAGATTCAACTCCTTGGCATATTTCCCAAGGATATAATTGACTAAAATGCACCCATATCTGCTAAAATATTTATATCATCACTTTTTATAATGGCAAAAACTTTATAGAAACCAAACAAATGCTCATTACTTGTGAAATGGCTAAACATATTGCTATATGTAAATTTAATGGAATATTGCTATGTGGTTATAAACCATGACTATGATGAATAGAGAAAAGCATAGGAAAACTTACTTGAACTGATGTAAAGTGAAGTAAGTGGAGCCATTACAATAATATATATGATGACTGCAACAATGAAAATGGAAAGAGCAAACACAAGCCAAGAACTGGATACCGTGAAATTCTAAAGAACAATGGCTCCAAATCAGAAATGTAAGATGATACCTCCCCCAATTCTTTTACTTAGGTCAAGTCCATGGGTGGGGAACATGACATGTACTATGATTCTTTTCTATGTGTTAATTGATTTTGCTGATTTTTTAAGAAAATGTTTTTTATAAGAAAATGTTTATCCTCTGGTAGGTAGATTGGGAGGAGAGGTATTCAGGATGAAATACAGGTAATGGAAAACAAAATATAAATTAAGAAGCTAATTTAAAGTATGAATACTTTAAAACAGGAGATCCTCAAGTATACATTGACTGAATTAACCATGAAGCAGTAGATCATAACTCTTATTGCCACCTCCCAAGATGTTTACACTTACAACATCAAAACATGAAGCTTTGGGGGAAATTGCTGAAAAGGCATTTCACCTTCAGTTCTACTCTGTACTGTCTCCCTCAGGTCTTTATCTTCTATGAAGCCACACTAGAGTTTAGGCTCATTTTTCAATCAGTGCCATCTCTTCCTAGAAAGATGTAATTACATAAACTCCTCTTATTGCCAGTCACATCTCATAATTAAGAGAAAGAGAGACAGAAATAGATGGAGACAGAGAGATAGAGAGAAAGAAATTGTGAGACAAAGAAAGACAGAGACAGAGAAATTCAAAGAGAGGATAAGAGACAGAGACACAGAGAGAATCAGAGGCAATCAAAGACACTCACAGAGAAAGAGGAAACAGATCCAGACAAAGACAGAGGGAGGGAGGGAGATGAAGATATAGAGAGAAAAACAGAGACAAAAAGAAAGAGACAGTGACAGAGACAAAGGAAGAGTTACATGTCATATGTTCAAATAACAGCTTGTCTTTCTAGATTAAAACTTATTCCCCTTCTACCTCCAATATTTGAGCCAAACTTCTCTACCTACTAGTCACAGTACCTGACATTCTATTTGCCACCTTATTGAAGAGGATGCCCCAGCCCCTGGCCCAGCACGGTGATCAATTTCACCACTTATGCCATTTGAAATTCTAAGTTCTCTTCTAGGTACAACTCAAATTTCACCTCCACATGAGGACTTAACTGATTTTCCTCATACCCTTAATGATTATCACTACTCTTCTCCCCAAATTCCTTTATATTTTTACTTCATCTTTGCACATGTTATTTTATCCTCAGAAGAATGTAAGTTATTTGAGGGAAGGGGAAATTTTTTTTTTATAAGCCTTATATCTACTGCTTATTCTTGATGATGATTGCTGTTATATAAAAATATTTAATAAATATTGTTGAATTGAATTGATATTAGGTCACCCTTGCTAGGGCAGCTAGATGATGCAATGGATAGTGTGCCAGGCCTTGAGTCAGGAAGACTTATCTTTGTGAGTTCAAATCTAGCCTCAGACACTTACTAGCTCTGTGACCCTGGGCAAGTCACTTAACCCTGTTTGCCTCAGTTTCTTCATCTGTAAAATAACTGGAGAAAGAAATGGCAAGTTAATTCAGTATCTTTGTCAAGAAAAACCCCCAAATTTGTCACAGAGTTAGACACAGCTGAAAAGTGATTGAACAACAACACCTTGCTTACCTTTATTTAGTCTTTGGTATACCCTAATTAGAATTGTTGGTGATTTGACATAATCTCCCTTCTAATGACAAAATCTTTTTGACACATAATCATCTGGCCTCTTTCTGAAGATTTATATTAGCAAGGAAGTCATTGTTTCTTGAAACAGTACATCTTACTGTTAAATAGCTTTCATTATTATAAAGTTCTTCCTTACATAAAATGAGAAGCCTCCTTTTCTGTAACTCCCACTCATTTGTCCTAGTTCTACATTCTAGGCCAATATAGAGTTAGGATAATAGCTCTTCCATTTGACAACCTTTCAAGTATTTGCAGGCAGCCATTAAAATATGCTCCATTTTTCAAATTGCCTATTTTCAATTCTTTTGCCCTGAATCATCCCACCCTTGCTGCCTTCCTCTGCAGGCCCTCTAGTTTACCAATGTTCCTCTAAAACCGTGCACCCAGAATTGAGCATAGTGCTTTGAATGTGCTATGAACATCAATGAGTCAGTGAGATTATGAAGTTAAATTCAATACAATTTAATTAAACACCATAAACACACTTTAAATACTTATTATGTAAAGGTCACAATGCTAGGAAGACAATTCAGAGATGAAAGCAGATAGTACATACTTAAGTAACAGTCTATTAAATAAATCTACACCAAAGCTATATCATAAAATAAAGAAGGCCATATAATAATGTGTTTTCAGAGCTTATGAAGGAAGAGATTTTTCCATATGAGAGAATCAGACAAGGCTCCATTGAGAAATGGGTACCTGAGTCTGACCTTAAAAAAAAAGAACTATTTAAACAAACACAATTAAAAATTTATTTTTTCTTCTTAATTATATTTTATTTTTTCCAATTGCATATAAAAATAGTTTTCAACATTCATTTTTGTAAAATTTTGAGTTCCAAATTTATCTCCCTGCCTCCCCTCTCCATTCCTCAAGATAGCAAGTAATCTGATATAGATTATACATGTAAAAATAATGTTAAACACATTTCCACATTAGTCATGTTGTAAAAAAAAGAATCAGAACAAAAGGAAAAAACTACAAGAAAGAGAAAAAATAAAAAGTGAAAATAGTATGCTTCCATCTGCATTCAGATTCTATAGCTCTTTCTCTGGATGTGGTTAGCATTTTCCATCATAAGTCTTTTGGAATTGTCTTGGATCATTATAGTGCTGAGAAGAGCTGAATCTATCATAATTGATCATCACACAATGTTGCTATTGCTATTTACAATATTTTCCTGGTTCTGCTCACTTCACTCAGCATCAGTTCATGGAAGTCTTTCCAGGTTTTTCTGAAATCAGCCTGCTCATCATTTCTTATAGCACAGTAGTATTCAATTACATTCATATACCACAACTTGTTCAGTCATTCCTGAATGGATGGGCATCCCTAATTTTCAATTCTTTGCCACCACAAAAAGAGGTGCTATAAATATTTTTGTACATGTGTGTCCTTTTGCCTTTTTTATGCTCTCTTTAGAATACAGACCTAGTAGTGGTATTGTCGGAGCAAAGGGTATGCACAGTTTAATAGCCCTTTGGGTTGCTTTCCAGAATGTTGGGATCAGTTCACAAATCCACAAACAATGAATTAGAGTTCCAATTTTCCCACATCTTCTTCAACATTTATCATTTTCCTTTTTTGCAATATTCGACAATCTGATAGGTATGAGGTGGCACCTCAGTGTTCTTTTCATTTGCATTTCTATAATCAATAGTGATTTAGAGCATTTTGTATGACTATAGATAGGTTTAATTTCTTCATCTGAAAACTGCCTGTTCATATCCTTTGACCATTTATCAATTGGAGATTAAAAAGATTTCTTAAGCCTAAATCATGTTTTCTTAACCTTGGATCTGTGAACTGAAAATAATAGATAGATAATGTTAAAATCATTGATTTCACTTGAAATTCTATGTATTTTATTTTATGAATTAAAAACATGATTGTAAGGAGGAGTCCATACTTTTCACCATAATGCCAAAGAGGAACATGATAGAAAAAAGTTTAGAACTCCTGTTCTAGACTTTTTTCTTTAATGTAATTTTTTTTAAATAAATTGAGTAATTTCTTCAATTCCCCTCCCTTCTTTATCCCCTCTCAGTCTTATCCTTAAACTTTCATTCCCTTCTCCTCCCTTCTCCTCTTCTCCTTTTTCCTCTCTTCTTTTTTCCTACCCTCATCTTTCCCCATCTTCTCTGATTTCTACCAATGCACATTATTTCTAGGGGACTATGCACCTTATTTTCCTCATCAATGCCCCCACTAGATGTGATGGGAAGCATTTCAAAGTAGTTTGGATAACCAAACTTCAGAGTGACTTATTAAACTTTTCAGGAACAATGAACAAGAGATTTGGATGTTATATAGGGTTCTTCAGAGGATGTTCACTCAGAAAAGTTGTACATATCCAAGAGCCTGGAAGAAAAATATCATCAGTCTTTTTCAAGTCAAATAAAATCAATAGGTATTTACTATCTGCTTACTATTTGCCAGACCTTGAAACAGAAAATATATAAAAAGGAACTAAAAAGCAAAGCAAGTGAGAAAGTAAAGAGTCAGCAGTAGACTTGGGAAAGGAAGAGCGCTAGTCTGGCCCAGGATTCAAAATAGAGGTTCCAGGAGGAATTTACCTGTAGAAGGAGGGGGCCACAAGGTTTAAAGGATCTTTGGGGGTAAGAAGGCAGCTGAGACACTGTGTCTGAGGCCATCAAGTAAACACTGGAGCTAAGACAATCATTATATTTCAAGCCAGTGTTATTTACAAAGATATACTTGGAGATGAGAGGGGCAGGGATTATTCGTGTATCCTAAACAAACCTCTGTGATATATTAACCAGAATTATCTCATGTTGGAGATGGTACAGAGTGAACCTCCCAGTATCTGGTTCTAGTAGAACTATAATTCATGGAAAAAGGAAACTCAGTTATTTCTCTCTGTTGTACTATATTGTTGATCATGAAAGAGAAGTATTTTTCTATGACAAAAGTCTAACAGTATCTGAGGAGTTACATTGTACATAGGGTAGCCAAAAGAATTGTAACAAGGAATGGCATGATGCTATTTGCAGGGAAGTAGAAGAATTATTGGACAAATAACCCAATGAGGAGTAATGATAGGAAACTTGTTGGAACCTTTTCTTAGTTTATACTTAAAAATCTTTGAGATTTTTGGAAGCTATGAAGAAGACTCTGCAATGATCAAGTGTTTTTATTTCCATGAGCTCTGTTTTGGGAATCTATTTCTTTTCATTGATCTATAAATAAAATTTGTGTTTCTTAAATTCTATGAACTATGTGCTTACAAGAGGAGTGGGTGACACTAATTGCTGCATTCATACAGTGATTACCCTTGATTTTCTAGGTGAGAAGTTTCCTAGGCTTTCTAGGGCAGACAGTTGAGAAATTCTGCAAAGTGTACCCAGAATGTTTAGGTCCTAGGAGATATTAATAGTAACTATTATTATGTAACTACTATGTGCCAGGCACTGTGCTAAACACTTTACAAATATTAACTCATTTTATTCTCATAATTACTCTGAGAAGTAGGTGCCAATATTACACCGTTTTACAAATGAAGAAACTATGACAAGCAAAGGTTAAGTGTCTTTCCCAGGGTGACAAAGATACTATGTATCTGAGGCCAGATTTAAACTCAAGTCTTTCTAACTCTAGACCCCATATCCTACCCACTGGTCCATCTAGCTGCCCTCAGTTATGTTGGGGATCCTTTGACATAAATAGTGTCATGTAATAATTAATTATTGGTATTTTTCCACAGTTTTCGATTTTTTAGAAAATCATGATGTTTCTTAATATGGAGCTTTTGCCCAATTAAAGATATTTTGTCTATGAATTGTGCACATGGTCTTTCTCATCCTATGCTTGTACAATTAATTACTTGAAAGCAAGTTCAGGTCATTTTATTTATCCTTGTTAAATTTTATATTGCCAGTCTACCTATTGTTCAAGTCTGTCCAAATCATTCTGAATCTTGCTCTGTCAGCCACAGTGCTTTATATATCTCTCACCTTTGTGTCATTTAATAAAAATATATTTTATGTTTTCATCCCTCTCTTTGAATAATATGTTGAATACAAGTGGATTGAGGACAAAGCTCTGCAACATTCCAATGGATACATTTATCCTTGACTTATTGTCTCATAGAATTTTGCCATAGTGATGTTGTAAGAAACTGTCAAATGACAGATATATTTTTGTTATTTTTCCTCTACTAGTCTAATAAATCTGTCAACAAATTATATCAGTCTATCACCACTTGTTTTTAGAGAACTCATGCTGGTTCAAAATGATCGCTACTTTATTTCCTAAGTGCTTAAAAACCACTATTTTAATAATGAATATTAGAATTTGCAGGCAATAGAGATAAATCTCACAAATATGTAGTTTCTAGAATCTACTTTTTCTTCTTTTTGAAAACTTAAATAACATTTGCCAATCTCTAATTTTCTGGCACAAGTGATGCTAATGATTATTCTGTGATTCCATCTGAGAGTTCTTTAAATACATTAAAACATAATTCACTAAATTAAAGAACCTATGTGATCCCTTACTCTCATCTGACCTGCTCTGGGTTTTCATTATTTTTTATCACTGGGAAGACGGAAGTAAAATGTGAGTTGAGTAAACCGGCTATAATTCCAAAATCATTTAACGATGCCCAAATTCCAACAAAAAGTGATTTCTTTTTTCTTTTTGTCCTCAATAGAGTAAGCAAAGTTCTTTTCTTGTTATTATTAGCATTTTTCATGAAATTCATTATTTTCCAGATATTAAACTTTCCAAGAGTAATTTTACAGGTTTATTCTCTTTTGTGTTTGCTCTTGGTTGTATGCCTTACTTTTCAATTTTTATAAATTATCTATTTATCCATTTATTTATCTTATCACTTATCTATCTATTGTTTATAATATACGTTTTGTCTTCATATCATAATCATTTCTGGGAAAATCTTCCTCTTCTAAATAGTATTCTTCTGGTTTTTGGCCTCAACTAATTAATTGTATAAAGAAGACATTCATATAGAGAGAAGACATTGAGTTCCAATAACTTTGGGTGATGCACATGCTTAGTAGTGGGAAACTGATAAAGACCTAGCAAAGGAAATAGAGAAAGAAAAGTTAGATGTGAAAGAGAACCACAAAACTATCATAGAAGTCAAGAGAGAAGAGAGTATAAAGAAAGGAGGTAAATGGAGTCAAAAGATGCAGGTAGATTACAAAAAAAGGAGGACTGACAAAAGACAATGGATTTATTGTCTATATCACTGAAGTGATAAGGTCAGAATCCATACTGTAAAAATTTGAAAAGTGAGTGAATTTTGAGGAAGGAAGGATAGATAATATAGATGATTCTTTCTAGAAATTTGACTATGAAAGAAAGGTGAGCACTGCAATCATAGCTCTAAGGATATACAAGCTACTAGAAGGCTTTTTTGGTGTTGTCTTTGAGTATTTTGTATACCAAAGTGTGCTATTCCATCTCTCCATCCATTATTTCTCACTCCTGCTAAATTCACATTGTAAAGTCGTTGACTAAAATCATGAAATGGTTAAAATACAAGGGAAGCAAACATTATGGCTGGAAGTAGGCAGTGGAGTATTGTGGACAATAACTTACATGAAGGAAGTTGCAAAAAATACAAAAACTATGTAATCAATAACATCATTGTGGACCAACCATATAGCAAGAGTGAGGAAAAATAAAGGACTTGGGTAAAAATATGAATATGAGTCATATAGAATTAGAAGGTATGAAGGTTGTATACTGGATTTATAGAGAGGGATTCCACATTGATGAGACAACGGAATCACTGAAGTCATTATGAATAAATGAGTGAATGAATGAATGAATGAATGAATAAAAGGAGACATGCACACAACTCTACTTAAGGACTACAATAGTGAATCTTTTGTTAAGCTAAAGAAATCATCCAAAAATTATTTTTGTTTAAATATGGATTTTCATATATCAGGTTAGCTTACTTTTATAGGTAGCACCAGTTGCATTACCTTCATTATCATTATTTACAATGTCGTTAAAATTTGACTTCCTTTATCTGTGCTGGAGATATAAAATGAACTTTTTCTGTTTCTGTCTCTTTCTCTATCTTTCATTCTCACTGTCTGTCTAGCTCTCTCTGTCTCCCTTTAATCTGGAAACACCATGTGGCTTCATGTCAAGGTAATATCAAATCATCACAGAAAAGGTAATTATTTGAAATACTCATCACAGAAAATAACTAGGTGGCTTAATACTTTAGGGTTATTATGATTATCCAACAGTTAATTTTGATATATGTTTATGTTTCTAATGAGCTAAGAATTTTTCTTGATATAAAATGAGTTGAATATTATCTTGTTCTTGTTCTTCTTGTTTTTGTTTTTCTTCTTCTTCCTCCTCCTCCTCCTCCTCCTTCTCTCTCTCTCTCTCTCTCTCTCTCCTCTTTTTCTCTCTTTCTCGTTCTTCCAGGTGCTCTATTAACATGATCAAGAAAGATCTCTAAGTGGAAAGATTTCTTGCCCTCAATAGATTTTTACTGTTATTGTCTCTTTAATAATTTCTAGAGGAGCATATTGTTATAGGATTGATTAAGTGTGTAAGTGCCTCTTTCTTGTCTAGTCTCAGTCTTTGTGAAGGGACATTCACCATGTTTCCCTTGAAACAATATGTTTATCAGATTAATTGGTAGAGAAAATTGAGGAGTCATGTTAACACTTTACAAATGAATGTTTTTGTTATTTACACTGGTAGAATGGGTTGCTCTGTGTTTCACATTTTTTGCCACCCTTAATTGAATCTAGAGTCACCATAAAGAAGGTCAAGCCAACTTGAAACAGTTGTTCTTTTCAAAATATTTTCATTATTTTTCTCCTTTCTTCTTAAATTTCTAGGATCTGTAGTTGATTAGCCAGTTAATATATTTGAGTTGCCTTCTGAGAAATACTTCAAAAAGTTTTGCCCAGTTACAATCAGAAAGTAAAATTCATTGTATTTTGGCCTTTCATAACAAAAGGCCTTTTCCTAAATAAGGTATCTGCTTTTTTTTTTCTGCTTCATTGGCAATGATCACTAATTAATATTAATTTTAGTTGTATTTTCTTGATAATTGTACATAAATAACATCAGTTATTAAAATATTTGTTCAAAACATAATCTTAGAGAATTTTTATTGCTGAATGAGTCCTTGGGGATTATGTATTCTAATCTTTTCCTTTTACAGATGAAATTACTGAGGCATAGATTAGAACATAATTTGTTGAGTATTACTCAGATAGTAAGGATCAGAAAATGGATCTGGATCTTTGTTTTCTAACTTCAAATCCAGTGCTTTCCTTTTTTTTTTTTTTTTAAAGCCAAGTTCTTTATTCAGCTAGCTTAAGAATAGCCTGAATTACAAAACTAAGCTACTGAGCACTGACAGCTTCCTTGGCAATTTTTTTTGAGATGTTAGCTGTTAGGAGGGATAAAGCTTAAAAGCAGGATCCAAGGAGATTGGAACAAGTCATGCAGCAAAAACAGAAAATAGCTAAAGGCAAGAATGATTTGCTGCTATAAGATGCTGAATCTGATATAACTTGCACAAAGCTTGTCTATAGGAAAAGCAGAAGTGACCAGCACAGATATCAGTGTGGGTATGGAGTGTGGTAGGTTAGAACAGGAGAGTTACTTGAAAGATATTGCTTAGGTTGAGTAATACAGAGAGTTGTGCTCTTATAGCTATGTGTGGAAACTCTTCCCCAGAGCTCAGACATTGAACTTTAGCTATAGTTCTGATGAGGTGACAGATTTTGACAGAAAGTCAAGAGTAGCAAGAAAGACAGAAGGAAAATTTAAATGTCAATCCATAAATGACTGGCCAAATAACATAGATGGTCAAGAATCGAGTCTTTCCAAGTTATAATTTCTATAGAATGATAATGAAAATCTAATTTTTTCAAAGCTATTAAATCTAGGGGTAGTATAAATTGAGGTGACTTAATTTGGGAGGCAATGTGTACAGAAAAAAATGCTAAAATTAAGGGGTAAATTTTCAAGCAATCAACCTTGCGTTCAAATTCTACTAGTATGGCTTACTACTATTGTGACCTTATGGACAAGTCAATCAATCTTTCTAGACCTTCATGTCCTCATCTTTATAATAAGGAAGTTGGACAAGTTTACTTTCAAAGTCCCTTCCAGCTCTAGATCTACGATTCTACAAGTTACCCACCTAATTCCAGTTTCTCTTTTGATTTGCTTAGTATTTTCAAGTATAATCTTTAATTCATTTAAATAAAATGCATATATATATGCATTTTGATATATTATGATATACATACATATACATACATACACATATTTTATATATATATATCTATATATATATATATCTATATATATCATAACATTAACTCATATTGCCCTTATAAATAAAGTAACACTACAGGTAAAATAAATGGATTTTAAGAAAAAATGCACTATAGGAAAGTCTGTTTTAATTAGAAGACTAAATTTTTCTGAATTTAATTCTACCATATATACATTATCAAAAACTGCAATCTTTACATGACTTTTTCCCTCTTAGATAAAAGTAAATCACAGACTTTGAACTTTAGAAAACTCTGAAGAAGTTTGTACAATACAAAGGGTTCTCAAAAAAGAAACAAAGTTAAATAACACAGTTTTTGGATGTGTAAGAACAAACATGTATACACAATACACATTTTTATGCATATGCATTTATACATAGTTGCATATATATATTGAAAATCTTGTTTAAATCATTTTGTTTTTGTTCTGCAAATTACAAATGAGCTATATTTGTTTGACAATGCTGGTCTATCTTGTGTGGGTTTATGCTCACATTTTCTGGAAATTGGCAATAGTCAACTACCAACTTGAAGGCAGTGGAAGGAAAGGTATGAGAAGGAGTTCTGAGTCATATTGAAGATTCCACCTGTGAAGATAGCAGACTGTAAGGTGAGGACAACAAACCGTGCACTGGGAATATACAGGTTTAGGGGAATGGCTTGTGGAAACTTCTTGTATACATAGTTCTGATGTCTATAAGAAATCCCCAAACAACCTCCTGTACTTAGGAATTGACAGGAACTTGACCATTGCCATCTTAGGTAAATTACAGAGTTGTTAACAATCCTATAAAGGTGAGGACAATAAGAAGTTGGAGGTAGAGGAATTGGGGGTGACATGTTGCTTAACTCAAAGACATGGACTATTGCTTTGCTTGATGCTCTTACAAATAGATGCCTCCTTTCAAGTGCTTAGTAAGCCCACTCTTCTTTTTGGGACTCAAAAACACCAGGTGGCTAATCCCTTGCAAAATGCTTTTTCTTGGATTCCTAGGAAACTTCACCTATATACAACTACTTTTGACTACCTAAAAAAATTATTAAAATTTGGTAGCAACAACTTCAAATGCTTGATACATGGATGCAGAAATTCTGATAATGGGTTCATGTATGTCTCATAAAACATAATCTTCAAAACAAATTTTCTCATACTCAGTCAGCAAAGCTGGTATCATTTGATTAACATCACACCCCTGAAATAATAACTCTCAGTTTATCAGATGAAACAATATCCATAGAAGCCTGAAAAGGACCAATGCTTAATTTGCTAAAATGACAGATTGTATATTTTGGAGGCAGTCCAACTTTTGTGGCAGTGACGTAGTATCATACTGTGCTAAACATTTGTTCAAAGGGTGTAATTATTGGCAAATGACGAAGATGTCCAAAGGCTAAATTGCTAAGGTCAGATGTTGTTCTTGTCCACTTTCCTGAAGAAATTATTTTGACATAAATTGCAGGCAGTTGAAGATGACTGCATTAATGTCTGCTTGGATACTTCTTTTAACACATAGGAATTTGGTATTAGAGATGTCTCCAAGTATTGATGTTTGTATTTGTTAAATGTAGTCTATGAATTACCTGTCAAATATGTACATTTGACTGTTGCAATCATGGTGTCAGGCATGCTTTTCAAATATATTGGTTCATATGCTTCCTAGAAAACATGAAAGAGTATTAAATTAAACATATTTATAATAACATATATCACATTTCCCATCTTTGATTTTCTCTACCCCCTCATGGCTTTATATGTTTTCTATTCCTGCCATCAAATGACAACCATTATTTACATTGTTGAAGTCAATTTCTGAGGCAACATATTTTAAAAGAACAGTATACAGCTGCTATCTGGGTGGTTGTCAAGACTGTTGGCAGTTGAAATATAATTCCTTCTTTCTGTCAGGCATAAGGCAAAGTTGCGGGCATCTTCCCTTGCTGCTGGAAAAAACTGTGTTTCTAAATGCACATTTCTCCCAAATCTCACTGCTTTCTTTGTGGAGGGAAACATTGGGTTAATTAGGAGCAAAGAACATATTTTTAATGTATTCTTGAGCCAGATTTGATTTTCACTCAGCCTGACTCCAACAGATTGACACCTCTTTCTAATAATAGCTCATAATATCATAGTTTTAGAACTGGAAGAGATATAAGAGGTCATTGAGCACAACACCCTCATTTTGCAGAAGAGGAAAAAAAAAGCAGAGAAATGCTAAATAATTTGCCTAGCATCACATAATAAATTATTTCTGAGGAAGATTTTGAACCTGAGTCTTCCTGTGTATAGGTCAGATTCCTTAATCTTTTTTTTTTTTTTTTTTTTACCATGGGACCTATATGATTTTGGTCATTTGATCAGGGACCCTAAAGACCCTTGGCAGGCTCTAAAAAAAGAAAATTAGGAATGTTGAGAAGTTGTAGAACAACTTTGTAGATATAATGAATTCCAGTAATATGGTTTTCTTTTCAAAAATAGAAAAAAAAGCCTTCTTAAGGAGAAAAGACTATAATTTAAATGAAATGACAATGTCTGCCACATTCAATTGAAGTAGGGTAAACTTTAATTGATGCAAATGTATTTCATTCAAACTTTAGTGGAAAACAAGTAGTACATTGGACTGGAAGTCCAGAGATTAGTGTCTAAGTTTTAATTCTAAGTTTTAATTTAATTCTAAGTAATTAAACTTAGCTATATAACTTTGGGTAAGTAATTTTTCCTCTCTGGCTTTCATTTTCTGCAGCTATAATTTCAGGGAGTTAAGAGATGGGCAAAGTATTCCCTTCCAACTACAGAAACATATATGTCTATATATTTAGCTACATATATATATATATAT
>NW_020940360.1:28759787-28797886 GCF_900497805.2 Vombatus ursinus
TTTTATCACAAACTTTTCTGAATCTTTTGAGATAATCATATGATTTCCCCCATTTTTGTTATTGATATGGTCAGTTATGTTGATAGTTTTCCTAATATTGAACCAGCCCTAAATTCTTGGTATAAATCCCACTAGGTCATAGTATATGATTTTTTGCAATTATATTGTTAAAATCTCCTAATTAGTATTTCATTTATTTATATTTTTGCATCAATATTCCTTAGGGGAATTAGCCTACAATTCCATTTCTTTGTTTTCACTCTTTCTGGTGTAGGTGTCAGAACCTTATTTGTGTTGTAATTGGTAGGGCTCCTTTGTCTATTTTTTTTCTAAAGAGTTTATGTAATATTAGAATTAATTGTTCTTCTGGAGAACAATTTGGAACTATGCCTAAAGGGCTATATCCTTTGATTAGTAATATCACTACTAGGTCTGTGTCCCAAAAAGATCATAAACAAAGGCAAAAGAACCCACATAGACAAAATTATTTGTAGAAGTTCTTTTTGTGGTAGCAAAGAACTGGAAATTAAGGGAATCCTCATCAGTTGGGGAATGACAGAACAAGTTGTGGTATATGAATATAATAGAATACTATTGTTCCATAAGAAATGATGAGCAGGTGGATTTCAGAAAAACCTGGAAAGATTTACGTGAACTGATGCTGAGTGAACTGAGCAGAACCAAGAGGACACTGTACACAGTAACAACAACCTTGTGTGATGACCAACTTTGATAAACTTAACTCTTCTCAGCAATGCAATGATCTAAGACAATTCCAAAAGATTCATGATGGAAAATGTCATGGGAAAGAACTATAGAGTCTGAATGCAGATCGAAGCATACTATTTTCTCATTTTTTTTCTTTTTCATGCTTTTTTCCTTTTGTTCTGATTCTTTTTTCACAACATGACTAATGTGGAAATATGTCTAACAGGATTGTACATAGATAGTTTATAATCAGATTGCATGCTATCTTGGGAAGTAGAGATAAGAGGGAAGGGGGAAATTTTAGAACTCAAAATCTTATAAAAGTGAATGTTGACTAAAAAAAAGAAAAAAAGAATTGCTATTTAAATGCTTGGTAGAATCTTATTTAGTTCTGGAATTGTCTTTTTGCCTTAGAGAGCTCATTAATGGCTTGTTCAATTTCTTTTTCTAAGACAGGGTTATTTAAGTATTCTATTTCCCTTTTGGTTAATCTGGGCAATTTATATCTTTGTAAATATTCAACAATTTCACTGAGATTGTTGATTTATTGGCATATAATTGAGCAAAATAGCTCCTAATAATTGCTTTAATTTTGTATTATTTGGTGGTGAATTAAATCTTTTCATTTGTGAGCCTAGTAATTTGATATTCTTTTTAATAAAATTAATAATCATTTCTCTATTATATTTATTTTCCCATAAAACCAGGTTTTACTTTTATTGATTAGTTAATGATTTTCTTACTTTTGATTTTATTAATCTCTCTTTTAATTTTCAGAATTTCCAAGTTGGTTTTTAATTGGGGATGTTTAATTAGTTTTTTCTATTTTTTTAGTTTCCTGATCAATTCATTGATCTGTTTTTTTTTTGTTCTGTTTTATTGATGTAAACATTTAGAAATATGCATTTCCCTCAAAGTATTGTTTTGGCTGCATCCCATGCATTTTGATATGTTGTCTTACTGTTGTCTTTGTCTCCATTGTTTTTTATTGAATGCAATTTTTATTGCATTATGGTAAGAAAAAAGATATTTAATATTTCTGCTTTTCTTTATTTTGTTTTGGTTTTATGCCTTATTACATGCTCATTTTTGAGTGTGAAGGTGCCATGTATAGCTGAGATAAAGATATACTCCATTCTGTTCTAATTCAATTTTCCCCAGAGATCCATGATATCTAACTTTTCTAAAATTCTATCCAACCCCTTAATTTCTTTTTTGTCTATTTTTTGGTTGGTTTTACCTAGTTCTGAGAGTGGAAAGTTGAGGTCCCCCACTAGTACAGTTTTACATTCTATTTCCTCCTGTAACTCATTTAACTTTTCAGTTTAAAATTTGGATGCTATTTCATTTAGTGTATATATGCCAAGGATAGATATTATTTCATTGGCTAGCATGCCTTTTTAGCAAAACATAGTTTCCCTGCTTATCTCTTTTAATTAGGTCTACTTTGGCTTTTGACTTGTCTGTAATCATTTTTTGATACCTTTGCCTTTTTTACTTTAGCTGAAACATAAAAGATTCTGTTCCAGCCCCTTATTTTTATCCTTTGTTTCAAGTGTGTTTCTTATAAACAACATATTGTAGGATTTGCTTTTTAATCCATTCTATTTAGTTTCATTTTATTTGGGTGTTCATCCCATTCATAGTTACAGTTATGATTACTAACTGTATATTTCTGTCCATTTTGTTTTTTCATCTTTTATCCTTCTCTTTTTGCTCTGTCTCTCCTCAAGTCTGTTTTGTTTCTGAGCACTGCCTTCTTTAATTTGCCCTCTCTTCTACCATTCCTGTCCGTTCTCTGATCCCTTACCCTCCTACTTCTCTATAGAGTAATCAATATTTATATATCCAACTGAGTGTGTATGTTATTCCTTCTTTGAGCCAATTCTCATTAGAGTAAGGTTCAAGTATTGCCCACCATCCACCACCTTCCCTTCCACTGTAAAAGCTCTTACTGTCATGCCTCTTTTGTATCAGATACATTTCCCCATTCTCTTACTCCCTTCCCTCTTCCAGTGCATCCCTTTTTCTTACCCATTAATTTTAATTTTTTAATCATCCCATTATAGCTCAACTCACTCCCTCACCCTCTGTCACTGTAGACTCCTAACCACCCTAATAATGAAAAAGTTCTTAGATGCTACAAATATCATCTTCCCACATAGGAATGTAAACAGTTTGACTATACTGAATCCCTTATGATTTTTGAAACTGCTACCAGGGCCCCTCCTTCCCTGTGGTGATGAGCTCTCTTGCATTTTCTCCTTCATGGCCTTGTAAATGCCCCTTGGGCAAGCAATAGTGCCTTTCATGGCTCTGGATCTCAATCAAGGCCTCCACTCTGTGAGGGACCACAAACACATCTCTTTACCCTGGAACTGTGACCAGTGCTCCTGCTCTTTTAACCTAATGATTAAGTGATTTTTGAACAAGTCTTCTCAAAATACTACAGCATTTAATCTGTCATTAGTGACTACTATAAATCTTTTGATTTAATTCTGCACTCAAGGCTGATTAGAGTACAGGGATTTGATTCCTTATTCTAAACTTCATATTTGCTATAAAGAAAGCAGGTAACAGATAGAAATAATGAATAATGAATTCTGGTGTTTATGAGATATGATAGAATTCAAAGGAACAATCTAACAGGAGGGGAAACATATGCTCAATACTTTTTGGGACTATAAATAGTCAATCCATGGTCAAATTTTCCTATTTCTATTGACTACATCATCATCCTTGAATTGTTTCTGTCTCATAATGTTGGTATTATTCTCAACTTCTCACTCTGTATTCACATATATAATTACTTATAAGCATTGTAATTTCTAGATTTACAACATTTTCTGTATCACACTCCTCTCTACTTAACAGTTATCAAGTTAGTTCAGGTCTCAACTAAGTTATTCCAGCAGTCTCCTAACTAATTTACCATATATTCTCTACATTGCTAACAAAGTAACTTTCTTTAATGTTCTAAATGTGTAACTCCTCTAATCAACCAACTGTAGTAGCTTCCTGTTACTTCTAGAATATAATATGATCTCCTACATTTAAAGCCTTATACAACTTTGCCCTATGCTGTCTTCCAAGTCTCTCCTACCACACTCTTAGATTCGGCTAAATTGGCCTTCCCTCAGCTTCTCACTCATAATAATCCATCTCCCATATCTGTACCTTTGCAATGGCAATCACACACACCTAGGATGTGTTTGCTCCATAAACCAACCTATTATAATCCCTCCATTTCTTTAAGATGTAACTCAGGTAACATGTTCTGAAACCTTAATTGACCCTGCAAACTGATCTCACATTTGCTTGTAGAAAAAGTTCTGGTTTTCTGCCCATAGATAAAAATTGTAAATCAGTTCATCAGTACTATATTTCTGATTCCTATCAGTCAGTTTATGTCATCTACATGGTCCCTTAACTACTGAATACAAATCACATTGAATGCATAGAATAATAAATAATAATTTTATATCCATTGGCACAAAATACTAGAAAAATGATAGCATAAATGGGAGAAAGAAACATAAGAGGAAAATAAAAGAAATAAATAAAGTAATGTGTAATGGTGGAAAGAACATGAACTTGAAATTGGAGCATCTAAGTTATAGTTCTGACCCTGTCACTAACTTTGGGAGAGTGACTTTCTCTTCCTGAATTTAATTTTTTTCATCTGTAAAATGAACTTATTATGTTAAATAGTTTCTAACTTCCTTTCCAGTGCTAACATTCTTTGCTATAGATGAAACAATAAAATGATGAAGGCCCTTATCTGTTAAATAAAGAGATTGACCTAAAGAATCTTTTAAGTTCCTCTGAGATATATATCTGATGTTTAAAAATTTATGTTTATCTAATTCTCATTATTGATAAGTATTATACATGCATTTTGCAAAACCGATGATTCTTATAACAGAAAGTTATATTCCCCTTTTATCTGCTTGGTTACTTATTGTCTTCTTTAAATTAAATGCATTTATTCAAGATGGCAGAGTAAAAAAGTAGTTACTCTCACCCTCCCTTATCACCCTCTGAAAACCCAGAAAATACCACCCCAGAAAAAACCCTGGAACAGCTGAACCAGAAGAAAGATGGGGTACAGAAGCGCAGTAGACCAGGTAGCAAGAGGGATTAATGGGAAAGGCCCCTCTTACCCTTGGGGAAGGGGAGCAGTGCAGAACCGGGAGTCGTCCAGCCAGCTAGTGGAAAGACCCACTTTAGCACACCAGGAGGAGATTCTAGTGCCTTGGCATTCTACAGCAAACAGGTCTCCCAGTGCCTCAGCAAAAATAAGGAAAGCAGCACTACAAAGGGCTCCAGGCGGATAAGCATACTGCAGCATTTGTCTGAAAGGAGCTGAAGAAAGCAACCTAGAGTTGTCCGAAAGTTCCAGCCTTGTTGATTCCAGCTCAACACCAGGTGAGTTGTCAGAACCATACAGTTTCCAACTGCCAACCAGGAGGAGATCCTGAAAACCAGGTGGTCGAGTAGGCAAACACCAACAGCTAGACCTCCAAGTGCCTCAGTGAGGGTGGGGGAACTAGTGGAAACCAGCTCAAAAAACCACCAGGTGCCTCAGCATTCTAGAGCAAAGGAGTTTCCCAGTGCCTAAACAGAACTAAGAGAGGCAGCACTGCAAGGGGCCCCAGACAGATAAACACCTGGCAGCACCAATCTAAAAGGAGCTGAACAAAGCTAAAGGAAAAGAAAAGCAGGCAACCTAGATTTGACTGAAGTCCCAGCCTTGTTGATTCCAGCCCAACACCAGTTAAGCTGCCAGAACCCTACAGCCTCCAATTGCCAACAAAAGAGGCCCCAGTATACAAAGTCAGTGACCAAGACCTAGACTTCCAACACAAGAAGCTTAGGTCAGTGCGACCCACCAGGAGAGCACAATCTCTTCAAAGGCCAGGGAATAAAGAAACACCATGAGTAAAAAGAAACGTATGATAGATTCGTGTTATGAGAAGAGTGAAGATCAAGACAGAAATTCTGAAGGGTTCAACATTGTCATCAAACTCACATCTGCAACATCAAAAGGGAATATGAGCTGGTCTGAAGCCCAAAAAGCCTTCTTAGAGGAACTCAAGGGGCAGCTAGGTGGTGCAGTGGATACAGCACCAGCCCTGAAGTCAGGAGGAACTGAGTTCACATCCGGGCTCAGACCAAACACTTGCCCTGTACTAGCTGTGTGAACTTGGGCATGTCAATTAACCCCGATTGCTTCACTAAAAAAAAAAAAAGAGAGAGCTCAAGAAGGATTTTAAAAGTCAAATGAGAGAGGTAGAGGAGTCCTTAAAAAGTGCAATTGGACAACTGGAAAAAAAGTACATTGAAGAAAACAAACCCCTTAAAAATACAATTGACCAATTGGATAAGAAAGTACAAAATCTAACAGAAGAAAACAAAATGTTAAAAATTAGAATTGAACAAATGGAAACTAATGACTCTATGAGAGAGCAAGAATCAGTCAAACAGAAACAAAAAAATGAAAAAAATAGATGAAAATGTAAAATACCTCATGGGTAAAACAATGGACCTAGAAAATAGATCCAGGATAGACAATTTAAAAATCATAGACCTGCCTGAAAATCATGATGAAAATAAGAGCCTGGACAAAATCCTTCAGGAAATCATAAAGGAAAAGTGCCCTGAAGTCCTAGAACCTGAAGGTAAAATAACTATAGAAAGAATACACTGCTCCCTGCCTGAAGGAGATCCCAAATTGAAAACACCAAGGAATATAATAGCTAAATTCCAAAATTACCAGATTAGAGAGAAATTACTACAAGCAGTCAGAAAGAAACAATTTAAATATCATGATACCACAGTCAGGATTACACAGGACCTTGCAGCCTCTACATTAAAAGATCATAGAGCATGGAACATGATATTCCATAAAGCAAAGGAACTTGGAATGCAGCCAAGGATTAACTAACCAGCAAAACTGAGCATGAGTTTTCAGGGAAGAAATGGGTATTCAATGAAATAGGGGATTTTCAAACCTTCCTGATAAAAAGACCAGAGCTCAACAAAAAATTTAATCTTCAAGTACGAGATTCAAGAGAGAGATAAAAAGGTAAATGGGACAGAAAGATACAATATGTTGTTAATAAGGGCAAAATGTTTACATCCCTACAAGGGAAGATGACACTTGCAGCTCTTGAGACCTGTATTGTTACTGTACCATGTTAAAGGAGTATACATAAAGGGGGTGGATATAAGTTGACTTTGATGAAATGATAAAAAAAAAATTTAATCAAGTGGGTTAAATGGATCCAAGTAAGCGGATTAGTCTGAGCTAAGAAAATGTACTGAGAAAGGAGGAGGCAGACAAGGGTAAATTACATTACAGGAAAGGACACAAAAACCTATTAGAGCAGAGGGAAAGAAGGGAGGGGGATGAGCACTGTTTGAACCTTACTCTCATCAGATTTGACTCAAGAAGGGAATAACATAATCAGTTAGGTATAGAAATCTAACTTGCACTATAGGCAGTAGGAGGCACAAGGGGAAAGAAAATGGAGGAGGGATGGAAGAGAGGGAAAAAGCAATAAGGGTAAAGGGGAAGAAAAGGGAAAAGGATAATAGAAAGGAGGTGGGACTGAAGGAGGAGGTCTTCAAAAGCGAAACACCAGGTGAGTTGTCAGAACCATACAGTTTCCAACTGCCAACCAAGAGGAGATCCTGAAGACCAGGTGGTCGAGTAGGCAAACACCAACAGCTAGACCTCCAAGTGCCTCAGTGAGGGTGGGGGAACTAGTGGAAACCAGCTCAAAAAATCACCAGGTGCCTCAGCATTCTAGAGCAAAGGAGTTATCATCAAAGGAAGACCTGAAAATTTACAGGTCCCTAGAAGCACCTATGAAAACAGCTGTATAAACCCCCAAAACTTGGGACAGTACACTCTTCACATTGGAGGGGGGGGGGAAGAGAAAGGAGAAAGAAAAGTATAAACAAGGGGGATAAAAGGATGAGGAAAAAGATGCAGATAGCAATCACAGCTGTGAATGTGAATGGGATGAATATTCTCATAAAACAGAAATGCATAGCAGAGTGGATTAAAAACCATAACCCTACAATATGTTGTTTACAGGAAACACATCTGAAAAAGAGTGACACACACAGGGTAAAGGTAAAAGGCTGGAGCAAAATATAGTATGCTTCAGCTGAAGTAAAAGAAGCAGAGGTAGCAATCCTGATCTCAGACAAAGGAAAAGCAAAAATAGATCTTATCAAAAGAGGTAAGGAAGGAAACTCCATCCTGCTAAAAGGCACCATAGACAATGAAGTAATATCATTACTAAACATATATGCACCAAAAGGTATAGCGTCCAAATTCTTAGAGGAGAAGTTCAGGGAGTTACAGGAAGAAATAGACAGCCAAACTATAGTAGTGGGGGGCCTCAACCTCCCCCTCACTGAACTAGATAAATCTAACCACAAAATAAACAAGAAAGAAGTTAAGGAGGTGAATAAAACATTTGAAAAGTTAGGTATCATAGACCTTTGGACAAAACTAAATGGGAATAGAAAGGAATATACTTTTTTCTCAGTGGTGCATGACATATACAAAAAAATTGACCATGCACTAGGGCATAAAAACCTCACAATTCAATGCAGAAAGGCAGAAATGTTAAATACTTCCTTTTCAGATCATGATGGAATAAAAATTATATGTAATAAAGGGCCATGGAAAGATAGACTAAAAAACAATTGGAAACTAAATAATCTAATCCTAGAAAGTGATTGGGTCAAACAACAAATCATAGAAACTCTCAATAATTTCATTCAAGAGAATGAGAATAATGAGACAACATACCGAAACTTATGGGATGCAGCAAAAGCAGTTCCTAGGGGAAGTTTTATATCTCTAAATGCTTACATACATAAAATAGAAAAAGAGGAGATCAATGAATTAGGCATACAACTAAAAAAACTAGAAAAAGTACAAATTAAAAATCCTCAATTAAACACCAAATTAGAAATATTGATTTCTGAATCATCTCTGGCAAAGAGATCCCTGTGATTCCCCTCTGATCAGCAGTTTGTGGGCCAGAAGCTCAGGAAAAAGCCACAGATCTGGGTCACAGTTCTGAGGGGCGGTCCTGGGGTGAGAAGGCAAGCTGGTGTGGTGGAGCTTGTTGTGGTGGTGGAGAGAAAACACCTCACCTCTTATTATACCTCCTTGGAAGACCTGAAAATTTACAGGTCCCTAGAAGTACCTATGAAAACAGCTGTATAAACCCACGAAACTTGGGACAGTACACTATTCACATTGGAAGCAGACTTTTACCTTACTTAACAAAGAGTTTAAAACTCAAGTAATTGGCCGGGATCATGAGTAAGTAGCGCAAAAAGAGTCAGACTATATTA
The DNA here is from genome assembly GCF_900497805.2 of Vombatus ursinus. Classification (NCBI taxonomy): domain Eukaryota; kingdom Metazoa; phylum Chordata; class Mammalia; order Diprotodontia; family Vombatidae; genus Vombatus; species Vombatus ursinus. Next base: position 28,768,881 of record NW_020940360.1, read on the forward strand.
TCTTACTTTGGTGACAAAGAAGATCAAAACATACAACCAGAAGAAGAAAACAAAGCCAAAGCTCCTACATCCAAAGCCTCCAAGAAAAATATGAATCAGTTCCAGGCCTTGGAAGAGCTCAAAAAGAATTGTGAGAAACAAGCAAGAGAAGTAGAGGAAAAACTGAGAGTGATGCAAGAAAATCATGAAAAAGAAGTCAACAGCTTGCTAAAGGAGACCCAAAAAAATACTGAAGAAAATAACACCTTAAAAAATAGCCTAACCCAAATGGCAAAAGAGGTCCAAAAAGCCAATGAGGAGAAGAATGCCCTAAAAAGCAAAATTGGACAAATGGAAAAGGAAGTCCAAAAGACTACTGAAGAAAATGCTTCCTTAAAAATTAGAATAGAGCAAGTGTAAGCTAGGGACTTTATGAGAAATCAAGACACTGTAAAACAAATCCAAAAGAATGAAAAATTAGAAAACAATATAAAATATCTCATTGAAAAAACAACTGACCTGGAAAATAGATCCAGGAGAGAGAATTTAAAAATTATGGGACTATCTGAAATCCATGATCAAAAAAAGAGCCTAGACATCATCTTTCAAGAAATTATCCAGGAAAACTGCCCTGATATTCTAGAATCAGAGGGCAAAATAGAAATTGAAAGAATCCACTGATAACCACCTGAAAGAGATCCCCCCCAAAAAATTCCTAGGAATATTGTAGACAAATTCCAGAGTTCCCAGGTCAAGGAGAAAAAATTACAAGCAGCCAGAAAGAAACAATTCAAGTATTGTGAAAACCCAATCAGAATAACACAAGATTTAGCTGCTTCTACATTAAGGGACCACAGGGCATGGAATATAATATTCTGGAGGGCAAAGGAGATAGGATTACAACCAAGAATCACCTACCCAGCAAAACTGATTATAATCATTTAGGGGAAAAAATGGTCATTCAGTGAAATAGAGGACTTTCAAGCATTCTTGATGAAAAGACCAGAGTTGAATAGAAAATTTGATTTTCAAATACAAGACTCAAATGGAACATGAAGAGGTAAACAGGAAAGAGAAAATCATAAGAGACTTACTAAGGTTGAGTTGTTTACATTCCTGCATGGAAAGATGATATTTGTAACTCATGAGACCTTTGTCAGTATTAGGGTAGTTGGAGGGAAAAAAATTATGTGTATGTACATATAGATATAGATAGATAGATAGATAGATAAAGGGCACAGGTTGAGTTGAAAAGGAAGGGGTCATATCTGGAGAATAAAATTAAAGGGTGAGAGAGGAATATACTAGGAGAAGGAGAAAGGGAGAGGCAGAATGGGGTAAATTATCCCACAAAAAAGAAAAGAAAAGAAAAGGCTCTTATAGTGGAGGGGAAATGGGGAAAGGTGAGAGGGAGTGAGTGAATCTTATTCTCATAGGATTTGACTTAAGGAGGGAATAACATACACATGTAATTGGGTGTGGAAATCTGTCTTATCCTACAGGAAAATAGGGGGAGAAGTGGACAAGAGAGTAGGGGAATGATAGAGAGGAGGGCAGATTGGGAAAGGGAGTAATCAAAAGCAAGTACTTCTGAGGAGGGACAGGGTCAAAAGAAAGAATAGAATAAATGGGTGGGTGGGATAGGATTAAGGGAAATAGAGTTAGTTTTTCACAGCATGTCTACTATGGAAGTGTTTTGAATAACTGCACATATACAGCCTATATTTAGTTGCTTGCCTTATCAATGAGGGTGGGTGGGGAGGGAGGAAGGGAGAAAATTTGGAGCCCAAAGTTTTAAAAACACATGTTTAAAAAAAAATTTTCACATGCAACTGGGAAATAAGAAATATGGGAAATGGGGTGCAAAAATCCATCCTCCCCTACAGGAAAATTGAAGGGGAAGGGGATATAAGAAAGGGGGGAGAGATAGAAGGGAAGGCAGACTAGGGGAAGGGGTATTTAGAATGCATGCCATCTTGGGGTGGGGGGAGAGATGAGATGGGGTGAAAATTTGGAACTGAAAATCTTGTGGAAGTAAATGTTGAAAACAAAAACAATAAATAAAAATTACCATAAAAAAGAAATATTGAAAACCAAAGGACAAATTAATAAAATTGAAATTAAGAAAACTATTGAACTATTAAACAAAACTAAGAGCTGGTTTTATGAAAAAAACAATAAAATAAATAAACCTTTGGTTAATCTAATTAAAAAAAATAAAGAAGAAAACCAAATTACTAGTATCAAGAATGAAAAGGGTGAAACTACTGCCAAGGAAGAGGAAATTAAAACAACAATTAGGAATTATTTTGCCCAACTATATGGTAACAAATTTAACAATCTTAGTGAAATGGATACATATGTATAAAATTGTAAATTGCCCAGATTAACAGAAGAGGAAGTAAAATACTTAAATAACCCCATCTCAGAAAAAGAAATTGAACAAGTCATTGATGAACTCCCTAGGAAAAAATCTCCAGGGCCAGATGGATTTACATGCAAATTCTATCAAACATTTAAAGAACAATTAATTCCAATACTATACAGACTATTTGATAAAATAGGTGAAGAAGGAATCTTACCAAATTCTTTTTATGATATAAATATGGTGCTGATACCTAAACCAGGAAGAGTCAAAACAGAGAAAGAAAATTATAGACCGATTTCTCTAATGAATATAGATGCAAAAATTTTAAACAAAATATTTGCAAATAGATTATAGCAACTTATCACAAGAATAATACACTATGACCAGGTAGAATTTGTACCAGGAATGCAAGGCTGGTTCAATATAAGGAAAACTATCAGCATTATAAAAGCTTTTGACAAAATACAACACCCATTCCTATTAAAAACACTAGAAAGCATAGGTATAAATGGACTCTTCCTTAAAATAATACATAGCATCTATCTAAAACCTTCAGTAATCATAATATGTAATGGGGACAAGCTAGAAGCATTCCCAATAAGATTGGGGGTGAAACGAGTATGTCCATTATCACTACTGTTGTTGTGATTCCCAATTGATAAGTGGTCAAAGGATATGAACAGATAGTTCTCAGATGAAGAAATTGAAGCCATCTATAGTCATATGAAAAAATGCTTTAAATCACTATTGATTAGAGAAATGCAAATCAAAACAACTCTGAGGTACCACATCACACCTATCAGAATGACCAACATGACAAAACAGGAAAATGATAAATGCTGGAGAAGACATGGGAAAATTAGAACACTAAAGCATTGTTGGTGGTGAATGATTGTTGGTGTGACATGATACAACCATTTTGGAGAGCAATTTGGAACTATGCCCAAAGGGCTATAAAAATGTGCATAACCTTTCACCCAGCAATAGCACTTCTAGGGCTATATCCCAAAGAGATCACACAAACGGTAAAAGGACCTCCATGTACAAAAATATTCATAGCAGCTCTTTTTGTGGTGGCAAAGAATTGGAAATTGAGAGGATGCCCATCAATTGGGGAATAAATGAGCAAATTGTGGTATATGAATGTGATGGAATACTATTGTGCTATAAGAAATGATGAACAGGCTGACTTCAGAAAAACCTGGAAAGAGTTGTATGGTCTGATGCTGAGTGAAGTGAGCAGAACCAAGTGAACATTGTACACAATAACAGCCACATTGTGTGATGACTAATACTAATAAACTTAGCCCTTCCTGGTAATACAAGGATCTAAGACATCTCCAGAGACCTTGTGATGGAAAATGCTATCCACACACAAAGAAAGAACTATGGAAGCCGAATTGCTAATTTTTTTCTCTTCTGTTGAGTTTTCTTTCCTCTTTCTGATGGTTCCTCCTATTGATTTTAATTTCTACTTACAACATCACTAATGTGAAAATATGGTTAATATGAATGTAAATGTATAGCCTATATCAGATTATGTGCTGTCTTGGGGAGGGTGGTGGGGAGGAAGGGGGAGAAAAATTTTAAACTCAAAAGAATATGGAAGTGATTATTGATAAATCAAAATAAATTAAAAAAAATAAAAATAAACCAAAAAAATAAATTAAATGCATTTGGCATACCTAATTTATAGTATAACCTATTATAATACACAAAGAGTTCAAAAAAATAAATAAACAAAAGGAAAGATAGAGGATATTTAAGTTAGGTAAGCAGCAAGATTTTGGGCAAATTATTGTATGACCTGGTAACACTCAGCACTTGGAACTTCCTTTATAAATGGTTCTTCCCCCCTCATTTTTTAATTCTGAACTTAAATACTAAGTAAGGGGAGCATTTTCATGTACATTGTTGAGCAGAAGATTGTATATTAAACTTTCTATTATGCAGATTTCCATTATGTAGAGCTTGCTTTTCATATATATAATAAATTCAAGGTGTAATTCTCAAAACTATCTAAATTTTCCATGACTCCTTCAGGCTTTTGTGCTGCTCTCTCCTAATTGTAATATTTATTTGCAAGGGGAAATTTTATGCCTCACTCTCTTTGCTTTCCAATTTCCCCTCATTAAGTAAGCACAATGTAAATAACAGCAACATGTGTGTGCACACACCTTTACTTGCACACACACACACACAATAAAATCCTTTGTAACAAATGTGCAGCCAAGCAGAACAAATTCTGACATTGGCTTTGTCTGAAAAGGTATACATCATTCAGCAGCTTAAGTCCATCATCTCTCTGTCAGGAAGTGAGTATCAAGCTTCCTCATCATTGTTTCAATGGAGTTGTAATTTATCATTTCATTGATAAGAATTTTAAAGTACAGCCAATCTTCAACATTCATATTTATATTCAAATTTATAACTTCAAGCATTCATGTGATTTTATTAGTAACCTCATTTTAACTTTTTGGTTGGCAACTGCCCACATTTATAACTATGTGCAGTGGAGAAAAACAAATAGAACAGTGATGCATGCAACTTTATGGAGCGACTGATGTTCTACTAAGTGTTTCACTAGTCTTGTTCACTCTATTGTTGTAAAGAGCTTCCTGTACATTGGTGCACATTTTCATTGTTTGCCTTTAAAACTCAAGTTTTGAGTTGCAATCATGGTCCCAAAACTTAGTGCAAGTCATTTGAACTCCAAGGTGACATTGAGAACTCACCAATCTTGCTCTGACAATAGTGACAGTCCCAGCAACCTTTCTCTTGGTTTTCAGAGGGAGGCCAAGGAAGAGAGGTTTAAAGCAATATGGTATGCTATGCAATGCTCTCATATTGCCCTCTGACAAAGTGACTCAGGTTTAAAAATGTTTTAGTTTTAATAATTTTATTTATTGTGTAGACTTTATGGTACTATAGATTTCATGTTTTATAAAAATGAATATTGTTTGTTTGTTGATTGAGTTGTTAGTATAACAGATCACAAAATTCCAGGGAATTGCTAGTGAGAAAAAAAAAGTTTTGCATGTTACCGATTTTATTTTGTGTACTGCATGTTACAGGTTATTTCATGGTTATTGTGTTAGGAAAAGTGCATACTATCAGAATTAATGTTTTCTTATAAAGAAATGTATGAAGAAAAGTGTATTTTCACCAATCTCTAGTGAAAGATTATTTTTTGGTGATTTCAGGAACCTAACCAAGCCCCCTATTTCCCATAGGTGTAATGTATCAATATTTGTGCTTTTTTTTTCACTTTTGCTCCTTTTTCCTAGGAAATTTACTCCTGTAAAAGTTGAGGATTGATTCTATTTCATTGTTATTATTATTGTTGTTGTTTACCCTGTTTTTGTTGTTATAAAAATTGTATTCCTGGTTTATTCACTTCATTTGTGTACAATTAAATAAGTCTTCCAAGGCTGAAATAATTGTACTAAACCTTCCCCCCCAACTCTTCCTATTCATATAAATATTACAAGAGTATTTAAAGGAATAATAGCTACAAAGAAGGGAGATAGTTCCCCAATAATAGAGATATTAATAAACAGTTTTTATGATAGACATCTTTTGTTCATAACCTAAGTAAAAGCTGTTGATAATTTTATAACAGATACCATCAAAATGGAATAATTTCATATATGCTAAGATCTATGTATTTGTTATATCAATAACTTAAATTTTCCTTAAGTTAGACAAAGCTATATAAAGTTATGGAACAACTAACACATATCCTCTTGAAATATTAGGAACACATTTCTAGATATGATGTTCTATGTAGATACAAAAATTGAAATGCTTCACCATTACTATGACTTAAAAACTTCATAAATATTTATGTAATGCCACAAATTGCCCTCTTACTACTTATTTAAGTTGCTACTTCTGCCTTTTAAACAAATAATAGAAACTTTTCAAAACAAAATTTGTTTCTTTAGACCTACCACTTTTCTCTCTCTCTCTTCCCTCCCTCCCTTTCTCTCTCTCTCTCTCTCTCTCTCTCTCTCTCTCTCTCTCTCTCTCTCTCTCTCTCTCTTTCTCTCTCTCTCTTTCTCTCTTTTTCTCTCTCTCTGTCCCTCTCTCTCTTAAATTTCTGGATGGCTCTATGGTGGCTAACAGATGGATAAACAAGACCCCAGATGGCTGCTTGAATAGCTTTGTCTTAACTGCTGATATATTTTACACATCAAGGAATTCATCGTCCAGCCATTTACCTGATAGTGCTGACCCTGTCGTCAGTAGGGCTCCCCACTAATAGCATTTCAGTATCTTTGAGTTTCCATTCAGTATGCCAGCTGGATGCCCCAATCTATTCTGCCTAAACTAAAGTCCCTGTGGTGTGGATCAGTACTGCTGGAGAGCTGTAGGGATTCTGGTTGATGAAAGACCTTTCTGGACATCAAATGTGAATTTTTTCATCATATTTAAAAACAGAAATTATATATATATGTGTGTGTGTGTATGTGTGTGTATGTTTATATACATATACATACATATATATGCTTTGAATATATGCATAGTTTGTGTATGTTTGTATGTGTGTATACACACATACAAACATATATATCTTTCCTTTATATATTTCTTATATATGTATAACTTCCCTGATTTATATTTAATATGCATGTAAATCCAAACACATACATACATATACACACATATATGTATATGTATGTATACATGAATATGTTTGTATATGTGTATACACACACCTGTGAGGAGTGTGTATGTAAAACAATCAATCAAATTTATATAAATAGATCCCAACTTCAAAGACAATCTGACCCCTACTAGAAAATGTAAAGGGTGAAATAAAAGGCCAAGGATTGTTCCTATAACAACAGAAAAAGAAGAGGGTATACAAACAGGACATCCAGGTTTAAACCAGACTTTGACATTTAATAGCTATCTGACAGGAGACAAGTCTCTTTAACTTCTTTGCTTCCTGGCCCCAAAGACAAGCGAGAACTCCAAGTGATTTCTGCATTGACCTAAGAAAATAATTCTAGGTATATCAAGTTGTTGGCTCTAATATTTGAGATAGATAGTGGTATAACCCTTCAGATCAAGACATGGTGGCTGTAGAGAAAAGGATTAAGTGACCAGGTGGTGGGACTTTGTAGACTCAAGCCTTCTGAAAGAAGAGAGGGATATTCCCAAAGAGCACTATCTTAGAATCTGGATTTCAATTGAGAAAAAAGATTTTTTCTGGGATCATGATGCCAGGTTGCTATTCTCCTTCCCCTACCACTGCCCTATAACCCACTGAAAGCAAAGGAAATTGGTAAAACCTTACTGTTATGTGGGAAATGAAATTTTTACAGTATAAAAAGAAGCTGAGAAACCACTTTTGAGTCTGTCATCCTCTTAAGCTAACCTAACAGCATAGAAGTTTGGATATTATTTGTTAACTCTGTTCCTAGATTTATACTTTGGAACATCTGAGTCCTGCACTAGACTGAGATGACAAAGGAGGGAGAAAAAGAATTAGGGAAAGGTTCTGACCATCCCTATGGTTGACTGTAAATTGACTGGACCTGTTCGTACAGAGTGGGAGTTCTTAAAATATTTATTTGTCATGAAACCATTTTGCAGACTGGTGAGCCTATGACCCTGCCCTTTTGGTCTTGGCTGGATTATACTAATCATTTAGATATGAATTCCAGATCCTGGCTCATCTCTACACACACAGGCAGACATTGCCTCACAAGGGGTTTCATAACAAATCAAAGAACAAATGTGCCTAAAAGGTCTGTGATAGGACAAATTTTTGATTTAATCTCATGACCTAAGGTCTGCTCCCAATGCAGGAAAGATATTAATATTCACTCAGGGCTTTTTTTTTTTTACTTTGAGCATTGTATATTGGGGTGTGAGAGTTATGAGCTGTTTCAGCAGACACTCACTACTGGAGACTAGAATGGGCCTCACACAAGTATACAGTTTTCCTTTAAACACCTTAACTTTTATTACAATGAAACATCTCCCTTTGTAAATCTGTCCTATATTTGACATAGAATTTGATTCTATTCGATTCTAAATTCTAATTAAAATTAAATGCTTCAGTTTTGCTAAATACTACACAGGGGTTACAGGGAACTACTGAACCCTATAGCCAATTATAACTTAGAGTTGAAAATTTTTCAGGCTAACCAACAGTGCGTGTTTATGGTGGGTAATCTTTCATTCTGAAAAATGAATCCAGCTGTGCTGCCTTGAAGGGCTGATGGTATGCAGTCTGTTAAATAGCCTGCAATTTAACTGTAATCTTATTATGGTGTTCAGATTAATGGGATCACCACAACCATGTTAACCATGGCAAATTTCTGGATAAATTTATTTGGAAACATACTATATGCACTTGCAAGAACATTTTCCATATTATGAGGTTATGATTTTCCAGATGGAAATTTAATTAAAGGAAACCATAACAAGGGTTTCTAGGGGAATCATTTCCTTGCTAGAAAAACTAACTGGGATAAAAAGAAGCTAGAAAAACTAACTGCGATAAAAAGTATTCTATGTGAGGTCCTTTCATCAGATTAAAAAAAACAACTTTATAAATAGATTTCTGCATCAAATATCACTAATATAATTTTAAACCTAGTCAAAAGTATAAAATAAAAATGAAATAAAGTAGCATTAGTTATTAGATACCTTCTAAAATTAAGGGTTAATTTTCTTCATTTAATAAACATTTATCAAATACTTACTATATGCCAGACACTGTGCTAAGCTCTAGATACATAAAAACAGGCAAAACAAAGTCCCCACCCTGAAGAAGCTTATAGTCTAATGAGGAATACAACTTGGAAATGCATGCATATTAATTAAGTTATATAAAGGATAAATAGGAAATAATTACAGAGAGAAGGCACTAGAATTAAGATGGGGTTGGGGAAAGTTTCCTGTAGAAGGTGGATTTCAGCTGGGACTTAAAGGAAGCCAGAGAAGTCAATAGTCAGACTTGAAGAACAAGAGCATTCCAGGCAGGGCTGAACTGTAGAATGTCTGGAGCCAAGAGATGGAGTGTTTTGTTTGTGGAATAGCCAGAAGGTCAGTATCATTGGATATAAAAGTACACTTCAAGGAGTAAGTTATAAGGAGACTGGAAAGGTAGGAGGGGATTAGGTGAACTGGTTTTGAACGCCAAATAGAGCATTTTGTATTTGATTCTAGACATAGTGGGAAGCCACTGGAGTTTATTGAGTATTGGCATGACATATTCAGACTTGTACTTTAGGAAAATCACTTTAGTAGCTGAAGGGAAGACAGATTAGAGTGGAAAGTATCTTGAGGCAAGTGGGCCAGTCAGCAAGTTATTGCAATATTCAAGGCATGAGGTAATAAGAACCTGCACTAATGTGGTGATAGTGTCACAGGAGAGAAGGAATTATATTTGAGAGATCCTGCAAAAGTGAAATCAATAAGACTTAGTCACATGATATAGGGGATGAGAAATAGTGAAGAATCTAGGAAGATTCTTAGGTTGGAGTCTGAGAGATTGGGAGGATGGTGTTGACCTCTATAGTTATAAGGAAAATAAGTGTGTGTGAGGGTATTTAGGGGGAAATAAAGATCAAGAGTTGTGTTTTGGATATATTTTGTTTAAATACCCCTACCATATATCCAGTTTGAAATGTCTGAAAGTCAGCTAAAGATGTGAGGTTGGAGGACAGCAGAGAGACTGGGGTATGAAAAGTAAATTTGAGATTCATCAACATGGAAATTAAATTCATGGGAGCTGATAAGATCACTAAGTTAAGTAGCTTACAGGTAGATGAGCTGACTGTCTACTTGATAGAATAGCAATCATTTGATATTTATTTATTTTTTTTTAGGAAATTGGGGCTAAGTGACTTGCCCAGGGTCACACAGCTAGTAAGCGTCAAGTGTTTGGTCTGAGGCTGGATTTGAACTCAGGTCCTCCTGACTTCAGGGCCGGTGCTTTATCCACTGCACCACCTAGCTGTCCCCTTGATAGAATAGCAATCATTTGAAGATAAGAAAATTAATCAACTAATTATTACCTATGTGGAATAGTAAATTGCCAGTTTGAATGTTTTCTTTTTTTCCCTGTGGAAATGATTGCAGCTGTATATATTTCTAGAAATTTTGTGCATGGGAGTGAGGAAGTAGTGAAATGATGGAGTGTGTAAGGGTATGAACAATGTCCTTCAGAAACATTGTGATTGTGCATCTCAGCATCTAGGAGAGGAAGAATCTTCTCTGTAACATACCCAACAAATATATTCACTCTTTTTCCTTGAAGCCCTTCAGTGAGCAGGAGCCTACTGAGTTTCAAATTCACAGTTAAGATTTAACAAAGTTCAGATGTCTCTGAATAATGCAATAGTAACTCAAATAATGAGATACTCTTCACATTTATGGTGGTTTGCTTTCTGAAAATATTTCTTTTCAGCCCAAGTTATTTGATATGATATGTATCTATATAGCTATTTCAATCTCTCTATACTCACATGTATAGATATTATATAGACATAGATATAGATCTCCACATAGTTATATCTATAGAGATTCACATAGTATGTCTTCTATAGTCTCCTTAACAACTAAGCTAAGAAATTATCAACCTCTTTGAAAAGATCAGAAGAGGTTTACTATTTTTATTGTTTAAGAATTTCTGAAACCTTCTTTGGGGCAGTTTCTCTATCTATCCATTTGGGATAGAATGAAAACAGTGGAGGTTAAGAGGAGGCAGCTACAGGAGATAAAATGGGAGAGTGTTAGCATGAGAGGTATAAGCAGTAGCCTCAGGATGATGATGGAGACAAGGGTTCATGTGAATAGTTTATATAGTATTACTGTCACAGTCTATAAAGTTTAATTAGAGTTGTAGGTTGAACCTAAATCAGGCTTGTCTGGTACTTCAGTTTTAGAATGGGAACAAAAAGTGACAATTATAAGTTATCTAACAATTAGCCAAGGGGAATTTATTTAGTCGTAGTATGGAAAAAATAATATTCACCTAGCATGTAACATTTGTTCGCTTGAGTGCAGCTTTCTTACCTCAGTGTTGGGCCATGCTAGTGCATAAATCAGTCCTGAGGTAGGGTCACTACTACTTCATCATAAAGGAAAGAAGGAAGGAAATAAGCCTTTATTAAGCATGTAATATGTGACAAGAATTTTGCTAAAAGCTGGAAATACACATAAAGGCAAAAAAAAAGAAAGAAAAAAAAGAAAGACAGTACTTGTCCTAAAGGAGATTATGTTCTAATGAAAGATGAATACACACAAAAGAAAGTTGAAAACAAGTGGAAGGTTTTTTTTTCCACTCCAGAAGATGTGGGGTGGTAATGAAGAAGGCATGATTTTTATGGGCAAAAAATCAAGAACAGGATCAAGATGGTAAAGAAAACAAGCTGGCCCAAGCCCCTTCACAAAATTGAGTCTCTGGGATGAAATGAAGAATGAGATGAGTATAAGATGGTGGTGTAGCCTTTGAGGAGCCCTATTCCAGAATAAGCATGCCATAGAGATTGTAGGATGGTCCAGAGTCATGAGGACCAAGGCACCAAAGAAATTCCTGGCTAATACTGCATTAGAGTTATGATTTTGAAATCCAAAAAGTCAGAAACAGGGCCTACAAGGGAATTATGGATTAACTTTTGTGCTTGGACCACCAAGAAGTTATGTCAGTAGATTGAGCCTCAGTTGCTGGAGCAAATTAAGCCTTAAGGATATTTTAATAGCTTTTTTGAAGGGTAAGACATCAAAATTAAGGGACTTACCCAGGGTCACACAGCAGGTGACTGTCTGAGGCTGGATTTTGAATTTGGTCCTCCTGACTCCAGGACCCTTTCTCTATCCACTGTGACACCTAGCTGCCCCCACTTTTAGGGAAAAAGCTAGCCCAGTCAACATGGCAGATATTGTCCTTAACATAGGCAGAGACCATGAGTCTAAACCATTCTATAAGAACCCATGTACATAGTCACTCATTTTGGAGGTCTTCTCTCTCAACTGTTCTGACACTGATTTCTTTCTGTGGGTTCATTATTCTGTAAGACTAAGAATTAAGAGTCAACAACTTTCTGGGGGCTCTTACTGTTTTTTTATTAATTAATTTATTTTGAATTATCAACCATCACTTCCATAAGCTTTTGAGTTTTAAATTTTTCTCCCCCTCGCTCCACACTTCCCTCCTCAATTTGGCATGCAACCTGATATAGGTTATACATAGATATTCCTATTAAACATATTTTCACATTAATGATGTTGTAAGCAAGAATTAGAACCAATAGGAGGAACCACCAGAAAGAGGAAACAAAACACAACAGAAGAAAAAGAATAGCAAGTAGTATGCTTCAATCTGCATTCAAATTCCATAGTTCTTTCTTCTTTGTGGATAGCATTTTCCATCATGAGGCCTTTGGAGATGTCTTAAATCCTTGTATTGCTGAGAAGGGTTAAGTCTATCAATATTAGTCATCGCACAACATGGCTGTTACTGTGTACAATGTTCTCCTGGTTCTGCTCACTTCACTCAGCATCAGACCATACAAGTCTTTCCAGGTTTTTTCTGAAGTCAGTCTGTTCATCATTTCTTATAGCACAATAGTGTTCCATCACAATCATATACCACAACTTGTTCAGCCATTCCCCAGTTGATGGGCATCCTCTCAATTTCCAATTCTTTGCCACCACAAAAAAGAGCTGCTGTAAATATTTTTGTACATGTGGGTCCTTTTCCCATTTGTGTGATCTCTCTCGGATATAGCCCCAGAAGTGCTACTACTGGGTCAAAGGGTATGCACATTTTTATGGCCCTTTGGGCATCCCTTATTGTTCTAAATAAGGTGAGTAGGATAAGAGATTGGTCTGGGTGGGAAAGACTGATTCCCTAGGAGAGCAAATTCCCATTTGTCATAGTGACCTATTTCATATGGTTTCCAGCCTCTGAACTCTTACTCCCCCTACATCCAGAGTACCTACATGTAGAATACCATTGATATAAATAGAACAAAGGAATTGAGGGTTGGAGGACTAGTACAGGTCTTGCTGCCTTTTTATGGGAGAAGAGCCATTTTTCATAATATTACTATATATTACTATAATACAGTGTGATAGAACAGATAGACTATTGGTTTTACAGTCAGAAGACTTGAGTTTCAATCTTGCCTATGACACTTAGATGTTTGAAGATCATGTACATAGCAGTTTATCTCTTAAGCCTCTGCTTGATCATATTAGATTTTATATGTATATGTTTTCATTTGGCTTCAGAGAGATGATTACATAAGCTTTGTGCTGTAGTTGAAATGTTACTGGACTTGGAGTCAGACAACATGGGTTTATATGCTGCCTCTATTGCTTGTTGAATGACTATTGGGTTCCATTAAAGACAGGAAGGCTTTTCTATGTTTATTTTAGTTCCCAGAATAAGAACTTTTTAAAAGACAAGAAAATTATTTACTACTGGATTTTTTTCCACTTTAGCAAAGAATCAAAATATTTATTTTTTTCAAGTGGATGGCCATATTCACATGTGAAATAAGCAAAATATTTATGGGCAATGAACGCTAAAGATGATATAAATTTTGTGAGGGGAAAAATCTGTAATTCCATATGTTTAGGGAGCACTGCAAATGAAGAACTACCTCTATTAATATAAGTCAGCACCTTCTTTGCAATTTGTAGTACTAGAGAGTTGTCTGGGGCATTGAGAGGCTAAGTGACTTGTCTCAGGTCACACAGTCAGTAATTGTAAAATGTAGGACCCCATGGACAACCCTTTTGTATGCTAGACTACACTGATTCTCAGGGGCAAATTGTTTTCATTTGTTGGATCTGTATTTTGATCTTTAAAATCATAATAATATAATTTACAATGCTTACATTACAAAATTGTTGTAAGGAAAACTTACTGTAATTCTTAAAGCAATATGTGATATGAGTTTTTTATACTAATATACACTGATTGATATATTTATTTTATTTTTACAAGCCATTCTAGGTGAAATTACTATGGTGTAAGAGATAGCCTTAGAGTCAGGAAGACCCAGGTTCAAATCCTAGCTTTCAACACATACTGTTTTTATGATCTTGAGCAAGTCACTTAACCTTACTGTACCAATTAATTCTCTTGTAATTTGAGTTACAGCAAAGACATCAGTCTGTATTGGTAGAGAGAACATTGTTATCAGAATTTTCTGATTCTAGTCAAATCACAGATGTGGTACAAGAGAAATATAATGAAAGGACCAACCAATAATCATTATTTCCAAAACATTCTTATTTTAATGCATATAAATAAATAAAACACTGGAGAAAAGAACCCAAAGAGTCTTTATAGCATTTGTCCATTAGCACATATGATGATTTACTCAGATTAGGATTACAATTTGGATATGGAAAGGGCCCTAAAGGCCCAGATACAATTTATTTTACAAAAGAGAAAACTGAAACATAGAGACATTAAGTTATTTAATGCATATTAGTTAATATAATACTTATTTACTAATATAATAATTATTAAACATAATACTTAAATTACTAAATCCAGTATCACAAAGCTTCTAAATGTAAATCTCACCTTGAGAGGCTGGTTCTAAGGAAATGATGAGTTAATGGACATGGAAGGAACTGGACCTGTGATTTCTTTAGTGTAGGAAAAACCCAAATGAGGAAGCTTTCTCTGTCAATGGAGATCAGTAACCTATGGTCTTATAGAGTTGCCTAAAATAGAGGTGTCAAACTCCTGACCAAAGTCCCCAAACTTTCAAGTAGGCCTCAACCAAATTAAAATATATAATTAGGAAATGTTTAAAACATTAAATAAAAATACAATAAAACATATCTCATGTTAACTTATTTTCTTAATAAACATCCCCTGCCATTTCTATTTGAATTTGACACCACTGCCATAAGGCACTGAAAAAAAAATATCATGTTCAAGATCTCTTAGCTACACTTGAATGTAGGTCTTCTTGGCTTTCAATTTAGCTCTCTAACAACTATGCCATACATCTTTGGGACATGAAGGCACCAAAATAAGAGAGATTTAGGAGCCACAAGTAATAAAGGACCAGAGTTTATCAATGGGTACAATAATTAAGAAGAAAAAATACCACATAGAATATCTAAGGATAAGAGCTGGGGGAGGGGGATGAGAGCTCGATGCTTAAGTACTATTTCCCTTAAAGGCTAGCAATTCTTGATCCTTGAGCATAAGACATTTGAGCAATGTGGTGGAACAGATAGACTATTGGTTTTGCAGTCAGAAGACTTGAGTTTCAATCTTGCCTGTGACACTTAGATGTTTGGAGATCATGTATATAGCAGTTTATCTACTAAGCCTCTGCTTGATCATCCATAAAATGGAATCATACACAAAATGGATAAAGAATCATATTTGTATTTCTTCTCTTACAGGGTTGTTGTCAAGAAAACATTTTGCAATCCTTAAAGTGCAATATAAATGTGATTTATTATTAACATTATTGGAAATAGGTGGGAAAGGGTTTATTTTTAATTTTTTCAGATAACTTGTATTTGTATTCTCTCTTTTCTATTTTCCCTACTTCTAGAAAGAAACAAGAAAAAACCTGAAATAGATATGTATAGACAACAAAAATAAATTCCAACACTGTCCATGTCTAAAAATAGGTATCTCATTCAGTATGCTTAGTTCATTACCTTTCTGCAGGCAAAGTAGGTAGCATTGTTCATCATCAGGCTTTCAGAATCATGTTTTTTTGACTAAAAAAAGACACAAGTCTGTAATTTCCAAATTTTTCTACAGCATTTATGTTTTCTTTTATCTAATTCAAGTATAATTTTATTTTATCATATTTTAGAAATTGCCAGCACTATAGAAATCTCCCTAAAATATCAATTATGAAATTATGCAACAATTTTTCTTAGATCACAGATAATATATATTTTAAAATTGTCTTTGAAAGTAGTCTTAGATTTGGATCAAAATTTCTCTGACCACTCCTTTCCAACTTTAACCCAGGAATCTACAATACTTCATGATCTCATTACTAAATTTATAAATTATTTTTAACATATTTCAAAATAGTTTGGCAATTTCTACAATAAAACAAAGATCCTATAAGCAACCACTTAAATACTCAATCTTTAGATTATTAAACATATCTGAAAATGCAAAAATATGCCTGGTTGTTCTTTATTAACCAAGTTTTTCCATTCTGTGAAATTTTCAGATAAGAGTATCTCATATTTATATAGTCTTATACTTGAAAAGGTAAGTTCATACAGGCTGGATTCTTTCATCAGTCCTATGTGATTCACAGGGAATATGGCATCACAAATTTTCAAATGAGCACACGTGGGCTCAGAAAGATTAAATGACATCTTGAAGGATATCACTGTTTTTCTTTATTCTTTTTCCTACTAAAGTAAGAAAGAACAGGGAAGTCACAAGAGAAAAAGACCATTATGAAATCCTTTAGTTTTATTTTATTTCACTTATATTTTTTCCTCCTCCTCTTTTATTCTTCCTCTTCCATTTCTTCAGTTTTTCTTCTTTTCCTTCTCCTCCTTCCTTCCCTGCCTTGTTCTCCATTTCCCCCTTCTTTTTCTAGATGAGGAAATGCAGGCTCAGATATATGAGAAGATTCATGAAGCTAGAACAAGTGTGTGTGTGTGTGTGTGTGTGTGTGTGTGTGTGTGTGTTTAAGGTGGTGGTGGGGAGGGGACCTCCAGTCAAGTATCATTGTTTCAGTTCCAAAATCTAATTCCTAGCACTTTATTCCAGATTGCCCTTGTGTCTGGTTCAAAATAACAGTAACCTTGTTTTGAGAGTTGGCTTATGACTAAAAACCATTCCAAAATTGTTTTAATATTCTGAGAAGAGAGAAAATATAAAAATATGTAAATAGATTAGCATATAAATACAGCTTTTATAGTTACTTAAGACCTCATTTATAATTATGATTATATTCTGGGCCTTCTTTGGCTATACAAATAGAAACAGAGAGGGGAACCCTTTCTTTTACATATATATGAAATACATTGAAATTGAATAAATTGAAATTTGGGAAAAGAAGTCATTAGCTCCTGAGGGAATCAAGAAAAATTCTCTTAGAAGACAATACTTGGGCTAAATTTTGAAGGAAATGACAGATTTCAAAAACTAGAGGTAAGGAGAGAAAGCATTTCAGTCATCGAGGTACAGCCTCTGAAAAAAGACATGAAGATGGGAAATGGAGTGTCATGTGTGAGGAACCTAAAGTAGAACTGGATTGTAGTCTACTGGACTCATACTACTAGAGTATTGAGTGCATATGCTACAGTACTGTGGAACAATATAAGAAAGAGGTGAAGGAACCAGATTGTGGAAATCATTTAATGCCAGGCAGAAGTATTGATGTTTAGTAGTGGAATTAATAAAATGCTCCTAAAAATTTTAAATAGATGGTGCCATGCTCACTCAAAATTCAAAGCATTTAGCAATCTTTTAGATGGATTGGAGTGGGGAGAGATTTGACACAGGAAGACCAATGAGAAGGTTGTTGTAGTAGACCAGAAAAGTAATAATGAGATAGATGTGGTGGAGAAACAAGTACCAACTGAGAAAGAAGATATTTCTTAGTAATATTGTAACAATTCATTCAAAATTTCTCTTAATTTGACTTGGAAGCTATATGATTTCAAAAGAGGAAAAGAACAAAAGTCATTCTAGCTATCCCAGAAGATCCCCTGAATGCACCTTGAGGCTTAATATTTTGTGAAATTTCATCAAAGTTCAATAGCTATGTAGAATTGACCAAGAAAAGAGAGCAAGAGCAAGAGAGAGAGTGAGCAAGAGGGAGAGTGAGAGCAATAGAGAATGAGCAAATTAGAGTGAGAGAGCAAGAGAGAGAGAGAGAGAGAGAAGGAGAGTGAAGGAGGGAAGGAGGAAGGGAGGGAGGGAGAGAGAGGTTATGTGCTTCTTTAGGAAATTAGAACATAATGTTCATCCGCTTGAAATCATCTAAACAGATGCCCTAAGTAGAGTTGAAGAATAAAGTGATGCTTTCCTTGCTCATCTGCTTTATTGGAGTTCTTCTTTTATATCCTTACCTTCCAGCTTTTATTCTATGCCTGTTAAAAGAGATTCACAGCTGAATAGTCTAGCAATTCCTCATAAATTCTTCCAGAAATAGTTTTTCTCCAAAATTCTAATTCTGGATTCAACCATTAAGCAGAATTTAATGTTCAACTAAATGCAATGTGTTGATTCTATTCATAAGTCTTATAAATGGGACTTTTTTGTTATTTTTATCTTTTTTGAAAATAAAACAAGATGTAATGTTTCCCTTGAGAAATAAGACATAACTTTCTACTTCCTCATCCCAGGATTATGCTATGTTTCATGCATCTTTCCTCCCTATAGTATCCTCAATTTGTTCTTTTTCCTCAACCTAGTTTTAAGACTATAAATTGACCAGCTATTCTTAACCTGCTTGCATGGTCCAACTCTCCCCTTGTGGGTGGACACAGATAATAAAAATGCTTTGGCTAAGTCAAAACAATACTGAGCACTGAATTAATTCTTCAATTATGTTTTAGAATGAAACTATACTATAAAAGTGGATTTGTCCATTTTTTATTCTCCCATTCAGCTCTTCCCTTATCTATCATGCCATGGTAGAAATGAACTTCAGAAAGACATAAAGCACTTGGTTTAATGTTCTTACATTGCTGTTGACTAGCTATGTTGCTGTGAACAAATATTTTGACTTATTTAGGCATTAATTTTTCCCTCGTTGGTTGAAATTCAGCCTTGGCCAAATTTTGTAACCTATTTCATTTTCATACATCTCTAGCTTATGGAAGACTTTTGTCCCTAAATCAAGCTAAAATATGCTTCTCTACCACCTCTACCCCTTGTTCCTTGTTCTGTCCTCTGGGTCCAATCAAAATAAGCTTAATTCTTTCATATCACAGTTTTTCAAACACTTATAGATAATTAACATTCCCATGAAGTCTTCGCTTTTCTATGTTAAATATCTCTATTCCCTTCAACTGATCTCCATATAGTAACTCTCATTATATGAAATGTTCAAGTTTTTCATACGTTTTACTTTCATTATTAAACTAGAACTTCACAATAATCTTGTGAGGTTTTCAAGATATTATTGTCACCATTTTACAGATGGGGCAACTGAAAGGTTAAACAACTTGAGAAAACTCCCACAGTTAAAAATGTATTGTGAAAACCTAAATCATGCTAATTCTAAGACTAGCACTATTTGGTATCAAAATAGAAAGATAAGTCTGGAAATTTATCCAGATGCCAACATGTATAATTTATTTTAAATTGGAGAATGGACTGAGGGATTGCTGTTTCCTTCAGTATACTTAGTGTATACCATATCAGAAATCAGATTCTGTAAATTGATCAATTTTCTGGTTTTGTGTCACCTTGTTAATAACTAAAATATCTCTTTCAGTGATACTTTGTTGTTCAATAGAATTGTGTGACATTAGTAGTGCAAACATTTAAGTACTTCACAATAAAACTTTGGTTCAAAAATATATTCACTTGTTTCTTAGGACCATGTGATATAACATTCCCTAAAGTTAACATTTCAGCATATTAATTACTATTCCTAAATTCAAATACACAAACACACATACATTTGCACACAACTGCATACTACTTAGAGCCATGAAAAATTGAAATTGAACATTGCCCAAGAGCAATAGAAAAGTAAATGGTGATGTAAGCAGGTCACTTGCAAAAAATATATAAATTGTTTAGAAGGAAGGACAAAGGATGGCAGCAAACAAATGTATTCTTAAAAAAAACTAGCAAGGGACAACCAAGCAGAGAAGAAATGGAAGCAGTGTTCAATTTTATATTTCTGGGCTCAAAGATCACTGAAAATGGTGACTACAGCCATGAGATTAAAAGATTCTTGTTCCTTGGAAGAAAACCTAAGGCAAACCTGGACAGCATACTAAAAAGCAGAGACATCATCTTGCTGACAAAGTTCCATATAGTCAAAGCTATAGTTTTTTCCAGTAGCAATGTATAATGTGAGAGTTGGACTATCAATGACACACTTAAACACACATATTTGGAGCTCTGATTTGGATATTCCCATTTCCATTCCAATTCCCATATGTAATAATATGGTAAAGTAGTTTGCAAAGCCTTTATTGTAATAAATCAAAATTGATAAAGGAAGAGTAATTACTCCATGCAGTAACATTGATTCAACTAATGGATCAACCACTTCCATTACCAAATAATAACAGTCATTTAATTTTAATGGCTAACCTTACCAATCAGCTTTTCAAATTGGACTGCTATATGCTCATTTCAATGTTCTTTTCAAGAAACATCTCCAAAAGAAGCTTACCCTGATTTCTCCATTTACTAGTACACTTGCTCCCAAATTATCTGTATCAAAATTTTCTGCATACCTTTTTCATCTTTAGTTGCCATGGTTACCAGGAATGTAAGCTCTCTGAGGGTTGAAATATTGGAGATGAAAAGTAAATTATTTTAAATGAATAAATGAATGGAATGGGAAAAGGCAAGGTGTTTTTACTAGTTCTTGACATACATTTATCCGATCACAATGTGTATGGCTATGTGCAAGCCATAAAGGGTTTTCACAAAAATACAAGAATATATCTGAGAAAAAAGGCCATACTTGTCACAGGGTTTTCCCTCCTCCTTTATCCCAATAGAGGAATGTTGAATTGGAGTATGGTCAGGATGCTTTTAGGCTTTGATGAGGAGAAGTCAAGATAATGTGGCAGGATAAATAATTCCATTACCTCTTTTACCCCTCTAGAATAATACACACTCACATTTAAATGACTAAAATAGTGTTGAGTTGCCAGATGCTTAGGCTCCTGTACATACTGTAGTCTACTAGATCCCAATTACCATTAATCTTAGTTCACCTTGCCTCTGGCAATGTGAAGCATCAGGTTTACAAGAGCAAAACTATCAACTAATCATCTGAGAAGAGTGGAGCAAAGAATACTGGGTCCACATATTTTTTAATCAGAAAAAGACAGTCAAAAATATCTCTTCATATCAGAATGCTAGATTTTACAGTAAATGCTTGAATTTCCTGAGATTAATATCTAGATTTCAAACATGTTCAAGTATAATCCTTTTCTACTAAATGAAATGACATTAGATGTGTCAACTGCTGAACTTATGTGATATATAATGTTTTAAATGACAGTGAGGAAATTTTAATCAAGAATACCATTAATAGGGATGGTTTATTAGATTGTTAAAATGTAATTTTAATAATAATTTTGGCTTAGGTATTTTAAAAGACTCTTGAAAACATTAACATGCAATATAATCATAGAATATTCCCCCCTTATCATTATGTTGCTCAACAATGAAAATATTTGTATGTACTATCAGCTGGATAACATTGGAGAATTTTGAAGACAGGTATTCTATCAATAATGGCAAACCACTCCAATATCTTTGCCAAGAAAATCTCCCAAAAGAAAGGGTCATTAAGAGTCAGCTGTGACTGATCAGTAACAATTCTATTAAAATAATTTATATTGTAATAAATATTACTTGAAAGTGAACTCCAAAAATGGGGAAAATAATTCTATACTCTGATACCCCAAGGAAAGAGAAACTTTTTTATGTGAAAAAATATTTTCAGAAGGATACAATACCTCCTTTAGCTAGGGATAAGAACTGGACCTGCAATTTTATTTGTGTGGGGAACTTATGGGAGAGGAAACTCACTCTAACCTATGAATGTTGTCATGTTTTTAGCAATTTATAATCTTATACAGTTGCTTAGAGTATTGGGAGTTTAAGTGACTAGCTCATGGTCACACATTCAGTATGTGTTAGAGACCTATCTACAACTCCTTAATGTCTTTCATCACCTCAAGATATTATTAAGAAATACCTCAATGAACATCTGTTCCAACTTTATTTTTATTCATTTTTATGATAAAAATTAATTTCACCTTTAGATGCAGTGTGGAACAGTGACTAGAGTCAGGAAGAAGAGGGTTTCACTTCCTATATCTAGTTGTGTGAATATATATATATACATATATTAGTTGTGAGACTACAACTAATGTCATTAATAAATCATTAAACCTCTCAGTTATCCCAGATAATTCTTTAATATGGCACTGCTACAGAACTATAAAGAGTTTTTAATATGCTTTATGGATATACTTCCCATACTAAGAATTCTCTAGCAGTGGTATCAAACTCAATTGGATATGTAGTCTGGTGGCTTCATATTGATATAGGAAATCACAAATTAACATATTGTATTTTATTTATTTTGTTAAACATTTCCCAATTACATTTCAATCTATTTCCTGCCACACTGGAGAGTTTCATAGATCTAAAAGCAGGAGTTTGTCATCCTTTGCTAGAGTAATGAATTCTCAGATCTGAATAACACCTTCCTTCTCTTATCTAGTCTCTAATTGGTTTTTGGCCAACTGTGTACCTTTGGTTATTTACCTAGATCATTCTTGTCTTTGTCATTTTCCTGCTGGGAGAGAAGTAGTGTGTATTCCAAAAGTAATAAATGTCAGTACAACAAGAGTTATAGTTTCTAAATAAGCTATTTGTTATTTGCTGTTTTTAATTTCTCACAAATTATGCATTGTTGACTGTCATTGCAGAAAAGTATAATGAAGAAAAAGCCAGGTTTCCTAGAAATATACCTTAAGTCAGCTTAATGTAGCTGAGATAGATGGTCCATTTAATAAGTACTTTTACAGAGTAAGTAAAATACATAGTATTCTTCATTTTGAGAGACTATAAACACACTAGAGTTAGTTTTCTGACTAGGATTATTTTTAGTAATGTTGCCTTTATGATATTTTTATAAGTCAAAAGAAATGAACTAAAATGAACCGGCTATTAACATGACCATTTTAAAAATCTAAGCTTTTGCCATTTCTTTTTAAAAGAAACTTGTATTTTCCATTTCAAAATAAACACAACATTGTGGAGCTCATGTTATGTAAATGTGTATTGTGGATGCGATAATGAAATCTGAAGCTTATAATAATAATTAACATTTATAAAACATGAAGTTTGTTTTTATTTTTGTTTTACAGAAATTTTTGCATGTATCTTCTCATTTAGGTCTCTGTACAACCTTTTAAGGTGAGTTCTATATCTACCCCCTCTTTACATATAAGGAAACTGAGTCTCAGTGAGGTTAAGTGATTTGCCTAGGATCACCAAGCTTATAGGGCCAGAGATAGGATTTGAAGTCAGCACTCTATCTCCTTCACACTCTTTTATTGTAAGATAGCAAAGTCAACAACTTTTCCAGGTAATCACCTCAACAATTTCCAGGAAATTACTTAAACAATCATTCTAAACTATTTCAGATGACCTTGATTTAAGAAAACTAGTTAAGGGGTGCAGAGAGAGAGTGGGAAAAAGGAAAGACTGTTTGAATGTTTAAAGAAGGCTTTGTTTTATCTTGTGTTTTGACTATGTAATGGGAGTTTGGTCCAAGCCTAAACTCCCTAAGATTGTTTGACTAACATGGAAAATTTTAGGGGAAGTGCTTCTGGAAGACAGTGCATGCATACGTGAACATTCTTTGTTGGCCTACCACGTGGTTGAGAGCAGCTTTTAACCCTTGACTACCTAGGCAGTCTGCATAGGGGCATCTAGGTGGCTCAGTGGGTAGAATACTGGGACCTGGAGTCAGAAGGATCTGAGTTCAAATCTCTTCTCAGATAGTCACTAGCTGTGTGATCTTGGGCAAGTCACTGAACCCTGCTTGCCTCAGTTTCCTCATTTGTAAAATGAGCTGGAAAAGGAAATGGCAAACTATTACAGTACCTTTGCCTAAGAAAACCCCAAATGCGGTTACAAAGAATCAGATATGACTGAAACATTTGAACAACAATACTTAGTCAAAACTGTCTACATCTTCAAAACTTCTAGCTGAGCATGGTCTAGGGCTTTCCCTTAATTTGTGTCTGAAAGTGAAGGTCCCACTCAGTGAAAAGAAGTGACATCATTAGATTCAGGGAGTGGAGTCCCTGACCAGAGAGCTCAAGTTCTATGGATCTGCAAGTCCAGAAGCACAGGCTCCATGTAGCCAGCCCAGCAGTGCTACCCTAGTTGAGATTTGTACTTGAATATGATGGACTAATGAAATGCAGGAACTGGGTTAAATTGTTAGCTTAAGCTGTTCCCTAGTAAGGTGGGGTGGGAATTTATGCCCTGAAGTGATAGGAGAAAATGTCTGTATGTTTGTCCTTGACTTATCTTCAAAGTAAATCTCCCTTTATAAAAATAAGCTAATATTAAGTGATTAAGTAGAACTTGTGTGCTAGTCATTGGGCCCCATAAATTGGGAGGAACACAATTGGTGAAGTCTAAAGATTATGGCAGAGAAAAAACAGAATTCAAACTCCCTCAGAGTACCAGTGATCCCAGAGCGAGGTTTTGGGTGGGGTGGGGTGGGGGGCGGAGGTGGTAAAAATGTAATTGACCTCTTCCTGGAAAAGTATTACCAGAGTTATACCATTATAACTGGAAAACAACTTGCCTATTTCTATGGTAAGGCAAGCAGGTAGAACATTTTTTTTTTCTGAATTAATGAATTGATTCAGTTACACAAAAGTTAAAATTCAGTTTAATAGACAACTGGCTGAGATTTTTTCTCCTTTGAATGGGTTTGTTGGACTTAAAAGAAGAAATCTATTGTTTTATTTGATTGAATTCTGTTATACTTTGTTGAAATATCTGCATTGTACAAGGCAGCAGGGTTATGGGGATTGGTGAGGGCAGAAGGAATACAAAGGGTAGCCATGACCTTTACTCTCTTGAAACTTATATCTATTTATTTTAACAATATGAAGACACAACCTAAGTGTTTCCATAACACTCCTTAATGAGTGGACAGATTGGGATGTTCTTTTAATATTTTCAAAAGAATAATAACAGCATCCTGACAAAATCAGTGTTCTGTTAAAGTGAAAAGGCAATTTAAAAACATGGATAGACTTGCACAAAATAATGAAGAGCAAAATGAGCAGAACCAAGAAAATATTGCATACGTTAACAACAATATTGTTTTAAGAATGACTTTGACTGAATAAGTCATATTGACTATGATAAATACTCAAATTAACTATAAAGGACATATGAAGGAAGATGCTATCTGAATTCAGAGAAAGAGCTGATAAATAGAAGTATGTATAGTACCATTTTACATATGTAAATTCATGTCTAATGGTAGCCATCTCTAAGGTGGTAGGAGGGAAGAAGACAAAAGAAAAAAAGAAATAAAAGAAAAAAGAAATTTACATGATAACTTTATTATTTATTTTAAAAGAATAGCAAAGTTCTACATAATAGATTTTGCAGTTTCATGTGAGAAAAAAAAAGAGACATAGAGTACCATAGAACCCAATTCTTTGACCCTTATATCCAAGAAAGGACACACTTCCATTGCTTTCTGTGTGTGTGTTTGGATGAATAGATTACTATGTACTATAACATAACCTTCAGTGAAAGATTAATTTTGGAGGGAAGAGGTAATGATAGAGTTAAACCAAGTAGAGGCTGAAAGTCTCTCTCTCTCTTCCTGTGTGTGTGTGTGTCTGTATGATAAACACACACACACACACACACACACACACGAGTTCTGATATTTACCAGTCTACTGTCTTTGCTATTCTGCATCCCTGCTATTACATTTTTTCAGTGAGTGGCTATGAAAACTACTTAGAAAATATTATTCCCTAGCACACTCTCAGGGTATCAAGATAAATGATTCTTCCCAGCCCCCTCCCCAAATAAAAGCATGTATTTGATGGAAGAATCATGAAAGTGCCCCACTATAGCACCTTAGAGGACAATATTACACCTTTTGCAGCTAGAGAGGGGATCAAATGGCTTGTCACCCCTGTTTTTGTTATTTAATATAAAAGCAGGAGAGTCAAGAGTCATCTTGGCATTATGATTCTGATTATCTTTAACTTACATAAAATGTGTTATGGGATAGAAAATTCTGATATAATGTTCCTGAAGAGCCATTATGCAACACTATTGAGACTTTGGCTTCTGGTGTTTAAAATGGAAATATTATATGTTGTATAAACAACACACTGATTCTCTCCTAGTGAAAGGTGATAAAAATGAAAGTTATTTTGTTTAGGAATAATAAATTCCATTTAATGCCTTCCTTATTTTAGGATTCTGTGTGTTTCAGTTTAACTCATGTGTCATTATTAAACTACTGTGCATTTCCCCAGGTGTGGAAATATTCCTGTTTGAACACAGAGGAAACTATGGAGTCATTAAGTGTATTGTACATCCCTCCTGAAAGTTGTTATGGGGTAAATTAACTGTTGTGTTCTCTGCTGGAAAGTCTTTTTGCTCTGGCATTGTGACATAAAATGAACAAAGAGCACTTCCATATGTAACATATTATGCTAACCCCGAATGTTGAAACTAAAATCTCTATAAACACATGCTACATTACTGTGGGGGATCTGAGATTGAGTCAATCTTCCAAAATTACAACATTAATGTTATGGAAAAAGTTTTTACCTTGTGGAATTGTCTATAGTTATGACATATGTACTTGTTTTTACAAATCTGTTTCATTAATTACTGCTTTAATGACAATTTATAAATGATATATATATATAATCCCTATGTTGAATTAATGATTGATAAATGAAGATATTTATTAGCATTACTTATGCTTATCTACATTTTCAAACTTATAAAATATTTTTTTACATATAGGTGTTTGATAAATTTACTTTAAAATTTTTCGAAGACATAGGAAAAGAGTTATTGGCAAAGTATCGCTTATTATAAGCAAGTTGCAAAACATCACGAGCAAGGAATTAAACAGGAAATAAAATATCTAAAATATGCCATCAGAATGTTCATACAGACTATTTGTGCCCGACCTGTGGTAGAGTCTTCCACTTATATTGGTCTGATCAACCACAGTTAGACACACTGTACACTGACCCCAACATAGTAATGCCATTTTGGTCCTCTTCAAGTACAAAGTATGAGAACTAACCACATGACAAGTAAAAAAAAAGATTAGCTATCCCACATGCTTCATTGGTGTCCATGTGATGTCAATAAAAATGAAGGAAGTTCCCATGTCATGAGATAGACTCCATGTGTTGCAATTTGGTGGATATGGCAAGCATTTATCCAGTTTTTGTTTGACTAACTCCAAAGACGGAAAACCCACAGTAGCCTACAGTATCTTATTCTCCTTTTAAATAGTTATAATTTTTAGTATTTGTTTCTTTTGACTTTGAGCCCCAACTTTAAGCTTTAGGAATTTTACTCAATGATGCATTTCTATCTTCAGGATATAAGCATAACAAGTCTACTTTTTCTGATTATCACCCACCCAAGAGTTCAAAGCTAGATTTAGATGCTTCTGGTAGGCACCTACAATTTTCTCCACCCCTAGAAAACAGACAAATCAAAATATAACTGTATATTTTCAAAGAACCTGTAGTTTTCTTGCTGCCCTGCCCTACCATCAGAGCTTCCTGGTCTACTAATACACCCATGCCACTTGTCTCCAGTCAATTTTATATTGCACACTCCCCACACCCAATCCCCATCAAAACTTATGTAACTGATACATTCAGGACCTCCTTTTGGTTTTTTAGGTTAAACATTAGGTAATTAGTTAAATTCTGTTAATGTGTCAACAGGTGAAGTATAGGCCTATGAGATCTACCAACCCATAGGTAACAAATCCACATTCTAAAATTCATAATCTAAAGAGGATCATAGGATTAGAACTCAAGCTGAAAGTGATTTCAGAGGTCAATTAATACAACCAATTAATTTTACTGTTGAGAAAACTGGGAATTAGATTGCTTCAGTGACTTACCCAAAGTCATGTAGGTAGTAAATAACAGAAATGAGATTTGCACCCAGGTTCTCTGATTTCAGCACCATTGCTTTTTCCCCTGTGTCATCCTGACTTTCACATTGCTTTATTTGCTGGTTAATCTAAAGAAATGTATTTAATGGCCTGAATTTCAGGCCAAGTCAAAGGAAGTAAATCTGAAATCAGTAAAAATAGTTTCAATTTCGTAGTTTGGCTTATCCTAATGTGTAGACACTGAATTGGTACAATTTTATGTCCCTGGGAATTTAATGGAAAGTGAAGATGAAAAATTGTTCCTGTACATTCTCTCTTATTATTTAGCAGCGTATCATTTTTGTGTATTGAGTGATTATACTAAATCAGAGGCAATGCTATAAAGGAAAAGACAGCCCATAAACAAAATTTACATATCATAATGACCTTTATTGGAGGAAATTATTTATAGCCAGGAAAGACTTCAGGAGAACTAGAGAATGAGAGCTGTTGAAAGTCTTCAAGTACAGTCATAATTTGTGTCTCTATTTCTAACAAAGGGTTTCAGAGCCGAGTAAAATAATTCTCTACATAGAGAGCTTTACCTTATTAGATAATGGCCCAGGGAATGCAAAGTTGGTTTAAAAAAAAAGGAAGGAAGGAATAGAGGGAGGGGAGAAAGAAAGGGAAGGAAGGAGGGAGGGAAGGAAGGAAGGAGGGGAGGGAGGGAAGGAAAGAAGGAAGAAAGAAAAAAGGAAGGAAGGGAGAAAGAAAGAAAGAAAGAAAGAAAGAAAGAAAGAAAGAAAGAAAGA
>NW_020940360.1:28797896-28814894 GCF_900497805.2 Vombatus ursinus
AAGAAAGAAAGAAAGAAAGAAAGAAAGAAAGAAAGAAAGAAAGAAAGGCGGATGACATTAGATTTTTCATGGCTTGAGTTTCTGACATTTCTTAATTCTCTTGAACAAGTTGACAGAATCTAAAGCATTCTATATGGTACAGTAAACAGTATACCATTGATTCAGGATTTTTGTTTTCTCCCTCAACAAATGTTTATTCAGGGTTTGTTATTTTTCTCTTGAAATCATCCTTCTTCCAAGGTTTCTTATTCTTGTAGAGAGCACCATCATCCTTCTAGTCATCCAGTTTTACAGCATTATTATCATTCTCTTCTTGTTTTTTGCATTTCTTTCTTGGCTGTACTCTTTTGATCTTGTCCATTATGTGCTCAAACCAGGTATCTGCCCTTCTATTTTTTCAGCTTCCTTTTGTGTGTTGTCTTTTCTCATTAGATTGTAAAGTTCCTTGAGGACAAGGACTATATTTCATTTTCATATTTGTATCTTTATTGCTTAGCACAGCTCCTGACACATAGCAGAAACTTAACAAATATCTAGACTGATTAACTTTGTTTTATTTATTAATCAGTTGCCAAATCTTGTCATCACTATCTCCTTAACATCACTCACATCTATACTTTTTTCTCTACTTATCTAGTTCACTTGTCACCTGGACTGTTGTATTGGTCTTTGTGCCTAAAGTGTCTTTCCACTCTGATCCATCTTCCTCACATATGTTAAAGTGATTTTTTAAAGAAGGACAGAACTGACCATTTCTCTACCCCATTCAATAAATTCTGATGGTTCCCTATTGCATCTAGAATTACCTATTTTTTCCAGTGGGGTATTTAAAGGTTTTCTTAACCAGACTTTAACCTACTTTTTAAATTTTATTATATATTACTCCCCTTTACTTACTCTAAAATCTAATCAAACTAGCCATCTGTTGTTCCCAAATAACACTTAGTCTCCCATCTCTGAGAATTTTCATTGACCATTATTTAGCATTGGAATGTCCTATCTCCTCACTTTCATATTTTAAAAATCCTTTTTTTCTTCAAAATTCAGCTTAAATGTCACCTTCTACATGAAGCCTTTCCTCTAACCCTCAGCTGCTAGTCTCTTTCCCTTTATAATAATCTTATAGTTATCTATTGTTTAGTCTGAAAATAAGTACATACATACATACACACATATATGTGCGTGTATATATAGACATATCCATACACATACATACACACATATATGTATATACATGTGTGTATATGTGTGTGTGTGTGTATAAATACATATATATAGAGAGAGAGACAGAGAGAGAGACAGAGAGACAGAGAGAGAGAGAGTTGTCTCTCCTGATATAATGGTTGGTGGTTGGCTATTGTCCTTCATGCTTGAAGAAGACCAGAATGACATCACTATGTCGGGGTCAAGGTACAGTGTGTCCAACTGGGACTGATTGAACCAATAGAAGCTCAGAATTCTCTACCACAGGTTGGGCACAAGTAGTCCACATGAACATTTGGAGTGGGGATGTCTCTAAATTTCTTTTCAGATACTGCAATTATGCTTTGCTCATAGAGCAAAGCCCTTTCTTTGATGCAGGCATGCCATGCTGGGTGGTCCTTTGCTAGTGTCTCCTATGTCTCACATTTTATTGCAAAGTTCTGGGGCAACTAGGTGGTGCAGTGGATAGAGCACTGGCCCTGGAGTCAGGGGGATTTGAGTTGAAATCCAGTCTCAGACACATAACACTCACTAGCTGTGTGCTTCTGGGCAAGTCACTTAACCCCAACTGCCTCACCAAAAAAAAAAAAGTTCATCAGAGAGAACTTGAGTTTACTTCTGTTGTTTTTTCTGACCTCTGTGTGAGTCCTTGTTTTCATGAGTTCTCTGTAAAAATATTTTCAACCAGTATACATTTGGTATTCAAATAACATGGCCAACCCATTAGAGTTGCGCTTTCTGCAATAAAGTTTGAATACTTATCAGTTTAGCTATAGAAAGAACCTCAGTATCTGCTACCTTATCTTGCCAGATGATCTTCAGAATCTTCCTAAGACTATTTAAATAGAAATGATTCATTTTCCTGGCATGGCACTGATATACTGTTTAGGTTTCACAATCATACATCAATGAGGTCATGATAACGGGTCTGTAGACCTTCCATTTGGTTGGCAACCTATTACCTTATTCTTTCCCACACTTTCCATCAGAGCTTCCCAAACACTGAGCTAGCTCTGGCAATGCACAGATCAACATCATCATCTATATGTGCTTTACTGGAAAGTACACTTCCCAAGGACAGCATTTAAAAGTTCTCCATTTGCTATAACTGATGGTTCCATGTATAGATGGTGTGATTTGGGCTGGTGGAGAACCTCTGTTTTTTTGGTATTATCAAGGAAAAATTAGCACAAGAAGCAGTGAGTTGATTCATACTATACTGTATCTCAGCCTCAGAGACAGAATTGAGTGCACAATCATCTGGGAACAAAAAGTAGCACTCTTAACTCTCCCTCCACTTTAGTCTTGGATTGCAGTCATGCTAAAAAGGATGGGAAGAAGCACACAACCCTGCTTCACTTCACTGGTGACTGGGAAAGTGTGAGAGAAACATCCATTACCCAGAACCCATGCAAGCATGCCATGCTGAAACTGTCGTACAATATGGATGAATTTCTGTAGGCAACCATATTTTGCTATGATTTTCTACTAGCCCTCATGATTGACAGACAGTATCAAAGGCTTTGGTCAGATCAATGAACATGGTGTACAGAGCTCTGTTCTGCTCCTGGCATTTCTTCTAGAGTTGTTGGACAGCAAACACATATTGACTGTTCCTCAGCTCTTTCTGAAGTCATGCTGGTTTTTAAATAGATGACCATCTTCTATGTCAAGGATCATCTGATTAAGGAGTACTCTGGCAAGAATCTTGCTGGCAGTACTAAGAAAGAGAACTCCCTATGATTGTCACAGGGCAATCTATTTCTTTTTCCTTTATAGAGATGGACAATGGAGGCATCCTTGAACTCTTGCGGGATAACCTTATTTTACCATATATAACCCAGAAGATTTCTGTAGAAGCAGTGGACCCCTTGCCTTGTAAAACTTAGCTGGGATAAAATCAGCACCAGACACTTTGCCACATGAGAAGAGCCTACTGTCATTCAAAACTTCTTTATCAATTGGAAGTTCAGCTAGAGAGGGATTGACTTCAACCCTAGGTGTATAGTCAATAGCTTCAGTATTGGTTATTGATGTTATGTTAAGAACAATATGGAAGTGTTTGGCCCATCTGCCACAGTATGCAGGTCAGGGTTAGGTTAAGGGAAGTAGGCAATTTTTAAGGCAACTTTACTAGCCCTTTCCTCACACCAGGAGATAAGCAGTGTAATCCTTAAAAAAAGGATGCCCATACAGCTGTCAAATCCCCCTGCTGCTTCATTCTTGTGAAAAGAAACCTTGTTTCTTCTAATAGCCTTGTCTACCTGTTTCCAGGGTTATGACTACAGCTCCTAGTGTATCTGTACCTGTTGTTTTATCATTTTCCCATTACCACAGGAATTGGAGGTAGGCAAAAATGGTAAAATGGTATGAATGATGTCTTTTGACTTGAGCATAAATTGGATTTAAGTGAGGCAGAGTTGCTCAAAGTTGTTGGCCTCATTCTCCCTTCCAGAGTCATTGATCCTGTGGCAAGAAAAAAGGTCAAGATGATTGGTATTGGCTCAGAACTCAGTGCATTACCTTGTCATCTTTGATGTCAAACCAAGGTCTAAACTCTCCACAGTGTCTGCTTCCACCATCTCCTTGTCCAATTGGAACAAATTGTTCACATCCACCTCTTCCACTGCAGAAGACGTTATATGCTTGTCATGGATACCTCCACCTCCTTACTCACCAATGGTTTTGAGGCATGCTGGTTGCTCTCAACCTAGTTTAGGCTGTCTGCTGAAACAGTTTACTAGGGTGTGGCCTCTGTGCATAGTACAGCTTCTTGAATCCACAGGTGAGAGTTGGGTGGCAGGTGGACAAAACCTGAAAAAGGGCTTAGTAGCCCTCACACTAGAGGTATCAGTCTTCTCTGCACACCCTATTGATAGAGTATAAGCTGCTTGAAGGAAGGGCCTATTGGCCTGTTTCATTTTTGTCATTATATCACCAGAACCTAATAGACTACCTATGTTGTCTATATGAGAAGAATCAGTAGTTAACTATCAGAGGCTGGAATAGTCCCAATACATTGTAGGAATCATTGTGCATAAGAGAGTATGCTGTAACTAAATATATTATTTCTATATGTAATAGCCCTTGATAGCTCACTTATCTGGGATATAAGTCTATTTCTGAGAAAATGAACTGCTGATTAGAGTTTGCCTCAGCAGTTAGTTCACTTGTCTGAGGCTCAGGTCTTCTCAGAGTTGTGAAAGCTAATCTGACTCAGAGAGCATTGTTCCACATTTTGAAATATAAAAACTATAATAGACTGGAACAATATGGACATCAGAACTCTTTTAAGATGATAGGTCCAAGGTAATTTATTTGAATGTTGATAGAAGATAAGAGCACTATTACTAAGCATAAGCTAAAGTGGGGTCTTTTACAGAGAGGATGCAGGGTCTGATACAGAGTGGGAGTGGGAGTGGGAGAAAAGAAGATGAAAATACGTTTCAAAAGTGAATCAGCTAAGTTTGAAGCTGGAAATAATGAATAGGTGTCATCATCTTTTTCCTGAAGGAACATAGCACTATTTCATTTGGTGATACAGCATGACCAATGAGATGTTAGTTAAGCACTGAATGGATAAACGGACTTAGCAGTGGAAGAATCTATTACAGAAGTTATTTGCATCAAGGAACTTTTATGACAAATTCTTTGGGTTGAAGGAGAATACAGAATTTCAGAGTTATTCATTATCCCAAGCACATGAGCCTTCCTCAGTCATGTTTTCCATTTTAGATTTCAGTGTTTGTTCACTATCCTTCACAGATAGAATACTTTAGAGGGAGAGTGTGGCCCATGTTTATGTTTGGATTTTTGCATGGTTAACATTCATGCATTTGCTTTAATTTGACTACCAATGATGTTATTACTATTTGTTTTACCTTATTATTAAGTAAATGTTTGTTTTTAAGATCTAAAGACATTATCATGATAAATGTAAATAGAAGCAAGAAAGTGGGAACTCAGGAGCTAATGAGGTTAATGAGGGAATGTATTCCCTCTCAACAGGGTTATCCCTAGGATTCTAAGATAATTTGACCATAATCACATAGTAGTAGATTTTATTTGCTAATCTAGACTTTATAATGTGAGGTCTTATTGGAGCAAGCAAGCCAGCTGAAAGAGTAAGCAGGTTTTCATTTGCCCTATAGGATAGGTATGAGATCCTATAGTGTGAATGATCACCTCATTCACTACCAGGGAGTAAAATGGTCTATAACAGAATATTCCCTATTCTACCTGTTTATAGAGTGATTGTACCCAGGGCAGTATAATATAAAGAATTTTTCCCATTTGCTTTATAATAATTTATAAAGTTTATAAAATTTTAAATTAATTTATTAATAAAATATAACAAAATATTAATGTTTAAATAATAAATTTATAATATATAAATATAAAATTATAGATTTATAATAACAATTTATATTTCTAATTATAAAATCTGTGAATAACCAAGTCAAGTGTTTATATATAATACTTTCTTACTCTATTATTATGGCCTTTGTGTTCTTTTAAAAAAATTGACTTCCAATATTTCCCTTTTTCTAATTTTATTGATTAGTTCAATATAAATATTATTTTCCTTAGACTTAAGTTCTCTAATTCATGATGCTTGTATAGTAATCATGTTGTTTTTTGAAAATCCTTTTGGTCTAATCAAAATATTAGTCACTTTAGCTTTTGATCTTCTCCCAAAGGTATGCAATGCCATGTAACCACAAATATAAGAATAAATGGCTGTTAGCACCTGAAGAAACAGTGGTAAATTTGGCAGAATCTTGATATAGTAAGAACTAACTTCAGTTTATCCAATATTTCATAATATTTATGAATTGGTCTTTTGTCATTTTTATGATAGACGGCTTGATTCAATGCCAGAGGCTTAAGGGTTCATGAGGAATAAAAATTAAAAAAAAAAAACAACTCGACAATAGTTCTGTCACAAAATGCCATATACACAAGTTGGATCAAAGCAATTTTTACGAATATTTGTGTATTTACTGTATGCCAATTGTTCTTATAGGTAAAACTCTAAAAGAAAAAGGTTAACAGAGGGCTAGGAGCTTCTAGGTTTTCCTGGTGCCAACAGAGTGAGTAGAGCAGCAGACTCCCTGGGAACTACCTGGAGAGTCAAACTACAGTTATATAGATCTAGAGGAAGCACAGAGGGAGGAGAAGAATGATCAGAGCATGGAACATATGAGAGAACATGGGTTTGACATGAAACAAGAATGATTAGCAATCAGGGGAGGCAGATTAACAATATGGAATATATACCTGCAAAAAATTAGGCAGTTGAAAAGGACTTTGATCTTCTTCTGCTTCTGGGAGCCAAGATGGTGGAGTACCTCTTAAAACCCAGAAAATATCACCCCAGGAAAAACTCTGGAATATCTGAGCCAGCAAAAGATGGGGTGGAGCAGTCTTATAGCCCAGGAAGATTGGGTAATTAACAATAAAGGCCCTTCTTACTCTGGGGGAAGGGGAGCATCATGCAATCCAGTGCTGATCTCATCTTAGCATACCAAGTGAAGATCCTGAGATGCAGGGTGATAGAACAGGCAACCACCAACACAAGGACCACTGAGTACCTCAGCACAGGCAGGGGAACTGGTAGACAGTAGCTCAGAAAACCACCACATGCACCAATGTTCTTGAGAAGCCAAATCTCCTTGTGCCTCAGCAAAATTCTGGGAAGAATAACTCTAGGAAGCAAAACTGCAGGCTTACAGACATCCTCCAGCAACCAAACATTCAAGAGCAAAGCCTCAGTGAGCAAGAGCCAAACATTTAAGTGAAAGGCCTGGATGAGCAGCAGTCAAACATATGACTGCAAGGCTTGGGTGAGCAGGTGTCCCCCAGGGGCCAGACTTATCACCCACAGCCCAAGAGCTCCAGTGTTGCTGATCCCAGAACAGCAACAGGTAAGGTGTCAGGACCCTACAGGCTGCAACTGCCAGCACCTGAGGTTCCAACACACAAAGTCAATGACCAAGTCCTGGGCTCCCAGCACAAGAAGCTTGGATCAGTGCCCCCTGTGCTCCAACAGGAGAACTCAACTTTTATTAAAAGTCAGGAAATAGGCAAATATCATGATCAAAAAGCAGAAATGAACAATGACCACAGATTCTTCTGATGGGGACAGGGAAGATCAAGGCACAAATTCAGAAGAGAACAACATTGTCAATATACCCATATCCAAAACCTCAAAGGGGAATGTGAACTGGGCTCAAGTCCAAAAAGTCTTCTTAGATGAACTCAAGAAGCATTTTAAAAGTCAACTAATAGAAATAGAAGAAAAATTGGGAAAAGATATAAGAGGTATGCAAGAGAGAGTCAATAACTTTGAAAAGGAATAACAAAAATTAAATGTAGAAAACATGTTCTTTAAAATATAGTTGGCTAGGGCAGCTAGGTGGCACAGTGGATAGAGTTATGGCCTTGGAGTCAGGAGCAAGTGAGTTCAAATCTGGCTTCAGACACTTAACACTTACTAGCTGTGTGACCCTGGGCACATCACTTAACCCCATTTTCTTCACAAAAAAAAGAAAGAAAAAATACAATTGTCCAAATGGAAAAAAGTACATAGAAGAAAACAACTCCATAAAAAATAGAATTAGCTAAATACAAAAGGAGGCACAAAATTTAATACAAGAAAACATATCATTAAAAATTAGAATTGGGCAAATGGAAACTAATGACTTTATGAGAGAGCAAGAATCAGTCAAATAGAAACAAAAGAATGAAAAAATAGAAGAAAACATAAAATACCTCATTGGTAAAACAACTGACCTGGAAAATAGTTCCAGGATAGACAATTTTAAAATTATTGGTCTACCTGAAAAAAGAGCCTGGACAGTATCTGTCAGAAAGTCATCAAGGAAAACTGCCCTAAGGTCCTAGAACCAGAGGGTAAAATATTCAACAAAAAATACATTAAAGAAAGAGATCCCAAATTGAAAACATCAAGGAATATTGTAGCCAAATTCCAAAATTACCAGGTCAAAGAGAAAATATTGCAAGCATCCAGAAAGAAACAATTTAAATATCATGGAAGCACAGTTAGCATTATGCACGACCTTGCAGCTTCTACATTAAAAGATCAAAGGGCATGGAACATGATATTCCATGAGGCAAAGGAGCTTGGATTGCAACCAAGGATCAACTACACAGTGAAATTGATAATAATCTTTCAGGGGAAGAGATGGATATTCAATGAAGTAGAGGACTTCCAAACCTTCCAGATGAAAAGATCAGAGCTCAATAGAAAAAGTGATCTTCAAATAAAAGACTCAAGAGAGGAATAAAAAAATAAACAGGAAATAAAAAAACAACATGCTATTAATAAGGGCAAAATGTTTACATCCCAAGAAGGGAAGATGATACTTATAACTCTTGAGAACTGTATCATTATCATGCCATTTAAAAGAGATGTACATAGACAGAGGGCATTGGTATAAGATGAATTTGATGTGATGATTAAAAAAAACAATCTAAGTAAGTGGTGAAAAGGGATTGTTTGGGGAGAAGAGGAAAGCAAGTGGCAGACAAGAGTAAATTACATCGAATAAAAAGGCACAAAAACCTGTTACAGTAGAAGGAAAGAAGGGAGGGAGATGAACATTGTTTGAACCTTGCTCTCATCAGATTTGGTTAAAAGTATAATAAGTTAGGCATAGAAATCTAACTTACCCTATAGGAAATAGGTTCCCTATAGGAAATAGCAGGGGAAAGGGAAAAGAAGAGGGGGGATGAATAGAAGGGAGGGAAAAAGTAGAAAGGGTAAAGGTGAAGAAAAGAAAGGGGGCTAATAGAAGGAAAGGCAGACAGAGGTAGGTGGTGATCTAAAGCAAAACTCTAGTGAGGAGAGAAAGGGAGAAAGGAGAGATAAAAGTATAAACACGGGGGTAAATAAGATGGAGAGAAAGATACAGATAGTAATCATAACTGTGAATATGAATAGGATTAACTCTCATATAAAATGGAAGAGGAGAGAAGAGTGGATTAAGAACCATAATGCTACAATATGTTGTTTACAAGAAACCTATTTGAAGCAGAGGGATTCACACAGTAAAGATAAAAGTCTGGAGAAGAATATATTATGCTTCAGCTGAAGTAAAAAAAAAAAGAAAGAAAAGAAAAAGAAAAAAAAAAGCAGGGGTAGCAATCCTGATCTCAGACAAAGCGAAAGCAAAAATAGATCTAATTAAAACAGATAAGGAAAAGAACTACATTCTGCTAAAGGTACCATAGACAATGAAATAGTATCATTACTAAACATATGCACCAACTGGTATGGTATCCAAATACTTAGAGGAGAAGTTAAGGGAGTTACAGGAAGAAATGTTTAACAAAAGCATACTAGTGGGGTATCTCAACTTCCCCCTCTCAGAACTAGACAAATCTAACCAAAAAATAAACAAGAAAGGAGTTAAGGAGGTGAATAGAATTTTAGAAAAGTTAGATATGGTTGAACTCTGGAGAAAATTGAATAGGGATAGAAAGAAATATACCTCTTTCTCAGCGATAATTGCCACCTACACACACACAAAAAAAATTGACCATGTACTAGAGCACAAAACCTCACAATCCATTGTAGAAAGGAAGAAATATTAAGTGCATCCTTTTCAGATCGTGATGCAATAAAAATGGCATGTAATAAAGGGACATGGAAAGATAGAATAAAAATTAATTGGAAACTAAAAATCCAATCCTAAAGAATGAGTGGGTCAAACAACAAATCATAGAAATAATTAATAACTTCATACAAGAGAATGACAATAAGGAGGTGACATGCCATAACTTTTGGGATGCAGCAAAAGAAGTTCTTAGGGGAAGTTTGATATCTCTAAATGCTTACGTGAATAAAGTAGAGAAAGAAGAGATCAATAAATTGGACATGTAACTAAAAAAGCTAGAAAAAATAATAAATTAAAAATCATCAATTAAATACCAAATTAGAAATGCTGAAAACCAAAGGAGAGATTAATAAAATTGAAATTAAGAAAAAAATTGAACAAATTTATAAAACTAAAAACTGCTTCTATGGAAAAAAAAAACAATAAAATAGATAAATTGATTAATTAATTTGATTTAAAAAAAAGGAAAGAAAAAAAACAAATTACCAGCATCAAAAGTGAAAAGGGTGAATTCATCACCAATGCCAAGGAAATCAAAACAATAATTGGGAACTATTTTGCCCAACTATATGCCAATAAATTTTAAAATCTTAGTGAAATGAATGAATATTTATAATATATAAATTATCTAGATTAACTAAAGAGGAGATAAAATATTTAAATAACCCCATTTCAGAAAAAAAGATGGAACAACCATCAATGAACTGCCTAAGAAAAAATCTCCAGTGTCAAATGGATTTACAACAACTAATTTCAATACTATATAAACTATTTAGGAAAATAGGTGAAGAATGAGTCCTACCAATTTCTTTTTGTGACACAGATATAGTGCTGATATCTAAACCAGGAAGGAATAAAACAGAGAAAGAAAATTATAGCTCAATTTCCCTAATGAATATAGATGCATAAATTTTAGATAAAATATTAGCAAAGAGATTACAGCAATTTATTTCAAGGATAATATACTATGACCACATAGGATTTATACCAGGAATGTAAGGCTGGTTCAATATTAGGAAAAATATCAGCATAATTGACCATATCAACAACAAAAGTAACAAATCATATGATGTCTCAATAGATACAGAAAAAGCATTTGAAAAATACAGAATCCTTTCTTATTAAAAGACTAGAGAGCATAGGAATAAATGGAGTCTCCCTTAAAATGATAGGTGGCATCTATCTAAAACCATCAGCAAGCATTGTATGTAATGGGGATAAGCTAGAAGCATTTTCAATAAGATTGAGGTAAAACAAAGATGTCTGTTATCACCATTGTTCAATATTCCACTAGAAATGTTAGCTTTAGCAATAAGAGAAGAAAAAGAAATTGAAGGAATCAGAATAGGCAAAGAAAAAACAAAAATATACTTAGAAAATTGTACAGAATGAAGTAAAAAATTACTTGAAATAACTAACAAATTTAGCCAAGTTGCAAGATATAGAATAAACTCACATAAATCATCAGCATTTTTATATATTACTATTAAATCCCAACAGCAAGAGACAGAAAGAAAAAATCCATTTAAAGTTACTGTAAACATTATAAAATATTTGGGAGTCTACCTGCCAAAACAAACTCAGGAACTACATGAATACAATTACAAAATACTATCCACACAAATAAAGTCAGATCTAAATAATTAGAAAAACATCAATTGCTCATGGGTAGGTCAAGCTAACATAATAAAAATCACAATTCTAGTTAAATTAATTTACTTATTCAGCATCATACCAATCAAACTACCAAAAATTATTTTATAGAGCAAAAAAAAGTTAAAAAATGTATCTGGAATAACAAAAGGTCTAAAATATCAAGGGAACTAATGAAAACATATGCAAGAGAAGGTGGTCTAGTTGTACTACAACTTAAATTGTATCAGAAAGCAGCAATCATCAAAACTGCTTGGTACTGGCTAAGAAATAGAGTGGTGGATCAGTGGCCATAGGTTAAGTATGCAAGACACAACAGTCATTGATTATAGTAATCTCCTATTTGATAAATCCAAAGACTCCAGCGTCTGGGATAAGAACTCACTATTTAACAAAAACTACTGTGAAAACTGGAAAATAGTATGACAGAAACTAGGCATAGACCAAAATCTTACACCTATACCAAGATGAAGTCAAAATGTGTATATGATTTAGAAAAAAAGTCTGATACTATAAGCAAAGTAGGAGAGCAAGTAATAGTTTACAGATCAGATCTATGGAGAAAGGAAGAATTTATGACCAAAAAGAGACAGAGAACATTATGAAATATAAAATGAATACTTTTGATTACATTAAATTGAAAAGATTTTGCACAAACAAAGCCAATGCAACCAAGATTAGAAAGGAATCAGAAAACTGGGAAACACTTTTTACAGCTAGTATCTCTGATAAAAGCCTCATGTCTAAAATATATAGAGAACACAAGTCATTCCTCAATTGAAAAATAGTCAAAGGATATGAAGAGGCAGTTTTCAGAGGAAGAGAAATGCAAATCAAAACAACTTTGATGTACTACATCACACCTATTAGATTGGCTAACATGACAAAACAAGACAATGATAAATGTTGGAGAAGATGTGGGAAAATTGGACAATTAATGCACTGTTGTTGGAGTTGTGAACTGATCCAGCCATTCTGGAGAGCAATGTGGAACTACGCCCAAAGGGCTATAAAAATGTGCATACCCTTTGACCCAGCAATGCCACATCTAGGTCTATATCCCAAAGAGATCATAAAAATGGAATAATGACCCACATGTACAAAAATGCTTATAGAAGCTCTTTTCATGGTGGCAAAGTATTGGAAATTGAAGGGATGACCATCAATTGGGGAATGGCTGAACAAGTTGTGGTATATAAATGTAATGAAATACTATTGTGCTATAAGAAATGATGAGCAGGCAGACTTCAGAAAACCCTGGAAAGACTTATATGAACTGATGCTGAGTTAAATTAGCAGAAGCAGAGGAACATTGTACATAGTAACAACCACATAGTGCAATGACTGACTTTGACAGACTTGACTCTTCTCAGCAATGCAAGGATATAAGACAACTCCAAAAGACTCATGATGGAAAATGCTATCCACATCCAGAAAAAGAACCATGGAGTCTGAATGAAGTTGGAAGCATACTATTTGTTCTCCTTTTCTTTTGTTATTTGTTTTATTTCTTCTTTCTCATGGTTCTTCCCATTAGTTCTCACTCTTCTTTACATCATGACTAATGTGAAAATTTGCTTAATATGAATGTATCAGTAGAGCCTACATCAGATTGCAGATTATTTTGGAGAGGGGTGAGGAGAGGAAGGGGGCAAAAATTTAAAACTCCAAATCTTATGGAAGTGAATGTTGAAAACTAAAAATAAATAAATTAATTATTTTTTTAAAAAAGAAAAGAAAAGGACTTAGAATTGTTTCAAAAGTTTTAGTCAGAATATATGAGCATCCCAATAGCCAGGTGAACTGAAGGTCAGGGGATCAATAAGATGCCAGTAATGACAAAACTTTTGATAGCTTGGCACAGTTTTTAAATTAAATTTTTTTTTTAGCACCACAGCTAGCACCATCATACAACCCATGGTATTCAAGGAACTGGCAGATGTGATTATAAAAATCATCATCACTGGATCTTTAAAAGATTTTAGGGACCCAAGGTGGTAGCCCAAATAAATAAAAAGTCAAATGGCAACTATGCAATTTTACAAGAAAAAAAAGATATAGAGTATAAAACGTAGAGGTCAATGACCTTTATTGATTTCTGACAAAATTCTTAGACATATGCAAATGATAGCTAATGAATATTTTAAGGACAAGGTCATGGCAAAGGATCAGTGTGTCTTCAACAATCAATAAACAAACATCTATTTAGCACCTACTGTGTGCCCAGAACTCTTAAGTGATATGTATGTCAAAAGGAGAAAGGCCCTACCTTCAAGGAATTTATATTCTATGGGAGAAAAGAGAATGTATGTTCACTGTTAAGCAAATACAGTATATATGAACATATATTTAGTATATGTATGCATCCATATTGCACACTCAAACATACATATATATGCTAAATAAGATATATACATGCATGTGTGTGCTAATGATGTGCACTAATAACAGGGGGAATCAACAGAGGTACCTTGAAATATATGATATTGGAGTTGAGCCTTGAACCAAACTAGGGATTCCACAAGTCTTGATTCAGGGAATCTAATTAGGAGGCTATTAAAATGGTCCATACTAAATTTTATAATGGGCTAGACTAGGAATTTTTTAGTTTGTGTAGAGAGAATGGGACTGAAGAAAGATCTATAGAGGAGTTAA
This sequence comes from Vombatus ursinus, assembly GCF_900497805.2. NCBI lineage: Eukaryota > Metazoa > Chordata > Mammalia > Diprotodontia > Vombatidae > Vombatus > Vombatus ursinus. Next base: position 28,812,050 of record NW_020940360.1, read on the forward strand.
TAGATGCAAGACTTGAAAACTGAGTGGATATTAGGGGTATTGAGGGAAATATTTCATGAGTTAACTCAGTTTCTAAATCTGCGACTTTTCATTATGTACATTAATGAGTTACATTAGTTCAAGTTACAAAGTGGACTGCATATTGTTACATTATATAAGTTGTGAGATTATAAACCTTGTGACTTTGTGAAAGGGGACAGAGGCATAAAACTCTCTCCATCTCTGTCTCTGTGTGTGTTTCTGCATGTCTCTTTGTCTCTCTGTCTCTCTGTCTCTCCCTCTCCATTTCCTCCCTCCCTCCCTCTTTTTCTCTAGGCCAATCTATCATCTTTGTCTATCAGTGCAATAATACATATGCAATTTCCTTATAGAAATTAGACTGGTTAAAGGGGGCAAACTGAAGGTTCATGGATTTTAAGTGATTTTGGCTCATTGAAGCTTGTATTTTTACAATGAATACATACTATAAACATATACATGTATGTATACATACACACATACATATATGCATATATGTATTGGTGATGTTCAATTGTATCCCACTCTTAATGACCCCATTTGAAGTTTTCTTGGCAAAGATACTGGAGTGGTTAGCCATTTTCTTCTCCAGCACATTTTACATATGTGGAAAACTGAGGCAAACAGGGTTAAGTGTCTTGCCCAGGATCACACAACTAGCTATATCATCTACATTATATCAAAATCTATATCAATATCTATTTCATCTATCTCATTTGTCCACATTTATTCATTGCAAAAGAAAAAAAAACAAGCTTCAGTGAGCCACAAGCAACTTAAATTCAGAAATTGTCAGCTAATCCTGCTTAGTCAGTTCAATCTCTATGAAGAAGTGTCATAAGTGTTAATTTGTTACCCTGTAGTTGAATTATTATCCATATTCTGGACACTCACACATTGTAGACAAATTTATCTTTAAATGTCATCATATTTCTTTTTATTGTAATCACCTCTGATACCTTGTGTATTAGTAGGAGCTTCCTGACATTATTCTATTGACTTTTTATAATTACTTTGTCTTCTATTCCAGAAGGAAGCATGCCATCACACTTTCTTCCATCAGCAAAGAGAACAAAAGAAAGGAGGTTCTGGATGGCAGACATACAATGAAATTTCTTTCCTTAATAGAAACAGCCTTTTGAAGGCAGTGGAAAGAGGTCAATGGGAGATTTGAGGGGGTAATGGAAATATCATTGGCAAGCAGGAACATAGGGGGCTTGAAGAGCATGCTTCTAAACCCATAAAGCTGAATGACTGGGTCCCATATTTGTTTTTTTTCCTTCAAGGATCTTACATTTTAATGGGGGAACAACACATAAATAATCAGGGTGGGGCTGAGGGAGGTGGAAGCATGGCATTAAGATTCAGAAAGCCAGAAGTACAGCTGGGAGGGGAATGAAAGTTGGCTAGATTGGGCCTGTCCCCAAAATAAAGACCCCAGGAGGAACTCATCCATAGTAGAAGAGGGTCAGCACAGCAGAGGGATGTTCCAGGTTGATAAGACCATGAGGGTTGATGGATATTCCAGAGAAAAGAGGCTCCAGGCCCTGAAGGAAGTTCTAGGGTTTTTGACTGCAGATGAGGCATGGTGTTGAAGTCTAAAAAGTAAGAAGCACCACTGGGAGGGGAATGCTACTTGTCCAAAGTCCTGTAGGGGTAATCAGCAGAAATGGGACAGGAAAACAAAGAGAAGATAACTCTTCATGTTCCACTTGAGTCTTGTATTTGAAAGTCAAATTTTCTATTCAGCTCTGGTCTTTTCATCAAGAATGCTTGAAAGTCCTCTATTTCACTGAATGACCATTTTTTCCCTGAAGGATTATACTCATTTTTTATGGGTAGGTGATTCTTGGTTGTAATCCTAGCTCCTTTGACCTCCAGAATATTATATTCCATGCCCTGTAGTTCCTTAATGTAGAAGCTACTTAATCTTGTGTTATCCTGATTGTGTTTCCACAATATTTGAATTGTTTCCTTCTGGCTGCTTGTAATATTTTCTCCTTGACCTGGGAACTCTGGAATTTGGCTACAAAATTCCTGGGAACTTTCCTTTAGGGATCTCTTTCAGGAGGAGATCAGTGAATTCGTTCAATTTCTATTTTACTCTCTGGTTCTAAAATATCAGGGCAGTTTTCCTTGATAATTTCTTGAAAGATGATGTCTGTGAGGGACTGTCTGATGTTGGCAGCTGCCAGTTGGGTGCTGTGGCACGGGTAAGGTAAGATCTGGGTATTTTGGAAGTCGAGGCAGGGACTGTGGTAGGCAGAGTCGTGTGTACTGGGATGGGCTGGATTCGGAGAAGCCATGAGGCAATTGGGCAGTGCTATGAGATAAGCTGGGTTCAAGGAAGTAGCCGAGCCTGAGCTCCTGAGGCAAGGGGCGGTGCCACGTGGGAATGGGATGGCAGAGGACTGAGTTCCCTCTGCTTAGTCCCCTCCCTATATGCAACGTCATCCCCAGATGCCTCTTGTGACCTTCCTGACCTCGTGCAGCACTGACCCAGTCCCCTCCTGAGTCTGACTTCCTAGGTCACATACTCTTGTCTATGCGTCAATCCCAGATGCCTCCTTCCTGTATCCAATCCTAGCCTCCTACGTCACTCCCTCCCCCCTTGGTGTGCTAAACTCAGACAGCCCCTTCCGGTATCTGACCCTACAATCATTGGCTAGTAGCGGGCTGGGGAGGAGGGGCTAAGTAGGTACTTAGGAACAAGCGTGGTCAGAACACACGTGCGCTCTCCCCTGGCTCCTGCTCTGTTGCTCTGGCCTTGCTGCTTGGGCTTGCTATGATGGTTTGCTGTGTTGGCCTCTGAATAAAACTCTGGAGT
>NW_020940360.1:28814904-28959761 GCF_900497805.2 Vombatus ursinus
AAGTAGGTACTGGCGCACGACTGGCAGAAGGCCAGCGTGCAGCCCGTATAGATGTCTACGTTCTTTTTTTGATCATGGCTTTCAGGTAGTCCAATAATTTTTAAATTATCTCTCCTGGACCTATTTTCCATGTCAGTTGTTTCTCTGATGAGATATTTCATACCGTTTTCTAATTTTTCATTCTTTTGGATTTGTTTTACAGAGTCTTGATTTCTCATAAAGTCACTAGCTTCCAATTGCTCTATTCTAATTTTTAAGGAAATATTTTCTTCAATAATCTTTTGGACTTCCTTTTCCATTTTGCCAATTTTGTTGTTTACAGCATTCTTCTCCTCATTGGCTTTTTGGACCTCTTTTGCCATTTGAGTTAGGTTATTTTTAAAGTGTTATTTTCTTCAGTATTTTTTTGGGTCTCCTTTAGCAATCTGTTGACTTCTTTTTCATGATTTTTTTGTGTCACTCTCATTTATCTTCCCAATTTTTTCTCTACTCATCTTACTTGCTTTTCAAAATCCTTTTTGAGCTCTTCCAAGGCCTAGGACTGATTCATATTTTTCTTGGAAGCTTTGAGTGTAGGAGCTTTGACTTTGTTGTCTTCTTCTGGTTGTATGTTTTGATCTTCTTTGTCACCAAAAAAAGATTCTGTGGTCTGACTCTTTTTGAGCTGCTTGCTCATAACCTCAGCCAATTACTTGAGTTATAAATGCTTTGTTAAGGTAGGGGTCTGTTTCCAGTGTGGAGAATGTACTGTCCCAAGCTTTGAGGGTTTGTACAGCTATTTTCAGAGATACTTCTAGGGAACTGTAAATTTTCTGTTCTTCCAAGGTGGTATGATAAGGGGCGAGGTGTTTACTCCTTTCCTGGCCTGTGCTCTGGTCCATGAGTGACCACAAGCACTCTCTTCTGTCTTGGAATTGTGAGGAATATTTCCTCTCCACTGCCACTACAAGCTCCACAATGCCAGCACTCCTCCTTACCCCGGGACTGACACCCAGAACTGTGACCCAGATCCAAGCACAGGCAAAGCTAGAGAATCTTGTACCAGCAAAGAGATCCCTGCAATTCCCCTCTTCTCAGCCACTTGATTCCCCCTCAGTCTGTGGGCCAGAAGCTCAGGAAGTAGCTGCTGCCCTGGGGCCATGCTTTGGAACTGGGACTGGAATCTAGCTTCTCTCTCTCTCACCAGAGAAACAGACTTTTCCCACTGATATCCTAAGCTGTCTTTGGCATTCGTGGGTTGAGAGGTCTGAAAACTGCCACAGCTGCCAGAGATTCAGTCCTCTGAGGCCTGCTCTAGGTTTGCTGTGGCCTGCACTCCCATGCTGAACTGAGCTCCTCTCCCTGTCCAATGTGATATACCTTTCTGATCAACCATACAAGTTGTCTTGGGCTGGAAATTTGTTTCACTCTGTCTTTTTGTGGGTTCTGCTGCTTTAGAATTTGTTTAAAGTCATTTTTTATAGGTATTTGGAGGGGTTTGGGGAAGAGCTGAAGAAAGACACTACTTTCACTCCACCATATTGGCTCCACCCCCTTCATATTTAATTTTAATGTAAGAAACACTTTCCTAAAAATTAGAGCTATCTCATTGCCACAAACTACATCATAAAGTGTTGAAGCCCTTGCTAGAGGTCTTCAAGCAGAAGATATTTAACCAATTACCAGCAACATTTTAGAAGGGATTGTTGGGAGTGCTGGTTGAATCAGATGGTCTCTGATATTTTTCTTCCAATCTTTAGTTTCTGGGATTCTACATGCAGTGGTTTCTATAATAACAAGCCATTTCTCATTGAAACTTTGATCCAAATTTGAAACAGTGGAAAGAAACAGACAATGTAGTGCTACAGTAAGAAATATTGTGGAACCATAAATGAAAAGATTTGGCCATTTATATCATGTGGCAGAGTATGGGAGAGAGAGGTGTAAGAGATAATCCTGGGTTCCCATCTTAGTTACTAACAAAATGATAGTACCATTTGAAGCAACAACAACACTAACAAAAAGGGAATTAGGAGTCAAAGGCATGCAGGGAGAAATATAACAGATTGGTTTTGGATAGGTGAGTGTTAGGTATCAGTGGAATATTCAAATACAGATATTAATAAAGATATCCAAATAAAAAGATTAATGGAAAGTTTGAAATGTGTGTCTAAGTTGCCAAAGAGAACCTAGAGTTAGAAACATATGGGAGTATATTTTATAGGTATATCTATGTGAAAGTTATCTCCATAAAAATTTAGTGTACACAGAAAAAGAATGAGATTACCAAGAAAAAGAAGAGAGTATGGAGAAAAGAGGAAATAAAAGATACAACACAGACTTGGGGAAAGTCTCTATTCAAAATATTGTAATCTATGAAAGTAAAGGAGTGGTCATGTTGGTCACATTGGGGAGAATCAGCATAGCCAAGGGAGGAGATCTTCAAGTGAGTTAATGAAACAATAAATTTTGCAAGCATGTTTAGGAGCATGAAACTCTCAAATACCATTGGAATTGGCAGTGATAAGAACATTAGTCATATAATGGTTAGTGTGGATTTAAGGAAAGTAAATCATTACTCTTATGGGTAATTTTTCAAGTCACTTAAGTTTGTTTGCCTCAGGTTCCTTACCTGTAAAATGAGCTGGAAAAAGAAATGCCAGGCCACTTCAATATCTTTGTTTAGAAAACCACAAATGGGGTCTTGAAGAGTCCAACTCCACAGAAAAATTGTTGAACTGAGAATGAGTAACTCACATAGTTACTCAAATGTATTTCCTCAGTACATGCTTTCCCTTTAGCAAGATGGACCACAATCAATCTCTTGCCTGCTGGCCCTGAGGGCCCAAAAATTTTCTGCAAAGGGAGAAACCAACATGTAATATGACACCTTTTCTTTTCCCCCAATGTTAGAGAGATGTGTATCAGTGGAATATATGAGTTGTCCATTCATTTTCCTTTGCTCTGCCATGTGACCAGCCTGTATTTTTTTTACTTACATATTTCTTTGATGTCATCCTTTATATTCTTTCTTCTTCACAATTCCTTCTTTAAATGGGTATGTTATGCTTTATTTATGCTAAAAAGGATAAATTAAAGACATTTGTCAGTATATTACAAAGTTAGCATGGTCCTTTTGACCACACTATAGCACACATAAGTTCTATCTAGGAACTGGTCAAGTTTTCTAATACTACTGATGAATTCTCCCCACCAAAATAAAATAAAATAAAATTTTCTCCTATCGCCAATTTTTGTATTATTGTCTATGGTACCACAGTCTTCCCAGTCACAAAGACTTGCAACCTTGGGGTCATCTTCAACAACTCACTTGAACTTATTTTCATATCCAATGAGTTGCCAAATAGTATCATTTCTACCTTCACAACATCTCTTTTTTATGTCCTCATCTTTCTCTTCTTACAATTCTAGCTCAGATCCCCATAATTTTTTTCTTCCCATAATTTTTTAACTGAACTATTATAATAAGCTTATATTGGCCTCCCTGCCTCAAGTCCCTCCCACCCCAATCTCCCCCACTCTGCTGCCAAAATGATTTTTCTGAACTGCAGGTCAGACCAGATCACATAGCCCCAACTCAATAAACATTGTTAGTTCCCTTTTATGTACATAGTTATTTGCACTGCCCCCACACCCATTAGAATGTGAACTCAAAGACCATGTCCTTATTTTATCCACAGGTTTAGCTTAGTGTTTGGTATAGTAAACACTTAAATGAATATTGATGAACTGAATGACTACTCATCATTGAAACACACCCAATTTTAAAATTGGGAAAAGAGAATTGACATCTTTTACAAATACATCAAACTAGGGCAAGCTGACACAAAATGGAAATTAAACTTATATTGACCAAGATTGATCCTTCAAATAAGATAAAAAGTTGTATCTCTTTCCATGAAGATCATTGCCTATACTGTCAAAATCAGTTGATGGATTGGCTAATTTTGATGAACTACTTCCTAGCCACCCTTCATTTTTTAAATTTTTTTTTGTTATAAGGGATGATTCACTGGGGAAAATCAAGAAAATGGGCATATTCAGAAAAGATGATATAAAGCATAAATTTTAAAAATATAAAACAAAAATTTGAATAGAGCAAACATTTATGTAATATCTACTCTGTGCAGAGCACACTGCTAGACTCCAATGGAGAAATACATGTATATATATACATATATACATATATATGAATATATATGTATATATACATATATATGTATACATATACATGTACACACATACGTGCACATTGTAGAGATAGATTGGGGGCTTAGTGAGAATGAAGGAAGATGGTTGTCTATGAGAGTTCAAGGACCTTGTCTAGTTAAAGATAACACTAGCATAACAAATTTAAACTTTTTGTTTTTGTGTGTGTCTATCTTTCCAGGAATGTTGAAAGACAAGATTTCTCTATGTGTCTTTTGCCACCTGTTTCCACTAGATTAAACTAGATTAAAATCTTCTTTTGCATGGCAGCTACTGCCTCTTGTACATACCCTTAATTCCCATGATTATATTTTTCTTCATCAAAAGAAAGCACAACAAAATGAGAAAACATGAGTACTTACATTCAAGACCTTGATTCCCCAGTGCCTGCTAGCTTGTGATCTGCTGATCATCTGAACACGACAGAAATCATCAAGCCCAGCTGCTTTTTTTTTTCCTCAGGGCAGTTTAGCATGCAATGGAAAGTGGTTTGAATATGTCTTCTAAGGAGCACTGAATGTTATACGAGAAACAGACTTGTTGGGACGGCTCAATGTTGGATCTTACACTGTTGTTGGTGGTATTGTCATTTTGTTGTCATTGTTTCATCAGAACAGTAAGAATTCCTGCAATTAATAAGGGCACCAGTTTGGTTAGGCCAACTCTAAACATACTTGGAATTAGGAAGTCTCTCAAGCTCTTTCTATCTATCATATCTCTGCTTCCCATCCTCCATTCTCCCAATCTTAGAATAAAGAATAAGAAAAAGAGAGAGGGAGATAGCCACTTAATTTTTTTTATTCAATGATGACTAACACCTTTTCAGAAACAGAAGTATTCTGACATGGTACTGTGTTAACATGTTAATGGGGGTGGGGGTGGGGAGGCATAGGGATTAAGTAAATAATAGGCACAGTAGTTCTAAGAGGCTAACCTCAGGCATAACAAATTTTTGAGAAATAAAGGTCGATAATCACTTTGTTGTCCTGAGGGTTTAGGTTAAGAAGAAGCCAAAGAAACCTTAGAAAATGTGCTTGACAATATTATTCAAATAAGTAAAGTTCCTTAAATCTGGGACATTTTTGTAAATAGTATTTTATTTGTTACCCAATTACATGTAAAGAAAGTTTTCAACATTCACTTTTATAAGATTTTGAGTTCCAAACATTTTTCTGTCACCTTCCCTCCCTTCCTCATTGCCCTTTCCCCTCCCCAAGTTGGCAAGCAATCTGATATAGGTTATACACGTAAAATCAAATTAAACATATTTCCTCATTAGTCATGTTGTGAAAGAAGAATCAGAACAAAAGGAGAAAAAAACAAAGAAAGGAAAAATAAGGCGAAAATAGTATGCTTCAATCTACATTCAGACTCCATAGTTCTTTCTCTAGATGTGGATAGCATTTTTCATCATGGGTCTTTTGGAAATGTCTGAAATCATTGTATTACTGAGTAGAGCTAAGTCTATCAAAGTTAATCATTGCACAATGTTGCTGTTACTGTCCCCTGGTTCTGCTCACTTCACTCAGCATCAGTTCATGTTAGTCTTTCTAAGATTTTCTGAAATCCTCCTGCTCATCATTTCTTATATTATTCCTTTATATTCATATACCACAACTTGTTCAGCCATTCTCCAATTGATGGGCATCCCCTCAATTTGAAATTCCTTACCACCACAAAGAGAGCTGCTATAAATATTTTTCTAAATGTAGGTCCTTTTTGCTTTTATGATTACTTTTGGATACAGACCTAAAAGTGGCATTGCTGGATCAAAGGGCATGCACAATTTTACAGTACTTTGGGCATAGTTCCAAATTTCTCTCCAGAGTGTTTGGATCAGTTCACAACTCCACCCATAATGCAATAATGTTCCAATTATCCCACATCTTCTCCAACATTTATAATTTTCCTTTTCTGTGATATTAGTCAATGTGATAGCTATGAGGTGGTACCTAAAGATATTTTATTTTACATTTCTCCAGTCAATAGTGATTTAGATCAATTTTCACATGACTATAGATAACTTTAATTTCTTCATCTGAAAACTTTCAATGCGTATCCTTTGACCATTTCTCAATTGGAGAATGGCTTCTAGTCCTATAAATTTAACTCAGCTCTCTATGTATTTGAGAAATCAGTCTTTTGTCAGAAACACTAGAGGTAAAAATGGTTTTCCACCTTTCTGCTTTCTTTCTAATCTTGGTTGCATTGGCTATGTTGTGCAAAACTTTTTTTTTTAATTTAATGTAACCTCCTACCTCCCTTATGTGCTTTATCCTCCAAATGTGAGCTCTTTGAGAGTAGGGACTATTTCAATTTTGTATTTGTATCACCAATTCTTATCAGTGTTTCACATACAGTTAACACTTGATACATACAACACTTCTCTTCCATTACACATGTATGTATAATTATATGTGCACATGTCTCTTTGTGTATGAATATGAAGATAAATAAATGAATATGTGTGTGTGTGTGTGTGTGTGTGTGTGTGTGTGTGTGTGTAATTCTCGGGATCATGGGAAGACTTTTATGAACTGATGCAGAGTGAAATGAGTACACAAAGAAGATCAGTTTCTACATTGACAATAATAAAGGGAAACATCTTTGATAGATTTAGTAACTCTGATCAATGCTAATGAACAACCATATTTGCATATTTACCCATATTTAAGGAAGAGTAGTGAATATATATCTATACATGTCCATATGTACAAACATACATATATTTGGAATTGAATGGAAAAAAATCCCTTTTTGGGCTCTCTGGTTCAAAAAAAAAAATGAGCCAAAGCTGCTAAATAAACTGAAAAAAAAATTCCCTTCTGCTCTTATTGACCTGTGAGAGTGATAGCTTGAGGAGGAAAAAAAAAGGATTAAGGCAAATTTTTCCCATTACAAAGTATACTTCTTTGGTAGCCTAAAGAATATCATTTGAAATACTAAAATTAAAGAAATTTTAATTGTGCCATTGTGATGTAGAGCTACATACATGTCTTAAACTATAGGACAGGGAAATGTGCTACCAAAGTAAAAAAAAAGTTTGTTTTTTCCCTTCTCTCACAATATAAATGGTTCCCCTGAAAACTTGACTTAGTACTTTGCTCTTCCTCTAGCACTTCTGAATATAATAATATAAATATTTCCAAAGAACTAATTTTGGGGGGATGGCATTGACAGTTTTTTACGAGACATAGTGGCAGATTGCTTGATTAATATTGTGACTTTTCCTAGACCAATGTGCTAAAGTAGTTCTTAATGGTCTGGGAAAAGAAGGCAATTATTTTTAATAAACTATATTCAGAATAGGTTCAGAATCTCTCCACTCAGATGTTGCTTATTTAGAGTTAAAACTCAATTTCTAACTATTTGGATTAACAGAAAGGTAATCATTATTTTGTGTAGACCTAGTTCAAAACTTTAGTGGGTAAGTAGGAATGTTCTTGTTTGGAATTTCTATCTATATCCATATCTATACAAATATATACACATACACAAATATAAATATATTTATGTGTATGTGTGTGTGTATCATTTTCTACTATAGTGTATGACGGCTTTCCATTTGATAAAGCAGATGTAATCCTGGTAACTAAACTAGGGACTAATAAATCTGAGAAAAAAATAACATATCAATATCTCTAATGATGACAGTTGAAAAAAATTGCATAAAATATTAGCAAAAAATATCCCAGTAACACATTAAAACATTATTCAGTCTGACCAGGTTGACTTAAATCCAAAAGATGGAACTAGCTCAATATTAGGTAAACAATAAGCATAATAGATTGTAGGGATAGAAACTAGAACTGTACATTCCCTAATAGAGGAAAACATTTTCTAAGGAAACACCCTTTCCCACTTTAGGATAGTACTTGGCCTGCAATTTAGTTTTTGGAACTGAGCAGGGTCACAGAGCTAGCATGTTAGATGTGGAACTTGAGTCTAGGTTTGCCCAGCTCCATGTACAGCTTCTCATCTACTAGGCTATGTATGATAATGAGATTTGGCCAATTTTGCTTTTTTAAGGAGTTGTTTTCTTCAGTGCACTTTTTTTTTTCCAGTTGGCCTATTGTATTTTTAGGGACTTGTTTTCTACAGTTAATTTTGTCCTTCTTTTTCCAGGCTATTGACTCTTGCATTCCTCTCATTTCTTTTACCAATTTTTCTTCTACTTCTCTTATTTGACTTTTAAAATTCTTCTTGAGCTCTTTCAAGAAAGCTTTTTGGGCTTCAGACCAGTTCACATTCCCTTTTGAGGTTTCAGATGTGGGTATGTTGACAATGTTGTCCTCTTCTGAATTTCTGCCTTGATCTTCCCATTCCCCATAATAAGAATCTATGGTCATTGTACATTTCTTTTTGCTCATGGTGTTTGCTTATTTCCTGGCCTTTAAAAAGATTGAGCTCTCCTGCTAGGGAGCAAGGGGCACTGACCCAAGCTTCTTGTGTTGGGAGCCCGGGGTCTGGTCACTGGCTTTGTGCACTGGGGCCTCAGCAGCTGGCATTTGAAGGCTTTAGGGTTCTGGCAACTTACCTGGTATTGGGCTGAAATCAGCAACACTGGAGCTCTAGGGCTAGGTGTGGGGAGTCTAGCCCCTGGGCGATGCCTGCTTACCTGGGCCTTGACCTGCTTCCTTTGTCTCCTGCTCACCCAGGCCTTGCACTCCTTTCTTTGGCTCCTGTGCACCTGGGCCTTTCACATGGATGTTTCCCTGCTGAAGGATATCTCTCAGTCTGGAGCCTTACTTCTTGGGGTTGTGCTTCCCAGAGTTTTGCTGAGGCACCAGGAGACTTGGCTGCTGGAGAATGCTGTGACACATGGTGGATTTCTGAGCTGGTATCCCCTGGTTTCCCTGCATGTACTGAGGCTCTCAGGGGTCCTGGTGTTGGTGCTTGCCAGGGGCTCAGGATTTCCCCCAGTATGCTGAGGTGTTGCCTTCTGCCACCTTGTTAGGATGCCTCCCATTCTGTACTGTTCCCCCACCCACAGAGTTCTGATTTCTAATTTGAAGAAAGATTAGGGACTTTCCAAATTGGGAAGAGAAGAGCAAACAGGTACAATTCCTTGAATTCAGAAAAAGAGGTTTCCAACTCTCCCCAAGTGTCTGTAAACAGTCAAAGGAACATGGAAACAATAACTGATTGATCAGTTTTCATCAACATAACCTGGGTTCTTAGTTAAGGGTCTCTAAGAAGCAGGTAGAGGTGGTCCAGCTTCTCAGTCACATAGGACTAAATTCAAACAATGCTATAAAGTTTTTTTTCCAATTCCCACAACTGAATAAACTTTTCTCACAAGACAGAATTAGGACTAGAACCATAACTGAATAGAAAGTGAACTGAGCTAGTTCTAGAATTGAATTACCAGATGGAGTCAGTGTGGTTCACTCAGTTCCCACAATTAACCACTTGCAGTCCTAATCCCTTCAATTCCCCCAGTAAAGACTTCATATGACAAAGTGCTAAGAAAACTGAAAAGTAATTTAGCAGAAATTAGAAATATCTTACACCCCATACACCAAATTTAACTCTAAACAGTTAAATCCATGACCTAAATTTAAAAATTAATATCATAAAAATAGAGGACAAAATTCCTTTTACTACTCTCACTAGGGGGTAAATTCTTACCGAAATGATGGATAAGTATACGGGCCGCACGCTGACCCTCTGCCAGTCGTGCGCCAGTACCCACTTCTCCTATGAGAAGAGCACCGCCAGAGTCTTACCCATTCCCGGGTCTTCAGTCCTCAGCCGGATCACCACACAGAGACAAGCCATCGGAAGGCACCAACACCAGAGTTTTATTCAGAGGCCAACACAGCAAACCATCATAGCAAGCCCAAAACAGCAAGGCCAGAGCAACAGGCAGGAGCCAGGGGAGCGGGCACGTGTGTGATCTGACCACGCTTGTTCCTAAGTACCTACTTAGCCCCTCCTCCCCAGCCCGCTACTAGCCAATGATTGTAGGGTCAGATACCGGAAGGGGCTGTCTGAGTTTAGCACACCAAGGGGGGAGGGAGTGACGTAGGAGGCCAGGATTGGATACAGGAAGGAGGCATCTGGGATTGACGCATAGACAAGAGTACGTGACCTAGGAAGTCAGACTCAGGAGGGGACTGGGTCAGTGCTGCACAAGGTCAGGAAGGTCACAAGAGGCATCTGGGGATGACGTTGCATATAGGGAGGGGACTAAGCAGAGGGAACTCAGTCCTCTGCCATCCCACTCCCACGTGGCACCGCCCCTTGCCTCAGGAGTTCAGGCTCGGCTACTTCCTTGCACCCAGCTTATCTCATAGCACTGCCCAATTGCCTCATGGCTTCTCTGAATCCAGCCCATCCCAGTACACACGACTCTGCCTACCACAGTCCCTGCCTCGACTTCCAAAATACCCAGATCTTACCTTACCCATGCCACAGTACCCGACTGGCAGCTGCCAACATCAGACAGTCCCTCACAGATAAGGATAATAATACTAAAAAAAAGAAGGATAACTCTGATAACACAAAATCAAAACTTTCTGCACAAGCAAATTAAATTTGGATAGAATCAGAAGGGAAATTGTTGAGAAAAAATATTTTCACAGTCAATTTATTTCACAAAATCAATATATGAAGAATTAGAAACATATGATCATTCAATTCCCAAATGAAGAAAAGCAAGCTAAAAAAATAAGAAAAATGTCTGAAGTAATTTATAATTAGAGAAAAGCAAATTAAAGTAACTTTGAACATGTCATCTTTAGGATGTGCTCTGACTTGTACCTAGCACTCTACCTTCCTCCTTGGGGAGGCTTTAACATTTATATCTGAACCAGATCTATCATGTTGGGGCTCCTTAGCCATATTTATGGCATGGTATTTCATACATATTTCTCCTTCCCCCTTTAACTTTTCATTGGGAACAATAATTAAATTAACCCTAATTTTCAGGAAATAACATACAAATCAATTCTTCTATTACTCTATTTACTACTCTTTGGATTTCCCAAACAAAAACACTCATCTTTTGCTAGTGTATATGTATGTGTGTGTGTGTGTGTATACATATATACACATGCATATATATGCATAAGTATATATGTATATGAGTATGTACATGTGCATATACATATACGTATTTATACATACACACAAGAGACACACAAATATTCTTCCATTTGAATGTAAGCTTCTTTAGTGCAGGCACTGTAATGATTTTTGCATTGTTATCCCTAGTAATTAACATAAATTGTGGGACAATGTATCACGAAGATCATAAACCATGATGAGGTGGGATTTACACCAGTTCAGGGTTGGTTCAGTATTAGAAAAAAATTATAAGTATAATTATCCATATTAATAACATAAACAACAAAAAATCACATTTATATCAATAGATGCAGAAAATATTTTTTGATAAAATACTACACCATTTCCAATTTAAAAAATACTAGAAAGCATATGAAAAATTGAGTTTTTTCTTAAAATAAATATTGTCTGTCTAAAACCAAAAGCAAGATATGTTTGCAATGGAGATAGATTAGAAGCCTTCCCAAAAATGTTCTGAGATGAAGCAAGGATATCTCTTATCACTATATTTATGCAACATTGTTTTTGAAATATTAGCTATAGCAGTAAACATGACAAATTAAAGAAATTAGAATAGACAACAAGGACACCAAATTTTCAGAACTCTAGAGAATCAACTAAAAAAACTAGTTGAAATGATTAACTTTAGCAAAGTTACAGGATATAAAATAAGCCTCTCTATATATTATTTAAAAAAAAACACAGCAGGAAGAAATAGAAAAAGAAATTCCATTTCAAGTAACTGTAGACATTATAATATACCTAGGAGATGATCTGCCAAGAAAAACCCTGGGACCACAGAACACAGTTACAAAATTTTTTTTCATATAAATAAAGATATAAACAATTGGATAAATATAAATTGTTCACAAGTAGGCCAAATCAATACAATAAGACTGACAATTCTACCTAAATTAATGTATTTATTTAGTATCATAATAAACTACCAAAGAATAATTTTATAGAAATTATAAATTTTAATTATGAATTAATTTTAAAAAGTATTTGGAAGAACAAAAAGTCAAGGGTATCAAAGGAATCAATGGGAAACAAAGCAAGAGAAGGTAGCTTAGCAATACCAAATTGCAAACTATGTGATAAATTGGTAGTCATCAAAAAATGTGACAATGGTAAAGAAATAAAGTGGTGGATCAGTGTATAGGTACCCAAGAAACAGTAATAGGATTGATAAACCCAAAGATCCAAGCTTTGGGGGCAAGAACTCACCATTTGACAAAAATTGTTGGGAAAATTGGAAAATAATTTGAAATAAAATATGCATAGACCAGCACCTTGGTGACAGAATGGATAGAACAACAGGTCTGGAATCAGCAAGATGAGTTCAAATCCAGCCTCAGACACTTAATAGCTGTGTGAGCCTGGGCAAGTCACTTAACCATGTTTGCCTCAGTTTCCTCATCTGTAAAGTGAGCTAAAGAAGGCAATGGCAAAGCACTCCAGTATTTTAGCCAAGAAATCCCTAAATGGAGTCATGAAGAGTTGGAAATGACTGAAATAACTGAAAAACAATAACAAAAAAAAGTATAAATCTAGTTTCATACCACATACCACATAAGGTGAAAATGGATAAATTATTTAGACATAAAAAGTGGTATCATAAGAAAATTGGGGGAGCATGGAAAATTTTACCCATCAGATCTGTGGATAAGGAAACATTGTATGATCAAAGAAGAGATAGAGAAGATCAGGGAAAGTAAAATGGATCATTTTGATTATATTAAATAAAAGAGGTTTTATACAAACAAAACCATTGCAGCCAAAGTTTGAAGGAAAGCAGGAAACTGGGGGGGAAATTGCAACTTTTTTCTCTGATAAAGTCCTCATTTTATATAGGGAACCAAGGCAAATTTATTTAAGAAATAAGAGGCATTCTGCAATTGAAAATGAGGCAGATTTCAGAAGAAAGAATTCATCATGTGAAAAAATACTCTAAATCCCTATTGATTTAAGAAATACAAATTAAAACAATTCTGACATACTTCCTTTCATCTAACAGATTGGCTGACATGACAGAAAAGGAAAATGATTAATGTTGGAGGGAATGTGGAAAAATAGCAACACTAGTGGACTTGTGAGCTGGTCCAAAAATGTTCTGGAGAACAATTTGAAACTATGCCCAAAGGACTATAAAACTATCCATACCCTTTTACCCAACAACTAAGACTGTGTCCTAAAGAAATCAAAGAAAAAGGTGAAAGACGTGTATGTACAAAAATACTTATAGCACCTCTTTTTGTGGTGGTAAAGAATTGAAAATTGAGGGGATTCCTATCAATTAGGGAATGGCTGAGCAAGTTGTGCTATATGATTGAGATAGAATATGATTCTGTGATAAGAAATGTGTCATGGTTTCAGGGGAAAAAAAAGCCTGAAAAGACTTACATGGATTTATGCAAAGTGAAGAGTGCAGAACTAAAAACAAAAACAAAATAAAAGTATTGTGTACAGTAAGTAAATATGATCAACAATTAAAAACTTAGCTACTGTAATCAATGTCATGATCCAAAACAATTCCAAAGGACCCATAATGAAAAAAAAACTATACATCTCCAGGAAAAGGATTGATTAACTCAGAGTCCAGATTGAAGCATACTTTCTCTTTATTTTTCTCACTTTTTTTGCATCATGGCTAATATAGAAATGTTTTTATGACATGTTTTGCATATGGTGGTATGTTTTGCAAGTATAATTTATATCATATTGCTTGTTTTCTCAGGGGGTGGAAGAGAGTCTTGTGGTAGGGAGAGAATTTGGAACTCAAAATGTAAAAGAAAAATGAATGCTAAAAATAAATGCTAAAAATAGTTGTGCAATATTATTAATTAGTAATTTCTCATTGGCAGTGGCCACTGACCAAATACCCAAGCTTGATCATCTCTTCAGTGGCTTCTATAGAATCATCCCTTGCTCACACCCATAGCTGCCACTTAGCTCCAAGCAACTCTTATAAGACTACCAGAGATTCAGAAGTATCAAGATAACCAAGACGTGTTCTTCTGGTGGTATTCATTTATCTGATAGAAGGAAAGAAAACAAATACAGAAAGACAGACAGATAGATGGATGGAAAAAGAAAAAAAGAAACAAACAAACAAGAAAAGAAAGAGAGAGAGAAATGAAGGAAGGAAGGAAGGAAGGAAAGAAAGAAGCATAGCCCCTGAAAGATAGGAAATTCAATAGGAAACACAAAATGAGGTCTTGACCTTGTGCCTCTCTCTGCCACTCTCTCAAGTATCTTATCACTAGGAAAGTAGTATATTGTTTACTATGAATTTGAAGTTTTCAAAATACTTTACATAAATTACCCAATTTGATCCTCACAACAGCCATTTGAAGTAAATACCATTATTATCCATATTCCCCAGAGATGAAGAAACTAGTGGTTTGCCTAAAATCATACAAGTAGTAAGTATCTGAGGAAAGACTTGAAATCAGGTCTTCCTTATTTCATGTCTAACATTCTACACACTATGCAAATTACCTGATCTCTAAATTCTATGGCATTATGATGACTCTTTACCCCTTGCCACTCCATCATAGAATTTACATAATGTGATATGTTCAAGGTCTGGAAAAGTGATGTTTTAATCAAACAGGAAAAAAATCAGGACTTGTTATGTGGTGAGAAAAGTCAGTAATGAACAAGTAAATGTTCCAGACCCTCACAGTCTATGTTCATGGAAACATTAAAACAAAACAAAACAAAACAAAAAAAAATATTTCTTTGATCAAGTATTGGAAAAAGTGTCAATAAACCTTAGCTCTACGTATTTTCCCCAGATAAACAGAAATAAGGTTGTTGTTTTTTTTTTAAGAATCAATGTGCAAAAACATCTTAAAGACACTTGAAAATATGTTGCATATTTTTATCAGATTCTATTAAGTAAACATCCAAATGAAACCTCATCATTGCCCTGAAAAAGATAAATAATGATACCACACTCAGATCCTGTTAGTCTGGTAACTTTTATATTAAGAATCTCTTGTATCCCTAAAACCTGCAGTATAAAATCATAGTGACAGCACTTGATTGGAACTGTGAAACTTTTACATGTGCTTTTAAATTCATCTCCTTTTAACTTGACAGGCAATGATTTTTGTATTATTATTTTTGTAAGGTGCTGATTGAAAATATTTCTATATTAACACAATCCTCCATTTTCCCCACACATTTTTATAAATTAGTAGTACAAAGGAGTGACACAGTGTTTGAAGTCACACTTCATAGAGTTTGATTCATCTTTCTTTAGTCCTTAGCCTTGACAGGTGCTGATGTTATCTTCCTGATTTTAGTAACGGCTGCAAGCTGTCAGATCCACTTCCAATTAATACATATCTGTTTCAGTCCAGTAACTCTAACAAATGCAAAACTACAAAATATTTCTTCAACTTTTCCTAACCAGGTGTTGCCATGGTATCTGATCTGGCAGGCAGTCATATGGTATGTTCCCTGACAAGTATATTGTCAATCATTAGTAGGCTATATCTCACCAGCAGGTCAAAGCTAACGATAAACTAACAACAGATCTCCTGGAAAATAACGGATTGAAACAAATGGCTCCAATGTTGTTGGTTTGTATTTGACATGGCTAACTTTGGATGCTTCAGTGATAATTCAATTAAAAGAGTAGCAGTCCTTAAAATGTATGCTGTTAAAATTGCCCTAGAGAATAATGCCTATTTCAGAAGTAGCTTCTACAAATTTCCAAGGTTTATGAAACTTTATATTTCTTTTCAAGTCATTAGCATGAAAATTCTGGAAACTCACAAGATTTAGTTAAATGCTGCTGAAAGGCAAATTTGAAAAGATTAGTTCTCTAAGAAGAAAAGGATTTTTTATGAGTTTGTCAGGAAAGTTTTAAATAATAATTCAGAAAGGGTGAATATCTGTGCTGGCTATTGTTAAAATGATCAAAATTGCCTTAAAAGCACTTAAATCATTTTGAAGAATGGACCATGTTACTCTTATCTAATTAAAGTAGGATCAACTAAGTGCTTCAAAAGTGAAATGGAGCATTTTACGAAAAGGAAGTTTAATTACTTTAAGTAAAGATGAAGCCCACAGATTGATGTGAAAGGGAATTGTTTCTATTGAGAATCACATTTAAATGTCACTGGAATGGAGAGTAGACAGCCTTTGTCCCCAGTAGTATGCAGGGGGAAAGGAGACATATCACTGTGCAGCTCTTCTTGGAGCTAAATATCCTCAAAGTGATGGGCACAGTCTCATTAATTAAATTTTTCTTCCTTTTGTGCCAGGATCAGCAGCTAAGTGTAAGAGGAACAGTAAGTGAATAGAGGCTGAACAAGCAGCTGGCAGCAACTGTGTATAGGAATATGGAGGCTAGCAGGACAGTATCTCTCTGAGTGTCTGTCATCTCTTAATTGGTAATATTTGATTAAGCCACTGTGAAACTGAGTGGAAGGGAAAAGATGAAAAAAGAATTTCTAAACAGTAATGTGAAAAAGGACAGAGATAGAGAGGGCATTTGATAAAGAAAATGAGCATAGAGGTTCTTATAAGGTCGGATAAAAAGGGGCTATATTTCGTGTAATGAAGGAAGATCTCAGTTCCTTATGTTCTTTCTTAGGTGATGTGGAAAGCAAAATTAGAAAATGTCAAAAGCAGTGTGCCATAATGATTAATATGGGGGCAGCAAGGTGGCATAGTGGATAGAGCACCAGCCCTGAAGTCAGGAGGACCTGAGTTCAAATCCAGCCTCAGACCAAACCCTTGACACTTACTAGCTGTGTGACCCTGGGCAAGTCACTTAATCCCAATTGCCTAAAAACAAAACAAAAAAAAACATAATGGCTAATATACTGGATTTGAAGTAACAAGACCTGGATTCAAATTACATTTATCACACACACACACACACACACACAGGCACGCACGCACGCACACACACACACATTATCTGTGTAAACTTGATTAAGTCTTTAATCTCTGAGTTTCTCTGCCAACTCCCTAGGAGAAATCACAGAATTTTAGAGTGTGGAGGGTCATGGACAGCTATCCAATTAATCCTACACTCAAAAAATAAATGACTACTTTAACATTCATAGTAAGAAATTATTTACTAAAAGACCTCTAAGTTTGGGGAAACTACTGACTCCAATAGGTAGCTCATTCCAATTTTAGTTATATGTAAAATAGTTACCATTCTTACTATTACCTCAACTTATCCCTCATCTCTTCCTTAAACTAAAGAGCCATAATTCCTTTAACTGACCCTTAAAAGATGTGGTTATTTATAAAGGAAAATACATCATTTGTGGATGTTGGAAGGTATAACAGCTTAAAATAATCATTGCAGTAATTAAGTAAAAAATTCAGTAAGTTGTCTTTGCATGTGTCTTGAACCATACTACATTGCCAAAATAGGCACAAGATGTTCACCCTGTAAAGTTTTCTTTTAAAAAAAATAGGTTCCTTTTATAATCATCATCATGGTTAGCATTTATATAGGGCTTACTATGTGCCTGTAGTGAATACTGTACAATTATTATCTCATTTAATCCTCACATAACCCTGTGATGTAGGTGATATTATTATCTCCAATTTATAGATAAGGAAACTGAGACAAACAAATGTTAAGTTATTTGCTCAGAGTCATACAGCTAGTAAATGTCTGAGGAAAGGCACTAGCAGCTAGGGGGACCAGAAAAGGCATCTTGCAGCAGGTAGAATTTGAGCTGACTCTTGAAGGAAATTAGAGATTCTAAGAGGGAGCAAGTAAAGAGGGAGAGTGGACATTCCAAGCATGAAGGATAGCCAATGCAAAAGCAAGGAGACAAGAGATGGAGTGTTGTATGCAAGAAGGGAGTAAGGGGGGCAGCTAGGTGGTGCAGTGGATAGAGCACTGGCCCTGGACCTGAGTTCAAATCCAGCCTCAGACACATAACACTTACTAGCTGTGTGACCCTGGGCAAGTCACTTAACTCCATTGCCTAACCAAAAAAAAAAAAAGAAGAAGAAGGGGGTAAGCCAGTGCACTGTTGGATAGTAAAGTGTAAGACAGGTAAGGTAGGAAAAGGTCAGGTTGTGAAGACCTTTAAATGTCAAAGGACTTTATTTATATGTATCCTAGGTGTTAATAGAAAGCAATGAGTTTATTTAATAATTAAGTGGAGAAGATCTATGTACTTATAAGTATTGTCTTTTTCCATTGTTTCTATTTGAAATCCAGATTTTAGATCCAAATCTTCAGTCTCTTTGTTTCTATATCATGCATTAAGAATTCTACATTTACTAAGGCCAAATCATCTTTTGATTTTTGTGGGAAGGGAAGACAACAGAGGGAGGGGATGAGAAATGGATTTGAATTTCTTCAGGAAATAGCAACTTCCTTTACCAGTGAGAGAACATTACTTGACCAGTCTCACATTGCCAAGGTGTTTCAAAGACTAGACATGTACCTACATCTCTATCCATTACATTATGCTGCCCTGATTCCATATTTATTGCATAGAAGGTTTCTGTTAGCTGAAGAATCAGATTTGTTGTTGTGTGTTTTGCTTCTGTTTTCAATTTTTTTCTTTTGGTGGAACCACATTAATGTCAAGCATGTAGAGCAGACAATTTAATGTATTTTTTGGTATGATTCCATATCTGACCAGGAAGTCATATTCAGTTGGATTCAAGATATAATGCTGATGATGAGGAAGATGATAAGTATGAATATATTAATAATGATGAATGCCAGTAGGTACAGAAAATATTTCACATGTGCTTTATTCATAAAACACATATCTGTTCCTAGTGTTCCCCCATTGAAAACATTTTGCTTCCCACTTTCTAAAAATATTACAGTCATTCTCAAAACAGAAACAGTTCAAGGTGCTGGTAAATCACATATAACATTTAGGACGAGGGTCAAATGAAATCAAAGAAGAAATGAACTGGCTTATTCATGCATGAAAATTCAATTGATGTTAAATAAGAGTTTTATATTTTCTTTCAGTGTAGAATAAACCCTCTAATTTATGACAGCTGGTAGTATAATTCTTTGCTTCAATGCTTCTATAGTTTTTACACATTTTTCTCATTAATTTCTTGAATTTGTGTAATTGGAGCTCTTTTCTACAGCATCTGTTAGCTATTGACATGATGTAACTCAATGCATCCTTAAAGATGACTAGACATATGTGAATATACATGAAAAATGAAAATATCAACTTGAAGTACATGATACAATTTATTAACAATAACTGCTAATTAGTATTTTAATGGCAGACAAATTTTCATTAACATATGCTGATAAAGAAAGAGATATTCTGAAAATTTTTGAAAGACCCTAAAATGTTCTACACAATTGTTTAATACTTCTTATTTAGAACATAAGAGGTAACTAGTGGTGCAGTGGATACAGCACTGAGCCTGGAGTCAGTAAGATCTGAGTTTAAATTTGACCTCAGACACTTAATACCTATGTGACCATGGAAGGTCTCTTAACCTCTACTTGCCCAGTTTTATCAACTGGAAAATGGAAATAATAATAGCACCTACAATCCAGTGTTTTTGTAGTAAGGATCAAATGAGACAATATTTGCAAAAGCACTAATTATGGTGCCTGGTATATAGTAGGCATTATATAAATGATCATTCCCTTACATCTTGTCATGGACAGAATAGTATATTGTAAACATAGTGGACTTAGGTTTGAATGTATTCTTTAACATATTAGTTGTTTGATGTGGGGAAAATAATTTTGCTTAGGTTTTCAGAGCCTCAGTTTCTTCATTTATTAGGAGTAATCATACAGGTTTATAGAAAGGAAAGTATTATGTAAATAGTAATTCACTATTCAAACCAGAACTAGTTTTCCCATCTGATTTAATGTTGATATTCATATGTGAATATCATGCTACTGGCCTACAACCATTCATTAACTGTGAGTAATTCATTCATTCATTCATTTACCTGTTTATCTCTCCATCTATTTATTTACTTACGATGAATTTCTGTTGTTCCTTGTGATGAACTAAATGTGTTTTATTGATGGCTGATCAGAATTAAGAATGAAATGTACAAAAATATCAGCTTTCAAGACAATACTCTCAACATAAAATCTTATAGATCCCCTCAATATCTAGGGCTGCATGAAACCATCTTGTGTTTAAATATTTTGTATTTGTTCTTTTTTACATTTAATATGTATATACTTTTACACATATATGTATATATATGTACAAATATATACATATATATCCTTGTTGTTTCCCTCACTAGAATGTAAGTTCCTTGGGAGTATGGACTATGAAATTTCTTACATTTGTTTCTCAAGTGCCCAGTATGTGATATATAGTAGGTACTAATAGATTGTGGTTGATTGATTCAGTAAATAGGTGGCCATGAGCAAACCACTTAATCACTATGAGACTCAATTTCCTCAAATGAAAGATAAATGCAGTGATATTTTACTGCCTACATAGAAGTCTGTGGTACAATCTTTAAAATACTATATAAAATGAGGTAATATCACTATTATTATAATCCACTGTAGTATCCATTTCTATGAGACTATTTCTTACTTTATAATCTTCTAAACATTGATGATAAAATCAAGAAAATCAGACTTTAAAAGATGAAAATAGAATAGCATGTTATTTTCATGTTTTTTGTAAGTACAATTTCAAAATAATTCTTAGTTTCTCCAAAGTTTTGGACTAGTTCCAAACTCTTTTTGTCAAGTGATGAGATTTGCTTCATGAAAAAAAAATCTCACTTTACTTGGAGAAAAGATAGAATTTGTTTCTCAGTAGTAGATATCATGAATTTAGGATACTTTTTTATTTTAATACCATATTGGAATTATGTATTTTTTCATAGTAACTTCTTGATTAAATTTGGAAAATCGTGTCTCTGAAAATTATATTATATTATATTTGAAGTCTTATCAATAGAATAATAATTCAAGCAAGTGGTATGGCAGTCTGAGAAAAGTAGCTATTTTATTTGACTGACAAGAAAAAAAACTACTGAGAGTTGTCAGTTCCTGTCTGCGTGCTTCCAATAACTACCTTTTAGACGCAAATAAACTACCTACTCGCTATTACCCAATTTCTCTTCTTAAAATATGATCAGATGTGAACTCTGATCTCTAAGACCTCTTCCAGCTCTAACATTCTATGATTGATGGTTTGTTTTATCTGTTCTTAAGAAGGTTATTTAAGCATATATAAATATATTTGCATTTAATTGTAGCCTTTTTTGGGGTACAGTGGAAGGAAATGGGGGGGAACCAAGTAAAAAGTGTACAACAGAGGAAAAAAGTTAGCTATGAATCCAGTGGATAGTATTTATTATATAGGCTTTCTTCAAATGTAAATTTATTGTTGTATATTTTGAATCTTCTCTTATATTCTGCTATTCACAAAGCAATACTTTTATTTTCTTTTCTTATTTTGTATTTAAGTTTTAATATTTAAGTTTATGATGTTTCTTTTTTTCTTTTCTTATTTTGTGTTTTAGTATTTGAGTTTAAAATAAATTAAGAAAAAAGAAAAGAAAAGAAAAGAAAAAAAGAAAGTAATTTAAGAACAAAATTTCTGTGGTCTCATCAGGGAGTTTGATTGAATTTTATATTCAATGAAGCATGACATAGAGGCTAGAAACTGGACTTTTAGCCAAGACGACATGAATTCAAGTCCATTATCTGTCACGAACTGGTTAACAGACTCTCAGAAAGTTATTACATCTCTTAATGTACTAAGTCAAATATGTCAAAGAAAAGCTCTGCAGTCTGTATGTCTTTCAGCACTCTTAAGTGTAATACAAAGCAGATTAAAATGTAATTCAGAAAAAAATTAACTAAACAACTAAAAAAAATCTTCACTAAAATAGATAAAATTACACTTTAAAATTATATCAATCTGTAACTCATAGGGAACCTCATGTATAGTTAAGTGGTCCTCATTTCAATTTGTTTGACATAACTGATCTAGGCAACTCTCCAAGACTATAGGTTGCAGATAATTTACTATTTTGTATTGATAGAATAGGTATCTCCATCTGGGAGTTCCCTAAATAATGTCTGGTCCACTTCCTAACTCTATTCTCATTTCTGGACATTCCTGGCTTATAGAATATTAAATGCACTTCATTGCATGCTTCTTGTTACTTTTGTCATTTGAAATTTAGTTATATCTATGTCTTAGCAATTACTTAATCTATGAAATTGAAATAACCCTTGGTGAGAAAATGATTGGAAAGATAAAAGTCTTATCTTTACCTCCAGAAAAAAAAATGAAAACAAAATATTTCCAAGTACTTGTATACATTATATATTAAACATAGCATTTCCAAGAGATGACTACCTTGAAAAGAAATAGAAACTGACACAGAAATGAATGTTTTGCCTTCATATTGTTGGAAAGTAAACATTACACAATTAAATTCTAAAAAACTGAATGAGTATCTCTGTGTAGTAGGCACTGTGACAGTCAGGATGATGCACTGGGAAAAAATATAATACATTCAGTTGATGTGATACAATATACACAAATAAGTAAATACATAATATTGACAAAGTAATTTCGTGTCAAATTAAATCTAAAAGGCTATTCTGGATCAGGGACAAAGATGAGTAGGGGAAATGGACAAAGAGAGAAGGATTTAATTCTGTAAGTCATGGTTATTATTTTTACTTGACCTTTGATTTCACTGGCAAACAATACTCACAGTGAGGAAACCCTTAGATAATAGATATTGGTGTCTTCTTGGCAAGTTATAGTCATAGTTATTTGCCTAAAACACTGAAAAGTTAAGAGAGTTTCCTAGGATCACATGATCAGTATTTTCAGAGGTCTTGAACCCAGGTCTTCCTACCCCTGAAGCTAGTTTTTTATCCACTTCTGCAGTGCTGCCTGTTATTGTTGTTTTATTGTTTTTTGTTTGTTTTGTTATTATTGTTAGCTCATTGTGTTCATCTTTTCTTATCAATTCCAGGTAGAAATAGTCCAACTACAAGTCGCTATTCTGCTATTATTTTGGTATCTAATGGGCTGTGGAATATTGGGCAGGCACATGAAATGACTGCCTCCTACAACTGAATACAAGTATTGAGATGTAAGCTCATTTTTTGTAGATTTAATGAAACCATCTTTGGGCCAATTTCAGCCAACAGATGACAGAGTTGATATGTATCTCATCTTGTTCCCATATGGTTTTAATTTCTTCTGTTCTTTTGAAAGTTTTGATGTCATACAGAGATTATGCAAATTTGGATTAATGGCTTATTATAATTTCTGCTTTTAAATTCTTATATATCAATGTTGAATTCAGTAGTTGTAGGGGAAAATTCTGTATATGATGATGTTCCAGTTCAGGAAAATTTGTTTTCTGAATTCTCAATGATAGTGTGGAATTTGTATGTGTGGCATAGGGATTTATATTTTGTTAATTTGTAAAGGATAATGGGCTTTCTGTGCTTACACTGGCAACCTGGTTGTGTCTCTCTCTCTCTATGTATTTGATATATGGTAATTTTTTGCAATCAAAGATGATAGTGTGTTGTACATTATCATTGTATAACCCATATCAGTCAATGAATCAATTTTCTTTATAAACAGCCTCTTTTACCTTTCTGGAGGCAATGGTCTGCTGACTAAATTGGTATCATAAATGCTCCCCTTTCTATAGATAAAGCTACATGTTGGTTGAGTATATCATGTGTCTTGGTCAATTTATTGTTGGCTGAGCTTATATGTTTTTTTGAATGTTTTGCCTTCATATTGTTGGAAAGTAAACATTACACAATTAAATTCTAAAAAAAATGAATGAGTATCTCTGTGTAGTAGGCACTGTGACAGTCAGGATGATGCACTGAGAAAAAATATAATACATTCAGTTGATGTGATACAATATACACAAATAAGTAAATAGATAATATTGACAAAGTAATTTCGTGTCAAATTAAATCTTCTTTCATTGGTTCCAATCAGAGATAAATTGTGTTTGGTTACATCAGACAAATCCAATGACATACGTGTATCATTAATCATTATTATTGTTCAGTGAAGGAATGTTTCATACTTCCAAATGTATTTCTTTTTTCCTATATCTCACATGCTATGAAAATTTTTTTTGTTGAGGAAATGTTACTCTTTCTTCTATTACCTTAAGGAGATGTAGCCTTTATTGTACTAATATTTAAAGAGATTTTTAGGATTTTTTTGCATCTGTTAATATTCCATTTTATTTCTCAATTTGTATATTAAGATTGATATTCCATTAATACTAATTGCTTACAACATGTACTCCACATTGAGCTTTAGCTTCTGGAAATCAGTAAGTCCATTGACATGTATTATCACAGTTTTTCTTGATAACATACATGAATAACATATGATTAGTAAGATGGTTGGATGCAATCATCTCTCTTTACAGTGGAAGCCATACTTAATTCTCTATAGGGGAAATATTATTGGGTTTAAGGCCAGGTAAAAACACAAATTGCTTAAACTGTCTGTCTGAAAGCTATTATTTTTCATATTAATTTATCTTGACAGGAAGAGAAAGTGGTAAGAGCATGACAGATGGATAATAGGTGGTACAGTGGATAGAGTGCCAGGTTTGGAGTCAGAAAGACTTATCGTCTTGAGTTCAAATGTGCCCTCAGACACTTACTAACTGTGTGACCCTGGACAAATCACTTAATCCTGTTTGTTTCAGTTTCTCATTTGTAAAATGAATTGTAGAAGGAAATGACAAACCACTCCAGTATCTTTGCAAAAAAAAAGTGAGGTCATAAAGGGTTGGATATGACTAAAACTGATTCAACAACACCAACAAAGCAGCAGTTGGGAAAATCCTTTCTGGTAGATTTTTGAGAGAATATGGGCAAGCATGAAACAAAAAGAGTGGAAAGGAATGGGGCATACTCTGCATCATTGAAGGCAATTCCATAATTGATAAAATCATTGACCCATTAGAGTATTTAAGAGACATACTTTAAATGGAGAATAGATTTCCAATGTGAACATTAAATACTCTGCTTTTCTCACTATCCTTGGTTCTTGGATCTGTTTTAGATATTTTTATTGTGAGGATGAGTTATGAATTTGGAATCAGATCTATGATAAGGCTATGATAAAATCAGTAAAGGCAGTGAAAATTTATGGTATGTTTGGCCATCTTATTCAATAATTAGTAGATCAATGATAAGTTGCTATTTATACCCCCTGGGGAATTTATGGTATATGTCTTCTGGCCCTGAGCCAATAAATAGAGTTTTCCAAAAGCCTTACTGTAGCTTTAAACTACTAAAGTTTGAAACTGAAATTTTGGGAAGTCTCTTCCATAAATATATTTTATAATACAAACTGCAAATGGTTTGCATACAGTGAATAATCATGTAATTGGTCTTTTTTTTGAGGGATAACTGATCTATTATTTTTAGGGAAGAGGTATGTTGACTTCTATTAAGATAGAATCAGGCTTGCAACAGAGGAAGCTGGTAAAATGATTTTCTAGTAATTCACTCACCACTGTGAAGCAAAACTCAAAAGCAAATGATATTGGAACTTAATGAGCTCTACAAAATTTCAGAGAAACTAGAGTTTCAGTCACCTCTTTTGATGTAATGGTTCTTTCAGAGAAGTATACCTAATTAGTATATCTAATTAGATCCAGCTTATGTTTTTTTTTTCTTGCTTTTGGGCTTCTAGTTTGGATGTAGGCAATAAAACATTTCCCAGATTTTTTTTCCTTTATGGCAGTCTGCCTGTACTGATTTATTTGCTTTTCAAGCTTCTATACCGAACTATTTGATTACTGTTGAATTATTTATTTTCTGTAGATTTTTTTTTTGCACCACATTAACATCTTGTGTCATTTTAAACTGTTTTTGTTTTGATTTCAATGGCTGATTGAGAGAATATAGAAATTTTTTTTAATTCAACTCTATGTAACTTTACAGTTGTTTTTAATTGTATATCATGATCTTCAAGTTTTTTATTGCACATATCAATGAGATATTGATACATGCTTCCAATGCCACCCTACATATCTACAATATTTCTTTCAAACTGCTTCTATCTTAGTAGTTTTTAATTAATCATGAATAGGTATACATTACCTCTTACAATTCTTAACATGGCAATATGGCTTTGGAATTGAGGGTTCCATTGACACAAAACAATATAAAGCCATTTTTCTATAACTGGGAAGTTCTATTTCATTTATTTTACATTAACAGTACTCACACGTATTGAAGGCATTTATCTTCTGCCCATCTTATGTATAGGCATGGTTTTCTTGCTTTAGTGATGACTGCCATCTGCATTGAAGCATTTTCAGTCAGTCATTCAACAACCACTTATTTCTAAAAGGTGAGGTATTGTGTGTTTATTGCAATGTGTTTTAGTTTATCCTGCCTTCTTCTGTTGCCAGAACACAAAGAAGTGCCACTTCGTCTGACCACATATCAAGCTGTTCCTCATGATGGTTTCAGACAGGGCTATCCAATAACCCCATGCCACTCTATCTCATTCTTTGACTCTTGGGAATAGTGGAAATATATTGTCTTGGGTGCTAACACAATAAGGGTATCATCAAGGTGCAATTCTGCAGAATTTCAAAAAGATCATAGCATTCACAGTTACTTTAATTATGTATGAAAGGGTATTTGAAGGTCCTAGTGGCATTCTCCCTGGCTGATATTCTTTTACTATGCAGTTGTCTCATTCCATATATTGCATGTGCAGCATTATAATATTTGGTTTTACTCCCCTCTTCCTCTTTGCAATGATGGATCTTGAGAACTCAGTTTTTTTTTTTCCCCAAGGAGTTTGAGTAGTGATAAAAGATTAGAGTGATTCTTTTAATTTTTTTTTGGCTCAAGCTGCCACCTTGTTAATTTCCCCCTAATATAAATAGGCCTATTAATGTTTCCTCTATCATCTAACCAGTGTTAACTACTGAATATCATCTAAAAGTAATTTATATTAATTCATTTTATAAAGACCTGTTTATTGAGCACATATAATAAGATCAAAAGTACAAATATATCCAAAGTGGGGCACACTGAATCCTTTAACATCTTGGTACCTGGGCAGATTGAGCTCAAACTTAAAGAACATTTCTCCCATAAAGTTAACTTCTGGGTGCAGCATAACTGATGCTTAACTAAGTGGTACAGTGGAGGGAGCTCTTAGTCTGGAATCAGGAAGACTTGATTTCTAATCTGGCAAGACTCTGGGTGCGACCCTGGGTGAGTCACAGCTTCTGTTTACCTTAGTTCTCTTATCTGCAAAATGGGGATAGAAATAATCAAACCTGCCTCCCAGGGTTGTTGTGAGGATCAAATGAAACAATAATTGAAAAGTGCTTAGCACAGTGTGTTTCACATAGTAAATGCCATATAAATTATTATTATGATTACTATTGTCCTTTTTCCTTTTTTCTTTTATTTTTAATTTATGGAATAAAACAAGCATTTTTATAACATGGTACAATAAAAAGATGATTGCACATGAAACTGCAAATCTACTATACACAACTTGCTACTCCTTTCAAATATACAAAAGAATCATCATGCAAATTTCTTTGTTATTCTTCTTCCCTTCCCTTGATTTCTTTTTGTGATTAATTTATTTATATTTAGTTTTCAACATTCACTTCCACAAGATTTTGAGGTCTGAATTTTAAAAGTTGTTTCTACATGCAAGAAGGAAATAAGATATACAGGCAATGGAGTATAGAAATCTATCCTGTCCTATAGGAAAATAGAAAGGGAAGGGGACAAGAGAAGCAGGAGGTACTAGAGGGGAGGACAGATTGGGGGGACATTCAGAATGCATGCCATCTTGGAGTAGGAGGTGGGGAAGAGATTAGGAGAAATTTGGCTTCATTGAGAAGGCAAGCAATTCAATATACATTATACATGTGTTGTCATGTAAAACACTTCCATAATAGTCATGTTGTGAAAGACTAACTATATTTCCCTCCATCCTATCCCTCCCTCCCCTATTTATTCTGTTCACCTTTGACCCTGTCCTTCCTCAAAAGTGCTTGCTTCTGATTACCCCCTCCCCCAATCTGCTCTCCCTTCTGTCACCCCCCCCATCCCTTTTCCCCTCTATCTTTCTGTAGGGTAAGATAGATTTCCAAACCCAATTGAGTGTGTATGTTATTTCCTCCTTACGCCAAATCTGATGAGAGTAAGATTCACTCATTCCCTCTCACCTGCCCCCTTTTCTCCTCCTCTGTAAAAGTTTTTTCTTGCCTTTTTTATGTGAGATAATTTACTCCATTCTACCTCTCCCTTTCTCCTTCTCCCAGAAAAATCCTCTCACCCTTTAATTTTATTTTTTCAGATATCATCCCTTCATATTCAACCCACCCTGTGCCCTCTGCCTCTGTCTCTTTCTCTGTCTCTGTCTGTCTGTCTCTCTCTATATATATAATATATACACATATATATTATAATTATGTATATATAATATATATTATAATTATGTATAATAAATAGAGAGAAAGTCTTATATTTGAAAGTGAAATTTTCTATTCAGCTCTATTCTTTTCCTCAAGAATGCTTGAAAGTCCTCTATTTCATTGAATATTCATTTTTTTCCTCTGAAGGGTTATGCTCAGTTTTGCTGGGTAAGTGATTCTTGGTTTTAATCCTAGCTCCTTTGACCTCCAGAATATCATATTCCAAGCCCCCTAATTCCTTAATGTAGAAACTGATAAATCTTGTCTTATCCTGATTGTGTTTCTACAACACTTGGATTGTTTCTTTCTGGCTGCTTGGAATATTTTCTCCTTGACCTGGGAACTCTGGAATATGGATATAATATTCATAGGAGTTTTTCTTTTGGGATTTCTTTCAGGAGGTGATCAGTGGATTCTTTCAATTTCTATTTTACCCTCTGGTTCTAGAATATCAGGGCAGTGTTCCTCAATAATTTCTTGAAAGATGATGTCTAGGCTCTTTTTTTAGATCCTGGCTTTCAGGTAGTCCAAAATTTTTTTTTAATTATCTCTCCTGGATTTATTTCCCAGGTCAGTTGTTTTTCCAATGAGATATTTCACGTTGTCTTCTATTTTTTTTTTATTCTTTTGGATTTGTTTTAGAGTTTTTTGATTTCTCATAGAATCATTAGTTTCCACTTGTTTCATTCTAATTTTTAAGAAAGTATTTTCTTCAGTGAGTTTTTGGACTTCCTCTTCCATTTGGCCAATTCTGCTTTTTAAAGCATTCTTCTCCTCATTTTTTGGAGCTCTTTTGCCATTTGATTTAGTCTACTTTTTAAGGTTGTTATTTTCTTCAGTATTTTTGGGTTTCCTTTACCAAGCTGTTGACTCATTTTTCATGATTTTCTTACATCATTTTTCATTTATCTTTCCAATTTTTCCTCTACTTCTCTTAATTGATTTTCAAAATTCCTTTTGAGGTCTTCCATGGCCTGAGACTAATACCTACTTTTCTTGGAGGCTTTGGATGCAGGAGTTTTGACTTTATTTTCTTCTTCTGAGTGTTTGTTTTGATTTTTCTTGTCACTGTAGTAACTTTCTATAGTCAGAATTTGTAGCTTAGTATTTGACTTTTAACTCTTTGTTAATGTAAGGCTCTGCTTCCGAGGTAAAGGATGCTTTGTCTCAAACTTAACGGGTTTTGCACAGCTGTTTTCAAAGATACTTCTAGGGACCTGTAAGTTTTCAGTTCCTCCAAGACTGTGTGATCTAAGGAAAGGTGTTTACTACTCTCCTGGCCTGTGCGCTGGTCTGTGACCAACACCAGACACTCTTCTGCTCTGGAACTATGAGAAGGGTCCTCCTTCCACTGTTGATGCAAATTCTGCTATGCTAGTGCTCCTCCTCACCTTGTGACTACCACCCAAGACTGCTACCCAGATCCAAGTATGGGCAAAGTAACAGAGTCCTGCCTCACTGCTAGAAAAAAGAGTCCTGTAATCTCCTTCTGATCAGTTGTTTGACCCTCTTGCCATCTGTGGGCTGAGAGTACTTGAAGTACCCCCACTGCCACTGCTGATTCAGTCACTCCTAAGGCATATTGCTGGTTTGCTGTGACTGGGCCTGTGCTGGTGCACCCTGCACTGGACTGTACTCCACTCTCACCCTGGTGCAACAGACCTTTCTTGCTGAACTTTTAAGTTTTATTGGACTGGAAAATTATTCAACCCCTTCCTTTTGTGGGTTCTGCTATTCCAGAATTTGTTTTAAAACATTATTTAAAGGTCTTTGGAGGGATTTGGGGGAGAGGTCAGGTGAGTCCCTGCCTTCTCTCTGTTATCTTGGTTCCTCCCCCCCTATTCTAGAGAATTCTTAAGCAACACAGACAAGAATTTTTGAGTGCCTATGAAACATTGTACAAGGTACTAGGGACATGGAGACCAGCTTAGGCAATTTTAGTTGCTGAGTATTTAAGCTTCAGATTTTCAGTGGAAAAATTCTCCTCTTCAGGGTTCAATGCCTACATTTGAAATTTCCACCTAGACTTCTATTTGTTTTTAAATAGAAAACCACATTCTTCGCAGGCTATACTGAAATATTAAAAAATAATTCCAAAGTTATTTGGTGACATCTTCTCAAAATTAATTAGTTCTATTTTTATTTTGACCTACAAAATTAATCTCAAGAAATCATATTTGATTGGCATATTTTCTTCCTTTTCTTAAAAAGGAAAAAAATTCTTAATTCTTTCATATACTAGTATGAAAATACATACTCAAAGCTGTATAAATATTTAAAGATATAATACATTAATATATACAGAAATAAATGTACATGTATATACATGTATAACTATGTATTTACTTATGTGTGTCTTTAGAAGTATAGGCATAAAAAAGACAACATAAGATAGAGGATAGAGTGCCTTTGTTGAAGTACAGATGACCTTGATACCATAGAAAGTTATTTAACTTCTCAATCCTCAGGCAACTATATAAGACTATAAATTGCAGATAAATTGCTTAATCTGCTTTGATGTGGTAAGTTTCTGCAACAGACTTGCATAATTCTCACATATGTAGTTTATGAAATTAATGTTTTGCTCCTTATCACCTTCAAGCTATGGAAACATTTCCTAACTTTTTCAAGTATGTTTTGTTTGATAAAGTTTCTGCAAATTGAAAGTTTTTAATGTGCAATAGATACATCCCCCATGACTTCTCTCCTGGTTCAATTTTAAATTAATTGCATCTCATTATTCTTTTTGCTCATAACTTTTAAGTTTCCCATTTCATCTCATTTAGTTAAAGCAAAGTACAACCATAAGATAAACATCCCTTAGAGGAGAAATGCTTTTAGATTATTCCTTAAAAGTGGCAAATGTAAGTCCACAGGCTTTTCAAACTATAGTATTGCATCCTGCACTTGCTGGTGGGTATATGGAAAAGTTAATGTTTGGTTATAAAATGCACTATAAATTTGATTTTTTTAAAAACTACAACAGCATTGATGTCTTTTACCTCTGTATGTCATAGTTTTCTATTTACCAGGCACTGTGGTACCTGAGTATTGAGAGCTATGAGGAATAAATAGGGATGATGTATCTAAAATACTGACTGTTTATAAAAAATATTTTAGTTATTAGGTAGTATATTATATAAAGGATACATATATATATTTCATATGTGAGCAATATTTTTAATTGAGTCTTTCTATTGCAGTGGCCTCTCAGACAGACAGCTCAATAGTCATTGAAGTAGGAACTTTGACTTGACACTTTTTATGCAGTCTGGTGAACCCTCACTCACTGTGTCTCCCCAAATTGGTGCTAGTCTTAATGTGGACATCTTATTATTTTTGCCCAGTATGGCTCAGAAATCCTGAGCTAAAGTGATCTACAAACCTCAGCCTCCCTAGTCCCAGTCCACCACCACACATAGGCCTAAATAATCTATTATTTATCAAGTTTTTCTTAATCATCATGCAAGTTTCTAAATATAATTGTTTAGGATACAATCTAAATCAATTTAGGATTGGCTTAGGAAAGTTGAATGGTAAGACAAATCCTGACAGAATTGTGATTTAGTGAGCAAATATGGTGTACCCCAATACTCATGTGGATCTGTATGCATTCCCTGTTTGCTGTTTGTAGGTCAATTGAAATAAGCACTGAGTAAATTTCACTTGGTAACTATTAGTAAAGAAAGTCTATGACTATAAATATTCCAAATTTTTTCCAGAACAAGAATATTGATAATGAATGTGCCTTGAATAAACTAAGTTTTTAATAATTTATTTTAAATCATTCATTCAATTGACATTCATACAATTAAGTCTGTAAAAAGAATTACATGTATTATTCATTTGAGCCCCATGATAATCTGATCAAGTAGTTAATATGGACATTATTAAAATTTGCCAGGTATAGAAATTGAGGCTGAATGAGGTCAGGTTGCTGCTGCTCCTAATAATAATCAGTATCACAATCATGATAGGAATCCAGGTGTACTGTCCAAAGAAAATTATATAAGGAAATTGAATAAATCATATGATATTGTCCCTAAAGGTTGCTAAAACTTACCACCTACAAAATACCTAGCATGACATAACTGAGTGGCTAAAATTATACAAAGTGGAGATGGGAATCAGCATTTATTAAGCCTGTACTGTGTGTTAGGCAATGTTCTAAGCACTTTATAAGTATTATCTCAATTGTTCCTCACAATCCTTTGTGGTAGATATTATCATCTCCATTTTAGAGTTAAGGAAACTGAGGAAGACAGAGATTAAATTATTTCCCCAGGGTCACACAGCTAAAGTATCTGAGGCTGAATTTGAATTCAGGTCTTTCTGACTCCAGGCTCATTTTTATATCAACTGTACCACCTTGCTTCACAAGCTCATTATCTTTCAAAAACTAACAAATTATGACTCTCCAAACTAAAAATATAGACCTCAAAATATACTTGAGAATTCATAAAATAAACTGTACTGGTACTAGAAAAAATTGTTGACTATAATCTCTTGAATGTAGCTTTGATTCAAAAAGAAAAAAAATTAAGAGTGATGGTTTTCATAGATTTTTTCATACCAAATACTCATACTCTCTATGGTGGCAATGAAAATGAAAAAGCTTAAAAGTTAAAGAGACCTAGTGGAAAATCAAAACCATATGGGAAATGGATATTGTCCTCATAATTCTTTCTGCTACTGGAGTTCTTAATATGGTTTCAGTGATCCTAAGGAAAATGAGCTGACATTCCAAAGCAGATATTTAATTCAGTAAGTAGTTATTTTACCTACTTATGTAATATTTCACAGAACATTAAATATAAAATAATAACAGGTAAAAAATTTGACTATCCTCCATTTGAACTCCACAAAACTAAACATGAGAATGAAATAATATTAATAATGATACTTGTAACATGCTTCAGTTTTATCAAGGGTTTTGTACTCTTCATCTCTTTTGACCCACATCATAACCCTATGAGGTAGATGGCATTATTAGATCCATTTTACAGATGAATATATTGAGATAAAGAGTGGATAAGTGAACTATTCAATACCATACAGCAATCAGTGCCTGAGGTATTATTCTAACCCATATCTTCCTTTTTTCAATTTCTCTATGCACTAAGTAATAGTGCTCCCCATTTTGCAACTGAGAAAATTAAGGCTGAAAGGTAAAGATGTCCATGATCACACAGATGGTAAATATAGGGGGAATTTAAACTCCTGTCTTTTTGAGTCCAAGTCCAGGATTCTAGCCACTACTCCCAGATGTCTCTCTAGTCTACTATTGACAGCTACTCAAGTGGAAACAGAGCAGATGGCCATGTAGAGTCCAAGATTTTATTCTTTAATTAACATTAAAATGGTATTAATGATTTTTTTCTAAATTATTTTTGTTTATAATGCTATTGAGATGATTTTTTTATGACAAACCACCTACATGATCTAATAGGAAAATTCAGTACCTGTAATAGATTCTCAGATTTAAAAAAATATCCTTCAGTTTTCTGGTATGTACTAAGACGTCTTTTAATGTTCAAGAGCTTCAGTTCTTTCAATGTGACATATGTAACAAACTTATATGTTCACCTAGGCATAAGCTGGCCTGTCACCTTCAGTTTTACAATCTATTTAGCACTGTAAGATGAAAGATTAGTGATTACATTGCTTTACCCATTTAGATTGGTTCACCCATGATAACTATTCTCTTGACCAAGAAACTATTTTGATTAACCCCTTGGCTATAGGAGCAGAATAATTTCTGTTCCTTTAATAATTTTTGCATTGATTCTCTTCTTTGGCCTATCTATCTATCTATGTATATCTATACACACACACACATATATATACACATGTATATATACATATATATACACATATATACAGATATATGTATATATGTATACATACATATATACATATATCTGTATATATGTGTATATATATAAAACAATAGAGTATTTAGACATTTCATTGGTTCTCCCCTACTCTTGCCACATGACCTCCTCCTTTGTCATGTATTTAGTCAATTGTGAATGCTTTATTTCATTCCAACATTGAACTGGAACTAAAAGGGTGCTGCCTTTAGAGCTGAACCTATAACAGAAGCATTCTATTAGTAGTTCATATTCAAGTTTTGTTTGAATTTTATGTATTCCTACATTCTTGTCTAAGTTGAATAATATCCTGAAGTATACACAGTAGATACTTTTCTACACCCCAATTTTTGTTACTATTGTTGTTGTTGTTAAATTGCCTAGCAAAACTTTCTCAAACTTTTATCTCTGAGATCTTTTTTTTCCTGAATACTTGGTCTTATTAAACTGTATTTGCCATTCAAACAAGGTAAATTTGAATTTTATGCCTATTCAGATTATTTATAATTATTATATTATTTATCACAAATTTATAATTTGTGATGTTCTAAAAAAAAGATCCTCTCCCATCATTAATAAGTCAATAAATGGTTAATCAATACCAAACCTAGGGCACTGTGTGGTAAGACTTGACACATTCTAGAGATGAAACCAATATTTCATTGCATCTTTGATCTCATCAATATGATTGTTCCCTTATGTTCTGTAGTATGGTTTCTCGTATGGCAATAGTCATGTCCATATTCTCCCACAAATCTTCCACGGGAACGAAACCAATATGCTAGAGGCCTTCCTTTCTGTCTCTTGGTGGTGCTAGGTTATAGATTATTTAGACATTTCATTGGTTCTCCCCTCTTCTTGCCACGTGACCAGTTCATTTTTTAAATCATATTTGTATTTGAAGACACTCCTTTAATACCTTCTCCTTTTTAATTCTTTTTTTTTTTGCAATGTAGCCAGCTTCCATCCATCATCTATCTTTCTGCTGTCCTTTGTTTGACACTCAAATTAATTTCTTTAGATAATGTAGTGTTCCATGACTGGTAGTTGTATGGCACTACTAAAAGGACACAGCAGTTAGAAAAATAATTCATTGTAGGTGGCATAGTGAGTAGAGTACTGAGGAAGGACTAATTTTAAATCTGGTACCAGACACTTGCTGTTTGTGTGAACCTGGTAAAGTCACTTAATATATTTATGCTTCAGTTCCTCATATGTAAAATGGAAATGATAATAGCACCTTTCTCACAAGGTTGTTGCGAGGATAAAGTGAGATAATATTTGTAAAGTGTTCAGTACATTGCCTGGCATGTAGTAGGTACAAAAATGTTTTCTCCCTTCCTTTCTCTCTTATATAAATAATAATATCAACAATTCAGATTGTCTGCTCCTGCCTCAGCTGCTTACAGCTTCTTCAAATTTGCCTTGTTTCATTTTTATATTCTCATTCTATGGAGACCAATTGCTTGTGCATACACAAAAGATTGAAATATGACAATTAAAATATTGAAACCTTTAAACATGAAAAGCTATATGTTTACGGGAAGTTATATATGTAGGTAAGATTTCACTTTCATTTTACTATCCCCAGTACCTAGCACAATGATGGTTCCACAATGGCCACTCAAGTAATAAATGATTGTTTTTTTCTGTCATATTACATTTTTATTTATTTTGCAAAACATTTTCCAATTATATTTTATCTTTTTAAATTTTTTAAATTTCAATTTATCAAAATCACTTTCATATGCTTTTGAGTTTAAAATTTTTCACCCCCTCCCTCCCTGCCATCCTCCCCAAGACAGCACACAATCTGATATAAGCTATACATACACATTCCTATTAAACATATTTTGATATTAGTGATGTTGTAAGTAAGAATTAGAACCAATAGGGGGAACCACCAGAAAGAGGAAACAAAATTCAACAGAAAAAAATAGCAAATAGTATGCTTTGATCTGCATTCAAACTCCATAGTTCTTTCTTCTTTGTGGATAGCATTTTCCATCATGAGGCCTTTGGAGATGATTTAGATCCTTGTATTGTTGGGAAGGGTTCAGTTTATCAATATTAGTCACCACACAACATGGCTGTTATTGGTTACAACA
Source organism: Vombatus ursinus (assembly GCF_900497805.2). Taxonomy (NCBI): domain Eukaryota; kingdom Metazoa; phylum Chordata; class Mammalia; order Diprotodontia; family Vombatidae; genus Vombatus; species Vombatus ursinus. Next base: position 28,851,626 of record NW_020940360.1, read on the forward strand.
TTCTCCTGGTTCTGCTCTTTTTACTCAGTATGAGACCATACAAGTCTTTCCAGGTTTTTTCTGAAATCAGCCTGTTCATCATTTCTTATAGCACAATAGTATTCCATCACATTCATATAACCACAACTTGTTCAGTCACTCCCCAATTGATCAGCATCCTCTCAATTTCCTATTCTTTGCCACCACAAAAAGAGCTGCTATAAATATTTTTTGTACATGTTGGTCCTTTTCCAATTTGTATGATCTCTTTGGGATATAGCCCCAGAAGTGCTGTTGCTGGGTCAAAGGGTATGCACATTGTTATAGTCCTTTGGGCTATAAAATGGTCGGTTCATTTCACAACTCCACCAACAATACATTAGTGTTCCAGTTTTCCCACATCTTCTCCAACATTTATCATTTTCTTGTTTTGTCATCTTGGCCAATCTGATATGTGTGATGTGGTACCTCAGAGTTGTTTTGATTTGCAATTCTCTAATCAATAGTGATTTAAAGCATTTTTTCATATGACTATAGATGGCTTTAATTTCTTCATCTGAGAACTACCTGTTCATATCCTTTGATCATTTATCAATTGGGGAATGATTTATATTCTTATAAATTTGATTTAATTCTCTATATATTTTGGAAATGAGGCCCTTATCAGAGAGACTGGTTATAAAAATTCTTTCCCAGTTTTCTACTTTCCATCTCACTTTGGTTTCATTGGCTTTGTGCAAAAATTTTTCAATTTAATGTAATCAGAGTTATCCATTTTGCTTTTTGTAATGTTCTCTATCTCCTTCTTCACCTATTTTCCCAAAGAGTCTATATACTATTAGAATTAATTGTTCTTTAAATGTTTGGTAGAATTTGATTATAAATCCATCTGGTCCTAGAGATTTTTTCCTAGGGAGTTCATCAATGGCTTGTTCAATTTCTTTTTCTGAGATGGGGTTATATAAGTATTTTACTTCTTCTTCTGTTAATCTGGGTAATTTATATTTTTGTAAATATGAATCAATCTCAATAAGATTGTCAAATTTGTTGGCATACAGTTGCGCAAAATAGTTCCTAATTATTGTTTTAATTTCCTCTTTCTTGGTGGTGGATTCAACCCTTTCATTCTTGATGCTGGTAATTTGGTTTTCTTCTTTCTTTTTTTAATTAAATTAACCAAAGTTTTATCTATTTTCTTATTTTTTTTCATAAAACCAACTCTTAGTTTTATTTATTAGTTCAATAGAATTGAGGATTTTTAATTTGTTCTTTTTCTAGTTTGCTTTTTTTAGTTGTGTGCCCAGTTCATTAATCTCCTCTTTTTCTATTTTATTTATGTAAGCTTTTAGAGATATAAAACTTCCCCTAAGAACTGCTTTTGCTGCATCCCATATGTTTTGGTATGTTGTCTCATTATTGTCATTCTCTTGAATGAAGTTATTGATTGTTTCTATGATTTGTTGTGTGACCCAATCATTTTTTAGGATTAGATTATTTGGTTTCCAATTATTTTTAGTTTATCTTTCCATGGCCATTTACTACATATAATTTTTATTGCATCATGATCTGAAAAGGATGAATTTAATGTTTCTGCCTTTCTGCATTGGATTGTGAGGTTTTTATGCCCTAGTACATTGTCAATTTTTGTGTATGTGCCATGTACTGCCAAGAAAAAAAAAAGTATATTCCTTTCTTTCCCCATTCAGCTTTCTCTAGAGGTCTATCATACCAAACTTTTCTAATATTCTATTCACCTCCTTAACTTCTTTCTTATTTATTTTGTGGTGAGATTTATCTAGATCAGAGAGAGGGAGGTTGAGGTCCACCACCCATATAGTTTTATTGTCTATTTCTTCCTGTAACTCCCTGAATTTCTCCTCTGAGAATTTGAACGCTATACCATTTGGTACATATATGTTTAGTAATGATATTACTTCATTGTCTATGGTGCCTTTCAGCAGGATATAGTTTCCTTCCTTATCTCTTTTGATAAGATCTATTTTTGCTTTTGCTTTGTCTGGGATCAGGATTGCTGCCCCTGTTGTTTTGTTTTTGTTTTTTTTTTTTACTTCAGCTCAAGCATAATATACTCTGCTCCAACCTTTTACCTTTACCCTGTGTGTGTCCCTCTGTTTCAAATGTGTTTCCTGTAAGCAACATATTGTAGGATTATGGCTTTTAATCCATTCTCCTACTTGCTTCTGTCTTATGGGAGAGTTCATCCCATTCACATTTACAGTTATGATTACTATCTGTGTCTTTCTCTCCATCCTTTTCCTCCTCTGTTTATGCTTTTCTTTCTCCTTTCTCATTTTCCTCCTCACTAGTGTTTTGTTTTTGACCACTGCCTCCTTCAGTCCCTCCTCCCTTCTATTAGCCCCTTCCCTTTTCTTCCCCTTTACCGTTACTGCTTCTTCCCTCCCTTCTATCCCTCCTCCCTTTTCTTTCCCCTTTTCCCTCCTACTGTCTATAGGGCAAGTTAGATTTCTATACCTAACTGATTATGTTATTCCCTTCTTGAGCCAAATCTGATGAGAGTAAGATTCAAACAATGCTCATCTCCCTCCCTTCTTTCCCTCTGCTGTAATAAATTTTTGTGTCTTTTCCTGTAATATAATTTACCCTTGTCTACCTCCTCCTTTCTCAGTACATTTTCTTAGATCAGATTAATCCACTTACTTGGATCCATTTAACCCACTTGATTAGATATTTTTTCTCATTTCATGGAAGTCAACTTATATCCACCCCCTTTATGTATACTCCTTTAACATGATGTAATAATATAGTTCTCAAGAATTACAAGTGTCATCTTCCCTTGTAGGGATGTAAACAGTCTGCCCTTATTAACAACATATTGTTTCTTTCTGTCCCATTTACCTTTTAATGTCTCTCCTGAGTCCTGTATTTGAAGATCAAATTTTCTGTTGAGTTCTGGTGTTTTTATCAGGAAGGTTTGGAAGTCCCCTATTTTCTTGAATATCCATCTCCTTCCCTGAAAGATCATGCTCATTTTCACTGGGTAGTTGATCCTTGGTTGTAATCCAAGCTCCTTTGCTTTACGGAATATCATGTTCCATGACCTATGGTTTTTTTAATATAGAAGCTGCAAGGTCCTGTGTAATCCTGACAGTAGTTCCATGATATTTAAATTGTTTCTTTCTGGCTGCATGCAGTATTTTCACTTTGACCTGGTAATTTTGGAATTTGGCTACTATATTACTTTCATTTTCAATTTGGGATCTCTTTCAGGAGGTGATCGGTGGATTCTTTCTATGGCTATTTTATCCTCTGGTTCTGGGACCTCAGGGCAGTTTTCCTTTATGATTTCCTGAAAGATAATGTCCAGGCTCTTTTTTTTCATTGTGATTTTCAGGTAGACCAATAATTTTTAAATTGTTTCTCCTGGATCAATTTTCCAGATCAGTTGTTTTATCAATGAGGTGTTTTACGTGTTCATCTACTTTTTTTCTCATTTTTTTTTGTTTCTATTTGACTCATTCTTGCTCTCTCATGGAATCATTAGCTTCCATTTGCCCAATTCTAATTTTTAACAAATTGTTTTCTTCTATTAGATTTTGTACCTCCTTCCCCATTTGGCCAATTGTATTTTTTAGGGACTTGTTTTCTTCAGCGTACTATTTTTTTCAGTTGGCCAATTGTATTTTTTAAGGATTCTTCTACATCTCTCATCTGACTTTTAAAATCCTTCTTGAGCTCTTCTATAAAGGTTTTTTGGGTTTCATACTCCCTTTTGAGGTTCCAGATGTGGGTTTGTTGACAATGTTGTCCTCTTCAGAATTTCTGTCTTGATCTTCACTGTTCTTATAATATGAATCTATGGTATGTTTCTTTTTACTTATGGTGTTTGCTTATTTCCTGGCCTTTACAAAGATTGAGCTCTCCTGCTGGGGAGCAGAAGGCACTGACCCAACCTTCTTGTGTTGGGAGCTTTGGGCCTGGTCACTGTGTTTGTGTGCTTGGGTCCCCAATGTTGGCATTTGGAGGCTGTAGGGTTCTGGCAGCTTACCTGGTATTGGGCTGGAATCAGCAACACTGGAACTCAAGGGGTAGGATTGGGTAGTGTGGCTCCTGGTTGTTGCTGGCTTTTCCTTCCTTTTGCTTTCTTCAGCTCCTTTCAGATGGATGTTGCAGGATGTTTATCCACCTGGGACATCTTGGAGTGCTTCACAGATTTTTGCTGAGGCACTGAGAGACTGCTGTAGAATGCCTAGGCATCTGGTGGTTTTCTGAGCTGGTTTCTACCAGTTCCTCTGCCCTCACTGAGACACTCAGAGGTCCAGGTGTTGGTGTTTGCCTGCTCCACCACCTGGGGTTTAGGATCTCCTCCTGGTATGGTAAAGTGGGGTTTTCCACTAGCTTGCTAGGACACCTCCCGTTCAGTACTGCTCCCCTTCTGCCAGGGCAAGAGAGGCATTACCCATTAATCCCTCAAGCTACCTGGGCTACTGGACTGCTGCTCCCCATCTTTCTTCTGGTTCAGCTGTTCCAGGGTTTTTCCTGGGGTGATATTTTCTGGGGTTTCAGAGGTTGATATGGGAGGGTGAGAGCAACTAACTTTTTACTCTGTCATCTTGGGTCCCAGAAGCAAAACTTAATAAATGCTTGTTAATGAACCAATAGCATATTTTAAGATTTTCAAAGCATGTTACATATGTCATACATTTCTCCTTACACACAGAAGTGAGATTCTATTTGCCCCCTTTGATGAATGTAATTTTCTCCCTTATTTATGTGTATAACATTGGAATGATTCAAATATTTATTTGTCTTTATCCAATGATTATAAAATAACAGCTTACCTGTGTGTTCTTTAACTAACAACAATCTTGAGTTCCTCTGATTCAAAGCTTTTGATCTCTAGCTGTCTATCCATTTCTTGGTTTGGAAGCTCTTTTTTATTCACACTAGATTTCTAAAACATAGCTTACAGATATGAATTAACTTCCTCTCTATATTCATTAGTTTCTTTCAATTTGTCTCTGGGAACAATGCAATGTACAGATTTGAGCCTCAAGAATTCTGTGAAATTTACATTTTTAAAAGTTTTAAGTTTAATTGTTAAGTGAAGTCATTATAATGGCAAATTATATGATGCTATTATTTAGCTGTAAATATTTGTTTTGACTTTAATGTCATAAACATCCCTATCTTGGAACCAATATTTTCTTTCAAGATGTTAAAAAAAATATTTGGCTATACAGTATAAAGAATGGAAATGGAGAGAAAAATTATTCATTTCTAGTTCTCATTTGCATGTATGTGATTTCAAAAATTTTGGTGAGAACAGAATAATAGTCATTTGGTGTAGAAAAGCATCTGCTACATATACATCAGGATATTATTCAACTTGGACAAAATAGTAGTGAATGCATAAAATTGGCATTATGAAGCTTGTAAAACTTGACAATGGAATGAAATATTATACAATGAACTGAATTAGATTAAGGATGCTCATAATGATTAATGTTTCCACATTAAAAAGAACTTCCACTCATCTGTTTTGACCAGAATGTGTCTCCAACCTTAAAAATTTGTCTTTTTTGCTTTTCATCACTCAGGTGCTATGATCATATATTTTCTCCATTAATGTCAAATAGTTTCAATGTGATGAAGCAACTAGAGTTTTTTTTTATCCAAGAAATGAAATTGAGAAATACTATTCTGTATGACTCCTAGAAAAAAAAACTATTTCCTTAATTATCTTTCTTCCAAATCCTTCTTTTTTCCTAAAGTCCCTATACTGTCAAAGGTACCACCCATCCTTCTAGTCAACCAAGCTTGAAACCTATGTCATCTTAGGCTGCTCTCACTCTTGTCACCTACAACATTCAATCAGTTGCTATTTCCTGTCATTTCTACTTTTAGAACACTTATCTTATATGTTCTCTGAAGCTGCCAGCAATGTGATGCAGGTCCTTATCACATCCTTTTAGACTATTGAAAGTGACTATTAGTTTATTTCCCTGCTTCAACTCACTACCAACTACAGGTGATTCTTGATTCAGCTATCAAATTGATTAGTTTTCCTAAAATGTAAGACTGACCATACCCAATCCAACTTTCATTTAATAAACTCAGAGGCTCACTATTATCTCTAGCATCAGATATAAAATCCCCTGGCTTCCAAAGCACTTCATAATCTGGCCTTTTCCTGCACCACCAGTCTCCTCATACCTTTCATACTCTGCCAGAGACAATAGCCTCTTTACTGTTCCTTGTACATGGCACTCCATTTCTTGACTCTGATCATTTTCATTGACTGTCCTTTATGACAGGAACACTCCTAATCTCTACCTTTTAGCTTTCAGCAAATCTCAGTTCAAGTTTCATTTTCTGCAAGAAACATTTCTAAGTCTACTTCCAAGTGTCATCTTTCTAAGACTACTTCCATTTTTCCTGTATGTATTTTGTTTGTAAATTTTTGTTTGGATGTTGTCTGTCATTAGACTATAAAATTAGGAGAAGGGAATTTTTTTTTTTGCTTTTATTTGTATTTCCTAGTATTAACTCATGTCTGGCACATATTAGGTACTTAAACATGTAGCAGATATTCCATCATTCATTAAACATTTCAATCTGCACAAATGAAGATCAGATCACCTCCTTGCTGCCTGCTTAATAAAAGAGTCTATGGATGCAAGTACCTTTTGACTGTATGGTCTTTGGACACATAAGGAAATGTTTTCAAATGATGGGGAATTCCATTGGAATTGGTCTTACCTGGCTCACTTTGCTTGTACATGGTTTGAAACTGAGAACCTCTGTAGTCAACACAAATCTTGGTCTTTTTAATGGACCCAGATGAAGAACAACATTGAAACAATGAAATATTTTATTGAGAATGAAATTAATCACAAAATATTAGTGAAAAATTTCAGATATTCACAAAGAGCTATAAACTGAAAATTGACATTTTTGCTTATTAGATCCAGTATGTTTTCCCTCTTGAAGGAGTCTCATCTATATTATGAAACTAGGAGTCTTGGAATGACCACGTAGCACTCTGTGGGAGAGAGGAATTTTACCAGAATGTCAAAGTGCTGAACCATTGGCAATCTCATTTCATTCTATTCCAAAGGAAATTTTATGAGCCATTGTGAGTTTTCTATGTGTTTTCTGTATATGTTTTGGGGCTCCCACCTTTTCTCTGTACTTACTTCAATTTCCATGAGGTAAAATAAAGACTATTTTATACTAAATTTATTACTGTGAATTTTTAAAGTGGAGCTAGTGAACCTGTTATGCATTTTTGTGGAAATCTACATATGAGGCATATTTAGAGATTTCTCACTGTGAAACATTATAGGCGAGAGTATAACAAGCTAAAAGAAAATAACCCTTTTGGGTCAACCTTAATCATTGATCCGGTCTGCATAAACCTAGACAGGGAGTGGAAAGAGAATGGAGGTTGTTAGAGGTTATGCAAGGAAAGATAGAGGACATGATGTGAAAATAGAATATTTTGAAGCACAGTCCCTTCTCCTTCACATGCCTTTCATCAAATACTCTTTTAAACCTAATAACTGAAATAATTAGGCAAGATCTAAAAACACCTAAAATCTGAACAAATAGTAATGTTACCAAAGTTTGGAAACATTCTTAAACCTCTATACAAAGTTCTTTAGTTTAGTTTATTTTTTTGGGTGGGGGGGGTCACTATCATAAGCTCTATACTATCTTGAAACTGGTAAATGATGTTCATAGGAATGATTGATTTTTTTATTATAACCACCTGCTCTATTGTTTAAACAATATGAATATGAGTAAACTAGGAAGATGAATGATGCAGAATTATTCAGTAAGAGGGAATGTATGATACAACTGTTTACAATAAACTTGCCATTTTAAAGTAAAGCCAACTTTCAGTTATCACCTTTATGAATTTTCTGCAGCAAAATTACAATCCTATATGTTTTATTTTTTCATCCTATCTCCCACAACGTTTCCAGGCTGCCTATCTTTATTGCCCAGATAGCACGTACACAAACAGCAAACATTTTAAAAATAGGCAAAAAATAACAAAGTTAAAAGAGAAAATTTGTTTAAAAACCATTCAATGCCCTATAAAACTAAATAGAAATTATTTTAAAATCATTTATGGTTTCATTAGTTTTTTTGCTATTTTTAACTTAGATGGTACTAATTTCAGAACATTGTTCTGGGCTCTATGGGAGATACCCTATTCAAGAAACATCATTAACACCTACTGTTCTCAGACTCTGGTAAATTCAGATGTAGGGATGCATTGTTTAAATCAAATAAAATCTCTGCATGCTATTTATAATCTAGTAGGGAAAATACAAGAAAATAGACTTCAATAGTCTTCAAGCTGGGGAAATACAGCTTATGCACACAAAAATATTGAAGATACTTAAAACAGAAATTGACTTATAAATGAATAATACAGGTTATATCTACTGTAGAAGTTTAGAGGAGGGGAAAAGAAATGTGGGCTTAAGCAGTTGAGTCAAGTATCATAGAAGAGAAGGGATCTGATCTTCAGAATATACCATTTACCTATTGGTTTGTCACTTTTTTCATATGATGTGATATTTGCATGATGCAGCGTGATGGGAAAAAAAATGCTAGACTGAGAATTTGAAGAGACAGGCTGTATTTCCAAGCTACCTTGAATTAGTTAAAGTAATTTGGCAATTCATGTAAATTCTATGGACCAGTTTCCTAGTTTCCTAATCCTATAAAATGACAGAATAAATCTGGTTGGTTCAATTCAATTCTACAATCTTCTATTAAGGGACTGCTTTGTGCCAGTGGCTGGCACAAAGCACTAGTCATTTTGTCTCTAGATGACAGGCGCTCGGTGCCAAAGTAGATGGAGCACTGGACCTAGAGTCAGGAGGAAATGAGTTCAGATTCAGCATCAGACACTTATTAGCTGTGTGACCTTGAACAAGTTACTTAACCCTGTTCGTGTCAGTTTCCTAATCTGTAAAATGATCTGGAGAAGGAAATGCCAAAACACTCCAGTATATTTGCCAAGAAAATGCCAAGTGGGGTCACAAAGATCTGGACATGACTGAAAATGACTAAAATAACAACTAAATTATAATCGTACAAAGATAAAAATGAAACAATTCTTTAACTTAGATTCTGATAAGGGAGAACAAAATGTGCATGAAAGGTTAAATACAAACTATATTGTAAGTAATTTCCCAAGACACACCTCATGTAATGGGTATTTTTTTCACACTTGAACAGTTTCAGAGAGCACAAGGAAAGGGTAGGGCAAAATGGGACACTGGACACATATGGCTGACGTTCATAGATGTGAAGAAGCAGTCAGTAGTGGGACACTGAATCACAAGAAATTTGAGAGGAACTATGGGATAGTAGATAGCAATACCTTCCAGAAAAGCAACAATGTGATCTAAAAGGTACATTTCAGCATTTAATCAGTGATTAATGACATGAGGTAGAGATTTTAATCCAGTCTCTGAAAGAAAAATTGAAATGTCTGTAAAAGAACTATGAATGAAAACAACAGCCTCCCTAAAACAAACAAAAAACTCTCTAACGAATGACAGATTGCTATCTATGTCAAATAAACTTGTCTCAAAATCTCCCAGACTTTTCAATGAACAAATATGCTTTAAAAATCTGTACCAGGAAAGCATAAAATAAAGAACATCATAGATTGACATAACTAATGAATATATTTTATTTTTTAATATCCTAGCAAAAAGATTAAAGCACTATAACCAAGAAATTATATACTAGGACTAAGCTGGGCTTTTAACAAGGATGAAGAAGCACTAGAAATTTTGCCAATAACTACATCTATAAAATGGGGACAATTCCAGCATCTACTTCCCATGGTTGTTGTGACAATGTTTTGTTTGTTTGTTTGTTTGTTTTGTTTTGTTTTTTACAAAACAGGAAGATACATGCTAACTCAGAGTGAGATAAGAATAACCCAGAGAACAATTTCTACAATAACAATAACACTTAAAACAAGTGTTTTTGTCTTGGAAAGCCTTTAAAAGTCTGGTTAACAAAATGAATCAGCATAATTCCCAAGCATACATGATGAAGCACATCTTCAGCCTCGTGTCAGAGAAGTGCTGGTCTCAAAATGCATAATAAGACAGTTGTGGACACAGAGCAAACATAAAAATTTCTTTTGCATGACTATTCTTCTTTGTTTTAAGTGTGGTTTTATTTTGTTTTGTTTTTTCCCCCAATGGTAGTTTGGTGGGCAGAGGTAAAGTTGATTTTTTATAACAGCAACAACAGTAACAAAAAAAGCAAATTAAAAATAAATTGACAAGGATAACCATAGTAATAATAAATGAAGTGCTTGTGGGAAGATAGGCACATTGATGAACTTTTTGTGGAACATTGAACTAATACAAATGATTTGGAAAATCAAATTGGGATTATGCAACGAATATGACAAATGATAATGCCCTTTAACACAGACATTCCACTACTAAGCATATATCCTAAGGATGTCACATAAAACATAAAACAAAAAAAAAGTTTATTATAATATTTCTATTTTTTTGAGGAACCGGAAACAAAAGGGGCAAGTAGGTGGCACAATAGCTAGATACTGGGCCTGTAATTAGGAAGACCTGAGTTCAAATATGAACTCAGGCACTCACTAGTTGTATGACCCTGGGCAAGTCACTTAACTTTGTTTCCCTCAGTTTTGTCATTTGTAAATTGAGCTGGAGACAGAAATAGCAAACCATTTGGCAAAATCTTTGTCAAGAAAATGTCAAATGGGGTCACAGAGAATTGGGCATGACTTAAATGACTGAAGAAGAACAAAAAACTTATTTTGTTGTTGTAAATAACTGGAAACAAAACAAATGCCTATCTATTGGGGATTGGCTGAACCAGTTGTGTAAGAGGTCTAGAGATACAGAACATTGCATCTATTTTTCAACTTTTCCAATGTATTGATCTGCTTTTCTGATTTTTAAAATTTTATTCTTCCTATTTTTCCTCAAAAAATTAGTTGTTCTATAGATTGACCCCTGTGGAATGAGTAGAGGGCATTCAGGTAATATGAAAAGAAATAGTATCAATAAAATTTCTTTTAAGGAAGTCATCATTGATAAATTTGAGGTATATTTCAGTTGATTCATGAGGCTAAAAATAAGATTTTCAGGAGTAGAGAAGTTAAATTGTGATGAGGAAAGGGAGGCAGCAAGTAAGCAAACAAGCAAGGAGTCCAGTACAAAATCAAGGTAAAGATCATCATGAAGTCCACTAGATCAGAGTAAGTGGCAGTGGACAAGGTGTATGAAGACTGTAAAGATTGGAGGGGGTTAGGTCATGAGGGGCTTTGAAAAACAGAGAACTTTATATTTGATCCTGAAGGTGATAGGGAGCCACTGAAATTTATTGAGAAAAGGAACATTTTAGGAAAATCATTTTAATGGCTGAATGGAGGATGGATTAGAGCAGAGGAAGATGAGAGACTTGAGGAATGCTGACTCATCAGCAGGTCATTTCAAGAGTCCAGGAGTGAGGTGCTGAGGGCCTACACCAGGATGGTGGTAAGGTCTGAGGAGAGGAGGAGCCGCAAGACACTTCAAAGATGAAATCAACAAGCCTTGGCAACAGATTAGATATGAGGGGTTGGTGAGAGTGAGGGGTTGAGGATGACACCTAAGTTGCAAGCCTGGTGAATTGGGAGAATGGTGCTGCCCTCTATAGGAATAAGGAATTTGGGGTCGGTGGGGAGTAGTGTAGTGGAATAGCCTGGAGCAAAAAAAAAATAGAGTTTAATTCAGTGGGACTGACTGACTGGGAGTTAAGGAGTGACCAGTTCTTAAAGAAACATGCACTTTTTGTATCTACTGCACAGACATTTTACCCTGACTTCTTGAGGAGAGTAGGGGTAGAGGAAAGGGAGAGGTTTTTTTCCCTCTTAGGGAAACTGAGTCTCAGGGAACACAATGCAAAGAAAGGAAATGGCACCAGCTAGAACCCTAAAAAAGACATTAGTGAATGGAGTCCTGAACTCATTAGTTGAAGGGAGAAACAGTAGCAACATACATCAGGGTTAAAATAAGCCTTATAGTTGTCGCTTCACACTGCACAGAATAGAACAAGGTTTTTGTTTGCTTGTTTTTGATCTTCCTTAAGATATTACTGGAAGGCAACTCCCACTGAGGAAATCCCTTCTGCCAATGCAGGTTAGCACTCGTTCAGCAACTGAGGTGCCTAGGGCATCAAGAGGTTAAGTGCCTTGCCTAGGGTCATGCTTCAGTATATGGAAGAGAGCACTTGAACCCTGGCTCTTCTTGACTCGAGAGGTTTCTCTATCACTATGTCTTGTTGCCTCTAATTATTAAAATGTAAATTCAAGGTCAGGGAAGTTAGACACAATCCTCTATCTAGCAAATTCTTCCAAATACATGTTCAATACTATCTTCCATAAACAAGAAATATGTAAACCATAAATCTATAACATAACCAGTTTCCAGAGAGGGAAATTATTTGGTTTTCTCCATAGCAGTAGGACATCTGGAAGCAACCAATAAATGTGGATCATAAGACTGAAATAGTATTTTGAGACTTTGATCATTCATTTATATTCCAGAAATGGCCATCAAAATAAAAGCACCACGGAGGAAATCAATCAACCAGCAAAACAACAACAATAACAAAACAATTGACTGATTTAGCCCGCTACTAGTGAGCCAAAAGCAGCAAAAAATATCTTCAGAAAAGCAGTGCAAGAACATATTATGGGGAAGTTACTGCCTCTGAAGGAGAAAGCACTTCACTAAGATTAACTAAGTTCTTCGAAATGCTTGATGAATGGAGAGAAAACAACAAGTTTCTTTACTTCTGATCTTCCTTCCCACAATAGATCCTATCCCACATCACTTCACTTTAAACCACAGCATAACAGCATTGTATATGTATTTGTTCTAATAGAGCATAGCATCAGGCTTACAGAATTCTTATATCTTGACATATAAATGAAAACAGGAATATCAATCTACCAGCCCCTTTTTCCCCTTTACTTTCTAACTACACAATGTAACTTTATTGTTATCCAGAAGAATCCAAGTCTTTGGATAGTTTTCTTTCATTATGTTTTCCCTTTACACTATTGTTGCCCTGCTTTCATTTTGAAATCTCCTCATTCTAGAATACCATATGTTTCAAAAAGATAATTTTCATTTTGAAGTAAAGGAAAAAAAACCCTACAATTGAAAGCAGATGCATACAATAATTAAAAAAGTATCAGTAACTATAATTTTCTCATTAAATTATTAGGGCAATACATACTCCATTTATTAAATAATCATTCCTTTTTTAAATGTTATGAGTACATTTTATGTTGATATGTTAATTAGTGGAAAATCATTGAGCAAAATAATTTAAGTGTAGACCACTTAAGAATTATCCCTAGACAGTTAGATATAAGAAAAGTTATTGATTTCAAGTCTTTGATCTCTGAATATGTCTTTACTTCTTGGAAATATCCCAATTTTAAAAAGTAGTTTGAGGCTAATTATGGTAGATATTGGGGGGTATATTTGTGGTGAATATTGGGGGTGGAGTATATGCTCAGGCTAGTGCAATTGTCTCAATTATTCTTTCTGTTTCCAGTCTTTTCTTTTCCAATCCATCTTCCACACAGCTGCCAAATTTCTATTTTTATATTTCTATTTCTATATTTATTTCTAAATTCATATTTCTGACCATGTCACTCCTCTGCTCTAGAATCTGTAATGACTTTCTATTACCTCTAGGATAAAATACAAACTCCTTTGATTGGCATTTTAAGCCCTTCACATTCTGAATCCATCCTACTTTTCAACAATTATTGAATATTATTCTACTTATATTCTAGAAAGACTGACGTGGGCTATTTACTGTTTCCCGTGCTTGTCATTCCATTTCCCATCAACATACATTTAAACAGGCTCTATCCTTTGTTTGAAATGTACTCTTTCTCCAGCTTCAACTCAGAAAATGCTTGGCTTCCTTCAAAGTGAAGCTTAAATGCCACATCTTATAAAAAGGCTGTTGTACAGTGATCTTGCAAGTTGTTCATTTCTCCCATTTGCAAATCACTTTACAAATATTTTGCATTTATCTATGTACATGTCATTTGTCCCCCAAAAAATGTAAATTTCTTAAGAGAGAAATGCCTAATTTTTTTGTTTTTGTGACCCCAGACCCTATTCTAGGGTCTGTCACATAGCAGGAGTTTAATAAATGTTTGTTGAATTGAATTAAATAAGCATGAAACTGAATTGTTTTTTTAAAAAAAGAAACTGCTGGTAAGCTTTTAAGGGTTGGGTTGTTTCCTTTCTTTTTGTCTTTGAATAACCAGGATTTTGAATATTGCCATAAACCTAGTAGATGCTAAATTAATTTTTATTTATTTGAATTAATTGACCATTTACCTTAATTCAATGGGTTTGTTTACATTTTTAATACATGTGTAAAGATAGCCATGAAATCTGTGGTCCTATTATGGCCTGTTCACATAAAACCCATGGTTCCTCAAACTTTTGTATTTGATGAGACTAAAATCATAGAGCATTACAATATTAGAGACAGAAAGCTCCCTAAATCTCAGGGGTTGGCAAAGTATAGCTGGTTTGTTTTTGTACAGTCTGCTAGCCATTAAAATAGGAGGAAGGCTAGATTTGGCTGGAAGCATCATCATCAAGTGGGGTAGCTGCACGGTGCACGTAGAAAGAGCTCTGGGCCTAGAGTCAGAAGACTCATTTTCCAGAGTTCAAATCTTCCCTCAGATCCTTCCTAGCTGTGTGGTCCTGGGCAAGTCACTTAACACTGTTTGCCTCAGTTTCCTCATCTGTAAAATAGGCTGGAGAAGGAAATGGCAAGCCACTCCACTCCAGTATCTTTGCCAAGAAAATCCCAAATGCAGTCACAAAGAGTTAGACATGACTGAAAATGACTCAGAAACAAGAAAAATCACCATCTATTTCCAGCAAAATGAGGCTCCTACATTAGAGTACAGAGCATGCAGTGTTCAGAAAATTAGCTACTGGTGATATGTGACTGTCACTAAGCATACATCAACATTTTTGCCAGCTCTCACCAATATGCACACAAACTCCATTAATAAATTGACAGCAGAAAATATATTCTAGCAAATCTTCCCTTTAAACTGTTTCAGACATAATAGCTTAACACTATTAAGACAGTGTCTGGATTAAAATACACTAACTCTATTTACTCTCTAACTTTTCTCACCACTGGCATTTAAATAGCTCCCATTTTATAACACTTTGAGACTGGAAAAGTATTTTACAAATATTATCTCATTTTATCTTCAAATGTACCCTGTCACTCCTCTGCTCTATAATCTCTAATGACTTTCTATTACCTCTAGGATAAAATACAAACTGGGAGGTAAATGTTATTATTATCTTCATTTTGAATGATGTCTTTTGATGTGCATAAATTGTATGTAAGTGAGGTAGTTACAAAAAGTTATCAGCCTCATTATCTCTTCCAGAGTTATCAAAGACCAGTGGCAAGACAAAAGCCAAGATGCATTTTACAGACGAGGAAATAGAGTCAAGCAATGTTTAAATAATTTGTTCAGGGTCATATAGTTGGTAATCATCTGAGTCTTAACTTTGAACTCAAGTCTTCCTGATTCAAAGTCTAGCATTCCTTGCACTGCATCACCTAGCTGTCTTTTAAACCAAGCTGCATGTCTGCTTCTTACTATGAAGATAAAATGTTAAGCTCAAATTCAGTATATGTAAAGAGATCAGATCTTCTTATCCTGGTTCTTTGACATAAATTCAAGATAATATAGCTTCCCCGATTCTGTGAAGAGAAACACTCGCTTCTTAAAACAGACAAAATAGAAACCCCTATTCTTGGGGTATTCCTGGGGCTCTATGAGGCCCAAGCTTTCCACCTAGTAAAATCTTGTCTTTTTAGCTTCATATAACACTTAGAAATTCATTAAACCTCTAAAATTAGTAAAAGCACACCTCACTCTCATCGTCAGGCATTGTTCAGAGATTTACATTTCACAAATAGGATCACTAGGTTGAAGAAGACATTACATCTTATGTTGCAGAGCTACTATCAGGTAACCTAAAATAACAATTTGAGGAATTTCTTATGTGACATATTACAGGATCGCCTTGTACATAAAGTTCATGATGCTGCTACCAAATGGTAGTTCTTGACTGAACCAAATTTGACATTTCAAATGGCATATATAAGGTTGAGCCAGTGAGATTAAATCAATACATTCCACATAATATTTATAAGGACAGTTTCTAATATATATTCTCTTCATGACATTCAGGAAGAAAGATCTTGCAAATAAGGTCAGCCAAACAAGGCAAATATATAATCCAGAAAATCAGTTCTGACATACCAAATCCTTCTCAGTCTTCAGAGGATCATACTAGTTCTCTGCTTGCAGGTTCAGCAAGGAATGGAATGTATTTGAAAGGAGAAACATCACCTTGAGATTGTCATTAAAAATTCATCTGAGTTGCCATCGATTCCATGTCACCTGTCATCAGGACATTTTTTGATTATTCATTTATAATACAATCCTGAAAAGCTATAAAATTTGGAAAGATTTAATGACAAAAATGCTTTGCAATTATGCAGGATTTGTAATAGTATGCAAATGACTTTGAGTTATAAAATGTAAGGCAATTCCAGTTATGGTATACCAATAATCAATAAAATTAAAAGACTAGTCCTGATCATTTCTCAAAAAGCTCTTTGTCAGTAATGCAGAGTTCACCATATGTTCTTCAAAATTGTAGTGATCATTCAGTTGATATTGCTGTAAGCCCAGCAGTGAAATGTCTCTTTTGTGTAGAAGTTATATGGTAAAATTCCCATGCAACCTAATAAATGGGTTGTCTTGTGTGACCACAAAAGTCTCTAAGAAATGAAGTAATTCAAACCATTAAAAGTCAAGACATTTGTCACTCCCTGATGATTAAATATGCAGAAATATTTCAGAAAGTCTGATATAATTTAACATATAAGAGAACCAAGTGAAAAATGAGAAATATCAAATTATAACTTCCAAAACCATCTACTAAGCCTACCACATAAACTTTCCTGAGAATTGAATCACTGAAGATAAGGCATATGCCACTATTGAAGAACTTTTAAAATCAAAGGTACAAAGAAAGAAAAAAGAAAAGAAAAGGCTTCAGTTACCATGGCTTATCCAATTTTTCTACAATAGGTATATATTGCTGAGTCTTTTTTTCCCTGACTTACTGGTGGAAAATTCATGGCATTGGATTGTCAGAAATAGAAAGTTTTATTGAATAAAGTTATTGACTCAAATATGTATTATGATAGGAATCCAATATGGCAGAATAAAGATTCATTCAATACAGCACTTCCAAATTCCCTTCCAAATAACTCTAAAATAACACCTAAAATCAAATTCTGGAGTGACAGAACTAACAAAAGTTCCAACGAAACAATTTTGCAGCCCAAGACAACTTAGGAGATAATTAGGGAAAGGAATGACTCACCAGGCTAATGGTGAGCCTGAGAAGCACAATTAAGGATGGCACCTTGGGGGCAGCTGTTCTGGCAGCAGCAGCAGCAGCTTCTGGAACTCTCTGCCTCATGGATTGTCAGAAAAACATTGCAAGGGACCCTTTCCTGGAGCTGGTTAAGCCTTTTGCATTGCTCATATGCAATTCTGGTGACAGTTCCTGGGCCAAAGGAGAAACAGCACTAAAACAGCAAAGGAGCAAATAACCAGGCCATGGTTCCAGGTAGGAGAGGAGTGTTTTGTTCACTCACAGAAGAGCAGGAACTTTGTTCTTAATTCTAGGACAAAAAAAAGCACTAGCAATTGCAGCTGCAAGAGACCAGGGGACCTAGTCTAAACTCTCAGACCAAGAGCAGTGCTAAAACTCATGGCTACAAGGGAATAAGGTCCCTTCCTAACTAAAGTCTAAAGTATAGACCAGGGGCAGCTAGGTGGTGCAGTAAATAGAGCACCGGCCCTGTAGTCAGGAGGACCTGAGTTCAAACCCAGCCTCAGACCAAACACTTGACACTTACTAGCTGTGTGACCCTAGGCAAGTCACTTAACCCTAATTGCCTAAAAAATAACAACAACAAAAATAAAACATAGACCAGGAAAGTAGTTAACACATCTCTCCTTAGATCACACAAACTTGGAAGCACTAAAAACCTACAGATATCTAAAGCAAGCTCTCAAAACACCAGCAAGAAAAACTTGAAGTTTAGAACAGTGCTCCCATCCTACCAGGCACAGAGCCAAACTCTAACATAAAGTTAAAAATCTAAAAATAGGCTGAAAAAAATGAGAAAACAACAAAAAAAAACCTGACTATAATAAGATACTATGATGACATGGAAGATCAAGGCACAAACTCAGAAAAAGAAAACAATGTTAAAGTAGTTACAAATAAAGCCTCAAAGAAAAAGAATTAGTCACAAACATAAAAAAGAGTCCTGGAAGAGCTGAAAAAGGATATTAAAAATCAAGTAAAAGAGGTAGAGGAAAAAATAGGAAATGAGAGTGATAAAAGAAAAATATGAAAAAGAGTTAACATGTTGGTAAAAGAAGTACACAAAAATACTAAAGAAAGTAACACCTTAAAAATGGAATTGGCCAAATGATAAAAGAGGAACAAAAATTCACTGAAGAAAAGAATTCTTTAAGAATCAGAATTGACCAAATGACAACAGAGTTACAATAGCTCAATTAAGCAAATAATTCCTTAAAAATCAGAAATGGGCTTGTGGAATCATTAGCTTCCACATTCGCTGTGGAATATGGAATCATTAGCTTCTGAAATATCATATTCCAAGTCCTTTGATCTTCTAATGTGAAAACTACTAAACCTTGTGTGATCTTGATATTTCAGAATGCAAAGGAGACAGGATCCCAACCAAGAATAACCCTATCCAGAAAAATTGAGTATAACCTTTCAGAGGAAAAATAAATATTTAATAAAATAGAGGACTTTCAAGAATTCCTGATGAAAAGCCCAGAGCTGAATAGAAAATTTTGCTTGCAAATAAAAATTCAACAGAAGCATAGGAAGGTAAATCTGAAAAAGAAATCATAAGGGTCTTAGTAACTTAAACTGTTTATCCCATATGAATTATACCAACATATGTATGTGTATACATATATGTAACATAACAAATTGTTATTATTGGGACACTTAGAATGAGTCTAGAGTTTACATAGACAGAGGAGCAAGGGGTTGAAATAATTATGTTGGGATAGTCTCTAAAAATATGAAGGGGTGAGAAAGAGAGATACCCTGAGAGAAAGGCAAAGGGAGAAGAATGGGAAAAATTATCACACATAAAAGAGGTGTGCACAGAAGAGATTGTACAGTGAAGAGGAAAAACAAGGGTGGTGGAAGGTAACCCTTGAATCTCATTCTCATTGGAATTGGTTCAAAGACTGAAGAATACACACACACACACACACACATACACAAATACATACATACATATACGTATATATGTGTGTGTATATATATATATATATATACACACACATACCACACACACACACACACACACACACACACACACTCAATCAGGAATATAAATCAATCTTACCTAACAGGGAAGTAAAAGGGGAAGGGTACACCAGCATGGGGGCTGGTGATAAAATTGAGGGCAGATTAAGAGAAGCAATGGTCAGAAATAAAATAGAATTTTGAGGAATGACAGGGTAAAAAAAATAGGGGAAAGGATAAAGAAAAGAAAATAAGAGAAGAAAATACATGCATTAAATAATCATAACTGTGAATGTGAATGGGATGAATTTACCCATTAAATAGTAGAGAATAACAGAATGTATTAGAAAACAGAATCCAACAATATGCTGTTTATAAGAGACACACTTGATGCAGAAAATCTCACACAAAGAGTAAAAATAAAGGGTTGGAGCACAATCTATTATGCTTCAGCTGAAGTAAAAGAAGATAAGGATAAAATCACATCTCAGACAAAGCAAAAGCAAAAATAAGACCTAATTAAAAGAGATTATTTTGCTAAAACACACAATAGAAAATGAAGTACTATTAAAATTTTTTGTAGCAAATTTTCTGATAAAGGTCTCATTTCATACACATATGTGTATATATGTGTATTATATATATATATATATATATAAAATACACATATGTGGGTGTACTTGACTGAATTTCCTATATATCATGTAATCTATAGGAAACTAAGTCAATTTAATTAAAAAATAATAATTTCCATTCCCCAATTGATAAATGGTCAAAAGATATAAGCAGGCAGTTTTCAGAATAAATTAAAGCTATTTAAAGTCATATAAAAATGTTCAAAATCATTATTGATTAGAAAAATGCAAATTAAAACTGCTCTGAGGTACCACCTAACACTTACATAAATGTTGTAAGGCATGTGGGAAAATATGTACACTAATGAACTGTTGGTGGACTTGTAAAGTCATCCAACTCTTCCGGAGAATAATTTGGAATTATGACCCAAAGGCTATAAAACTCTGCATACACTCTGACCCAGCAATACCTTTACTAGTATTGCCATTTAAATTAAGATAAACTGAGACACAAAGGTTCAAATGTGCTCAATTTGTTAATAAAATTCTCATATATCAATAAATATGTTCTTGACTTCTTCAGAAAAGTTAAGGCCTTAATATGGGTCCAATATCACTTTTTAGAGTTTTTAGGGAAGCATTGACAAAAAAACAGAATTGAGTAAGAGGGATAACAATGTGATTGGTTACAGGGTATACAGTGTCATGGGCATGAGGAAAACATAATTGATTACATCAAGGAAAGTAGACAAGCATCCACATGGGGCTAGAAAACCTCCTTTCTATCATTAAGGAATGTTAATTATTTTATTGGACCATCTGCATATTGTCATCTTTGTTAGGGGATCAAAACAATCAAATTTATTTTCTCCTTGAAAGAGATAAAAACTCCTTTAATTGTACAAGGACAGGCAGGGACAGATGACATTTCTTTTAGAGATGGTGCCAAGTTAACTTGTGGGACTTCAAGATAAAAAAAACAAAACAAAACAAAAAACAGATGTCCTGGAAGTATCCAATGGGCTACCAGTATGAGAAATAACAACTTTTTAAAATTACAACCTTGTTCAAAAGAAAGAGTGGGATAGAGCTGAGTGTGATATGATTCTGAAAGGCAAAATGATGTAGGAAAAGATAAAAAGAGTAATTATCTCATACAAACGAGGTGTAAGAGGAAGAACTGATACAGAGGAATTAGATGGTGGAGGAGGGTGGTTAGTTTGGGAGCCCTATTCTCATCAAGAACAATACATACATACATACATACATACATACATACATACATACATACATGGGTGTAAAAGTCTTCTAAATTCAGAAAGAACTTCAAGGAAACCAGGGGAAAAAGATGTGAAGGAACTAAATTTGGTAGTATTAGACCTTAAAATGTTATGTGAGAGCAGTGTTGAAGTATAAAAGGGATCACTTTAATTATTTTAAATTGAAAATTTCCTGTATAAATGAAACCTATGTAGCCAAGAATAGAGGGAATACAGAAAATTGGGGGGGGGGGGCAAAACACCTCTCTTAGACAGTCTCCCAGATAGGATGTGATTGGGTTAGAATATTGTTGTGGTGTAGAAAATGATGAGCTGGTGGATTTAGTAAGATGGAAAGACTTCAACTTACAAAGGAAGATATTATCCACCTTCAGAGAAACAGATGATGAATGGAAATAAGCATAATATAGTCTTGCACATATACATTTGAATGTATATGTGTATATTCATGTATATTTATGGATCACTATGTATATGTATGTGTATATGTGTGTGTGTGTGTGTTTGTATGTATGTGTGTATAAAAATATATCTGAGCTTATTTGGAGCCTTATTGGAGAGGGAAAAAGTAAAGTAAAAAGTGTGGAACAGAGGACAAAAGAAAACATACAAGGAAACAAAGAAAAGATAGACAGCTTTGAAAATAATATGCAGTATTCATTATATAGCTTTTCTTGACATGGAAATTTATTGCTTTATTTTGAATGCTCTCTTATGTTCTGTTGTGTAGATGGCGATTTTTTTTTCCTTTTCTTATTTTGTATTTGTTTAAAATAAATTGAAAAATTAAAAAAATTAATCTACAGAGAAATATTCTCCTTAAAATTAAAAAAAAAATGACCTTAAACTAACTCAGAGGAAAAACAGACTTCCTGAATTCAAGTCAAGGACATAGAAATGTGGCTTTAGGCAGAGGTAGATTCAATTATAAAAATCAATTCTGTATAAAATCAATTGTATTATGGAATCAATAGAGTAGAAATCAATGCAGTAGGAACTTGAGATGCTATTAATTTTGATCTTTTCACTATGTCTCTATCCTAAAGAGATCAAAGAAAAAGGGCAAAGTAGATATATGAACAAAAATAGTTATAACAGCTCTTTTTTTTGTTGGTAAAGAATTGGAAATTGAGACGATGCCCATCAGAGTTGGGTAATGGATGAACAAGTTGTGGTTTATGATTGTGATGGAATATTATTGTGCTATGAGAAATGACAAGGAGAACAGTTTCAGGAAAAAAAATTGGGAAGACTTATATGAACTGATACAAAATGCATTAAGCAGATCTAGGAGATCATTATGCACACTAACAACAATATTGTAATTATGATCAACTATGAAATGCTTAGCTTCTCTGATCAATATAATGATCCAAGAAAATTCAGAAGGACTCAGTGAAAAAGTGTTATCAATCTCCAGGGAGAAAACTAATGAACTCTGAGTACAAATTGAAGTATAATTTTCTCACTTTGTTTTTCTGTCACTTTGTTAATATGGAAACATATTTTGCATGATTTCACACGTATATATGATATCCTATTGTTTGCCTTCTGAGTGGGTGAGGGAGGAGCAGGAAGGTGAGAGAGAATTTTGAACTCATAATTTTAAAAAATGTTAAAAATAAATTTATTTTAAATGCATTAAGATAAACATACTCTTGCATCCCAATACTAGTATTGTTGGTGACCATTCACTAAAATGGAATATAGAAACAAGATAATGTTTTTACTATATAAGAACAATGTTTTATATAGAATGGAACTATGTACAGATTGAAAAAAGATATTTTTGCCATCATGGGAGTCAAGAAGGCTCACAATTACTTCTATGGTTCAACTTTTATAATATATAATGACTTTATTCTCTCTTATAAGTATCTATTCACAAAATAAAATAGCATTTCATTATCAACATGTATGTAGCATTTTTTTTTCCCCTCAGGATGCCAGGTGACTTGATATCAGAAACATAAATCTTTTCCAGAGGTGTGTGTGAGAATTCACATTTATTAAGTGCCTACTATATGCTCTATGTCAGGCATTGTGCTAAGGAATTTATAAATATCCCATTTGATCCTCGTAATTACCCTGGGAGATAGGTACAATCATTATCTCCATAACACAGATAATAAGTATCTAAGGTCCATTTTGAATTCAAGTCTTCCTGACTCCAGGCCCATTGTTATACTCACTGAGCTCCATACCTTCTGAAAAATGGCTAAACAAACTATGGTACACAGATATAATAGACTATTATTGTGCTGTTAGAATTATGAAGATGATGAAGCATAGGAAAACATGAATTAATGGAGAATAGGGTGGAAGCTAGTCATTCTAGAAAGTGGAAAGTGCACCTATTTGTTCTCTTTGAATTCCTTTGGTTAAATTGTAGATAGATAAATAGATACACACAAACCCGCACACACACACACACACATATATATATACACATACATATATATGTATATATGTATACATACATATAAACATACATACATACACATGTTTGTATGTATGTATATTGGAAATGGTACAGGAACAAGATTTCTAAGATCTCATTCAAGAACTTGCTACACCTGTTATGAACCACACTACTTTGGTCCAGGTACAGAAACTTTCTAACCTTTAGTTTCATAATTTTTGGAAATTTGATATAATAATACTAGCACCATTTATAATGTTTTATTGTTATAAGGAAAGCTCTCTGCATACCTTTTATCACTTCATAGATGAGACTTCCAGAGATTTATTCTACAAAGATAAAATTAGGATTTTTTTTAAGAAATAAAAGATTATCATACTGAAGCCCTGCTTACCCGTTGCCTAAATGCTGGTATTTGACACAAGCATTTCTATCATGATTTTGATATCTATTAACCAATAGTAAGGCAGAGTTCATTATCTTCTTTCTGGAGTGTGGGAAACAGGGATCTAAATCACTGTCATCAGTCCCTTTAAAACATCAAAATCAGTTTGTGCCTATATGTCCTCCTTTATGATTATAATACTAAAACATTGTGTACTCTTAATGAAAATATCCATCAAGATTACGGAGGGTGTGTTTGTATATGTGTGTGTATGTGTGTTGGATTTAATTATCTGCTTTCTTGACTGACTCAAACCGGTTATGCAGATGGTAGAGATAGAATCAACAAGAAAGACCAGTGTGGTTTATTCCCTCCAATCCTATAATCCAGTAACTCATTTACCCATATAGTTAGACATCATGATAATAAAATCAGGATTTTCAGGGTAATTAATTTTCATTCTCGTTATTGACTATAGCCATAATATTCTGAATTTTCATGTCATAAATAATATTATGAATAAAAATGTGAGGTATTTTTAGTAACTAGGACACGAGTTTTCAAACCATACAACCATGGAAATATAAGGTTAGTGCTAAGTGCCACACTTAGTTTACATACTCAAACACATGTATAGTTTGCATATATACATATAGTTATTTGCTTTCATCTGTTTTATCATATAAACACAATTATGAAAGGTTTATTGTTTATCATATAAGCAGTTATATATAACATAAATGTGAATGTCTATAAACATTTGTAGACCATATTGGACTATCTCCAATTCATATATAGTTTTAACTTATGTGAAAAATGCCACAACAAGGAGATTAACAGAATCTAGAAACATCCAAAGTCATATATACATTTTATCTCATGAACATAATGAAATATATAACATACAAAGACAACTGTGATTTAGGGTACATGCTTATTTCAATATATAATTGTAGATAGAAATGGACAAGAATGAGCAGAAGGAAAAAAAATTCACAGAATTTGAGATGAACTAGTTAAGACATGTTATTGTGAGAACATTTATATTTGAAAGTTAAGAATAGAAGTAACTATATGACGTAGATCAATGTGTTTTTTAATAGTGATTTTATTTTTCATTGTAATGATATTATAACAACTGCACTTGTGTTTTATCATTTCATTACTTATTATACTAATGGAGTAAATAATAAAATAATTTTAAGAAGATAAAATCAGAAATATTTTCAAAGCTTGATTAAATATCTATAGTAGAAATCTGTACTATGGAGGGAAAACAATTTTAATTGTACCCACTAATTTATTTTCAAGATGTCTCAAAGAACAAAAGACAGGATATGTAGAGAATCTAAGGATTACAGCTCTTCCAAAAGAACACAAAAAACCTTAACAACTTAATACAGGAAATAATAAGAGAGAACTCAGAACTTCAAACCACAGAAAATGAAATACCAATTGAAAGAATTCATAGGTCACCCCCAGAAATATACAAATGAATAAATGAATGAATGAACAACGCTACAAACTCCAAGACATATGGTTGTTAAATTTAACAATTCAATCCAGAAATATCAAGTTCTTGCAAACTATCAAGAGAAAGACCTTCAAATACAAAAGAAAGGAAAATCAAATAATCAAGAGTATCCTGCTCCCACCAGAAAACATATGAGAGAATGGAATAATGTGTTCCAAAGAGCAGTGGAGCTCAAGATGCACCCCAGAGTAATCTAGTCTGCTAAACTAAACTCAAAAATGAAAAAGAAGGTAGATATTCAATAATAAAGAGTTGTTTGATATATTTTTAGAAATAAAACAAGAACTGAGGAGATTATTGGCTTCTTGAATATCCCACAAACAGAAATTACAGCCAAAGAAGAAACAGCAATGGAGTGACATCAGAGAGAACAGGAAGAAATTTCTTTCTAAATGTACATGGAGACAAAGGCAAAGGCAGAAGTCCGATGGAGGTAGCAGCTAAGGGCATTATGGACAAAAAATATCAATACCTTGCATATAGGAAAATCAATGTTTTTATTTTTTGGGACCTTTTGTGGGACTATATTACAACATAGAAATGTGCATGAAGGAGGGAGAGGCTGAGCAGAGGGATAGAGAGGAACGTGCAATGTGCTCAGGTCAAATTAAGGGTTAGTAATGAGGGGAAGGTAACCCTTCAGTCAAAGAACTTCAGGGAAAGTGGTGAGGAGAAGGGAAGAAGGATTGAAATGGAGAGAAGAATGAAAAAGCCCTTGCTTTGAAAATGGAAAGGAATTCCACTGATGATACTGTTCTGGGTGAAGAGATGTTTGGTCAGTGAAAGAAGATAGGGGTCTTACAATAGATATTGTCTGGGGAATTTGCTCCTTCCTATGCAGGAAAATTGGAAAACCTGAAGACAGCTGCCACTAGAGGACATGGAACAATGAAGGGCATGTTATACAAATAGAGGGGAAAAGGTAAACAGGAGACAATATAGATCAAGGGTGGGCTATATACTTAGATATATGGTAGAGGAGGGATCCTACTATGAGAAATTGTCTTCTATGATACCTATAACAATTAACATTGTTCTGGGAATGAAGTAAAATGAAAAAGAGAAATCTACGGGGCAAAGTCTGTGAAGTAGTCATATAAACAGCATAGAAGGAGTGCCTAGAATAAATAGCTCAGAAGTTTTCTTGCAAAAGGAATAAAGAAGGCCTAGATTCTTATAATCTAGCCACTGCTCAGATTCTTAAAATCTATCCAATAGCTCCGTAATGTTTAGATTCCCTAAGTCTGCCCAATATGATGGATCTTTAACAAACCTTGTGTCTGGCTGAAAGCAGGCTTGGGTGGAATTCTTTTGGGCAGGATCCATGTGTTGTGATTTCAGGGTCCCAGGATCCCTAAACCCCTAAACCTCAATATTTTGGTGGCCCGTTTGGCAAACTGCCTAACCTCAAGTTCTTCTCCAGCCAAGACTAGAAGGCATATAAGCCTCCTCCCCTCTTCTTTCTTGCCCTACAGTTGGGGTTACTCTCCAAGTACCTAGGAAGGCTTGGACATGCAGGCAGATGGTTACAAGGCTGTCTCACACTCAGTCTGACACTCTCAGGCTCTTGGTTGACTGGTTAGGTTCAAGGCCATGGACATGGGTACACTTTCCACAGCATAGAGGACAAGGACAGATGCCCTATCCAGAAGCTTATGCCCAATTCTATCAATTCTTTCAGCATTAGGGAATTAGGAAAACTGCAGTTGCTTTTTAGTTCCTTGAGGCTTACTTACTCCCTTCCTTCTAGACCCTTGAATCCTTGTTCATGGAGGTTACAAGGAAAAGTTAGAACAGCTAAAAACATCTTAGCAGATTCTGGAAGTTTTGTGATCAGTCATTAAGGAGTTTTGAAACACCACCTTACAATCCTGGTCACTCCCATCCCTTGAGTCCAGACAGTATCTGTTAATCCCTCTCATAGGAGAAGAAAGTTTCACCCTCCCCCCACACACACCCTTTGAATTTGCCCTGTACAGCATGGGCCCCACTGGCAATGGCCTTGGGCTCTGGGACAATCTTTGCCTGGAAGCATCACCCAGGTTCAGCACCTCCTCCTCAAGGTAAAGAAGCTAGCCTCCAAACTTGGGTAATCACACTCTTTTAAAGTTGTAGTTTTAACTGTTAATGATGAGATGTTGATTCTCTGTGTAAAGTAATTTGGAAATGCGTTTAACAAAACTGAAGTCACCTGATTGGTAATGGGTTTGTTTCAAATATTGTTTCAAATTGATGAACTTTTTGTATCACTTATGTCAAGCAACTTTTCCTAACTTAGTTACCACTAAAATAATTTGGCTATTGTTGGTTATTGTTTTAATGTTAAAACTTACCAAAAAGCTTGTTTGGGTTTCGTCTTACTGAGAATTTGCAAATATATAAAAATAATCTCTAACAATTAACTTTTTACAGCAGGATAAATTTAAATTTGAGATGTAAATCCTGGAAAAGTTTTTTTTCCTAAGTTGTGATTAGTAAAACTTGCTGTTTGAGGTAAAGGCTCATGGGATTTTATTGTGAGTTGTCTGATGGATCATAATAATCCATCAATAATCAATAATCCCTGGTCTGAGAGAAATGCCACAAGCCACTCAGAGAGAATGTTGTACTGGTGAGAAGTCAGCATCAGGAAAAGCTGAGAGGACAATTTTAGCCTCAGTCTAAGATGAGATCCTCCTGGCTCAGTTTCCCCATTATGTTTTTTTGAAAAGTAATGTTACCCACCAGCTATTCCTGAGTCTACCCATAAGGTGTATTTGGTTAGAAAACTGAACCAAACAGAGCTAAGGATGTTTTATCCTGTCATATTTGGGTCCTAAATCTAGTCTCTGCTTTATCCTTTTATAGCAAATTTCTATAAACAGAGCAAGTGGTCAGTAAAAGGTCAATGCAAGTGTGGGAGATCTAACTGTTTTGACCTAAATGTATAGTGATTCAATAACCCCAAACAACTGAAACTAAGTCAGAAATATCTTCAATTTGGTTTGGGGAGGAGCATATCAGTGATAATTGAAGTGAAAGTCAGACTCTGGCAAAATCATTTGTATAACTATTGAATGCAGGGGTGGAAAACTTCTACCTACAAAAGTGTTACTTAAACTTTAGAAAAATTAACATTATCAAATAATCCTGCAAGTCAAATGTATATTATTTTAATGAGGCTCTTACACTTTTACTTCTCCCTATATCTGGGCCCTGCAGTCTTTTTCTGTCAGAATTGTGTCTTCCCGACTACAGGCCATTCACTTACAGCTTGTAGCAAACAGTGGGTACCAGCCAATGTCCCCCCACATTGTCCTCTGGATGCAGCCTGAGGGATGAGATCCCTCAGTCCCAGTCAACTTCTTTGGGACCCCCTCAAAACAGGGACAGCTCTATACCCCTTGCCAGTAGGAAGCAGTTTCAGAAGCCAAGACCTTCATCCAAAAGAATTTGGGTCCCATTTGTTTGAGGGGGGAATGATGAGGGTGGGATCTGGACCCCAAAAAGGAAAAACCCTGGACTTTCCCACATGGCCAAATCTCTGGCATTAGTCTGAGGCTATAATCCCATCAACTGGCCTTTCATTGTGGCTGTTCCCAATCTCCCTATTCTCTTGTTACCTTTAACCTAGCCTAGCCCTCCATTGTCTTACCTCCCTCTGACTCCAGGCCACTTCCCACCCTTAATCCTAGCTAGGCCCCATTCTCCCTTGGCCACTAGTCCAGGACCCTGGCATTCTATTACCTCACAATCCCCCCAGACTACTTGGCCACTCCTAGATCTCTCCCACAGTCTTTCTGTATATATGGTACATCTTGTCTCCATTAAGATGCTTAGATTCTTATAAGCTAGACATTGCTTAGATTCTTAAAATGTAGCCAATTTGCCCAATAATGTTCAGATTCCCTAAGAGTCTCCACAGTATGATGGATTTTTAATAAATCTTGTCTTTGGCTGAAAAAAAAAAAGGAATACAGAAAATAATGGTAGAATAGATAATTACAATCATTATGAATCAGAGAGTAAGGGTCTACAGTAGACAGATAGGATGGATAATTAAGAGTGAGAGAAATCTTTTTTTGAAAAAGAGTGTAAAAACAAGATAAAAAATAAGCCAATGAACAGGACTAGTTAAAGGGGAAGAGATGAAGGGGAACTCTACTTAACTGAGAAAAAAAAACAAGGGGTGGGAGAGAATTGTATAACCAGACAAAATAGAAGATAAAAAGCAATTAATAAGCAAAACCCCAAAGATAAAGAAGTAAGAAATTAGAGAAGAGGATGAGAGGTGAGGGGAAGACAGACAATGGTAATAGGACTAGTTAAAAAATATATATATATATATAATTTGGGGGGCAGAGCGAAGATAGTGGAGTGAAAGCAGGAACTCACCTGAGCTCTCTGAACAAATTCTAGAGTGGCAGAATCCACAAAGAGACAGAGTGAGGCAGATTTCCAGCCCAAGACAATCTGGAATGTAGACAGAAAAGGTCTGTTGCACCACCGTGACAGAGGAGTGTCCAGTGTGCAGGGCACAGTGGCAGACCTGGCCTAAGCAAAGCTGTAGCAAGCTTTGAGAGATGGAATCACCAGCAGCAGTAGCAGGTTCCAGTCTTCTCAGCACAGAGACACCAGAGAAAACTTAGAAGGTCAGTGAACAGGGTCTGTCAGAATGAGGTGAGAGAGAAGCAAAGTCTAGCACTGGGCTGCAGAGTGGGCCAATACAGCCCCTGCACCAGCAAACCAGGAACAGGCCTTGGAAGTGACTGAATCAGCAGTAGTATTGTAGTGGAGGCAGCACTGCTCCTGGAGCTATTAGCCCACAGACTGAATGTTTGAAAGTCACCTATTCTGACTTCCTGGCGTCAAGATGGTGGAGTAAGCATTAAGTAGCTCTCATTCTTCCTTACTGACCTTGAAAAACCCAGAGAATATTGCCCTAGGAAAAATTCTGAAATAACAGAGTCAGCAGAAAGACTAGATAGAGCAGTATTTTAGTTCCTGATGCTAAGGGGATTAACAGCAAGGTCCTTCTTGCTGTGGCTGAAGGGGACAAGTACAGGAAGGGAGGCATCCCAACAACCCAATGGAAAGTAACACCTCAATAAACCAGTAATTTGGCCCCAAACCCCCAGCAAAAGAAGTCTAGAACACTGACCCCTGTGCCCCAGAAGCAGAGATCAACTTTAAAAGCCTTAAAAAAGGCAAACAATATGAGCAAAAAGCAACAAAGGAAAACAGTGACCACAGAGAAGTATCATGGTGACAGGGAAGATCAAAATACAAATTCAGGAGAGGACAACATTGTCAATATACCCACATCTAAAACCTCAGAAAGGAATATGAACTGGTCTCAAGCCCAAAATACTTTTTTGGAAGAGCTCAAGATGGATTTTAAAAGTCAAATAAAAGAGGTAGAAGAAAATTGGGAAAAGGAATGAGAGGTATGCAGGAGTCAATAGCTTGGAAAAGGAAGAAGAAAAATTAACAATAAAAAAATAAGTCCTTAAAAATAGAATTGGTTAGGGGCAGCTAGGTGGCACAGTAGATAGAGCACTGGCCCTGAAGTCAGAAGGACCTGAGTTCAAATCCGGCCTCAGACCAAACACTTGACACTTACTAGCTATGTGACCTTGGGCAAGTCACTTAACCCCAATTACATTAAAAAAAAAAGAAATGCGTAATACAAATAAATAAAAAAATAAAGTAAAAAAAAAATAGAATTGGTTGTAAGTGCTTTGACTTTGTTTTCTTCTATTGGTTGTATGTTTTGATCTTCTTTGTCATCAAAGAAAAATTCTATGGTCTGACTTTTTTTGCACAGTTTGGTCACGATCCCAGTCAATTACCTGAGTTTTAAACTCTTTGTTAAGGTGGGGGTCTGCTTCCAGTGTGGAGAATGTACTATGACAAGCTTCAGGGGTTTTGTACAACTGTTTTCAGAGATACTTCTAGGGACCTGTAAATTTCAGTTCTTCCAAGGTGATATGATCAAGGGTGAGGTGTTTACTCCTTTACTGGACTGTGCTATGGTCTATGAATGACCACAAGCACTATTTTCTGCCTTGGAGCTATGAGGAAGATTCCCTCTCCACCACCACTACAAGCTCCACCACGCCAGTGCTCCTCTTTGCCCCAGAACCACCACCTAGAACTGCAACCCAGATCCAAGCACTGGCAAGCCAAGGGAATCCTGCCTCAGCACCATCAAAGAGATCCCTGCAATTCCCCTGTGATCAGCCACTCAGTTCCCCCTCAGTCTGTGGGCCTGAAGCTCAGGAAGCAGTCACTGCTCTGGGGTTGCACCAGGACTAGAGCTGGCATTGAGCTTCTCCCTCACCATGGTCACAGAATTTTCTTACTGATCTTCTAAGTTGTCTTTGGCATTTGTAGGTTGAAAAGTCTGGAAACCACCACAGCTGCTTGTGATTCAGTCCTCTGAGACCTGCTCCAGGTTCACTAAGGCCTGATCTTTGCCTGTGCACTCTCACCCAAGCTGAACTGGAAAAGAATATACTATTTATCTCAATGGTACATTGCACTTACAAAAAAATTTACCATGTTCTAGGGCATGAAAACCTCACAATGCAATGCAGAAAGGCAGAAATATTAAATGCATCCTTTTTAGATCATGGTGCAATAAAAATTATATGTAATAAAGGGCCATGGAAAGATAGACTAAAAATTAATTGGAAACTAAATAATCTAATCCTAAAGAATGAATGGGTCAAACATCAAACCATAGAAACAATTAATAACTTCATCCAAGAGAATGACAATAATTAGACAACATACCAAAAGTTATGGGATGCAGTGAAAGCAGTTCTTATGGGAAGTTTTATATTTCTAAATACTTACATGAATAAAATAGAGAAAAAAAGAGATCAATGAATTGGGCATGCAACAACAACAACAACAAAAAACTAGAAAAGAACAAATTAAAAATTCCTAATTAAATACCAAATTAGAAATACTGAAAATCAAAGGAGAGAATAATAAAATTGTAATTAAGAAATCTATTGAACTAATAAATAAAACTAAGAGCTGGTTTTATGAAAAAGACAATGATAGATAAACCTCTGGTTAATTTAATTAAAAAAAAGAAGAAAACCAAATTACCAATATAAAACGTTGAAAAGAGTGAATTCACCACCAATGAAGAAGAAATTAAAACAACAATTAGGAACTATGTTGCCCAACTGTATTAAAATAAATTTGATAATCTTAGTGAAATGGATGAATATTTACAAAAATATAAATTGCCCAGATTAACATAAGAGGAAGTAAAATACTTAACCTCTTCTCAGAAAAAGAAATTGAAGAAGACATCAATGTACTAACTCCCTAGGAAAAAATTTTCAGGGCCAGATGGATTTATAAGTGAATTCTATCACACATTTAAAGAACAATTAATTCCAATACTATATAGACTATTTAGGAAAATAGGCAAAGAAAGAGTCTTACCAAATTCTTTTTATGATACAAATATGGTACTGATACTTCAACTGGGAAAAGTCAAAAGAGAGAAAGAAAATTGTAGACCAATTTCCCTAATGAATATAGAAGCAAAAATTTTAAATAAAATATTAGCAAAAAAATTACAGAAGCTTATCACAAGAATAATACAATATGACCAGATAGGATTTATACTAGGAATGCAGATCTGGTTCAGTATTAGGAAAACTATCAGCATAATTGATCATATGAACAACAAAACTAATAGAAAATACATGATAACTCAACAGATACAGAAAAAGTTTTTGACAAAATACAAAAACCATTCCTATTAAAAAACACTAGAGAGCATAGGAATCAATGGAGTCTTCCTTCAAATGATAAGTAGCATCTACCTTAAACCTTCAGCAAGGTTTGTAATGGGGATAAGCTAGAAGCATTTCTGAAAAGATCAAAAGTGTAACAAGGATGTCCATTATCACAACTGTTATTCAATAAGGTACCAGAAATGTTAGCTTTAGCATTAAGAGAAGAAAAAGAACTTGAAAGTGTTAGAATAGGCAAAGAAGAAACAAAGCTATCACCCTTTGTAGATGATATGATGACATACTTAGAAAATCCTAGAGAAACAAGTAAAAAAGTACTTGAAATATTAAACAACTTTAGCAAAGTTTCAGTATATAAAATAAACCCACATAAATCATCAGCATTTATATAGATCATCAAAAAAGCCCAACAGCAAGAGATAGAAAGAGAAATTCCATTTCAAGTTATTGTAGACATTACAAAATATTTAGGAGTCTACCTGCCAACACAAACCCAGGAACAATATGAACACAATTACACAACACTTTTCACACAAATAAAGTCAGATCTAGATAATTGGAAAAACATCAGTTGCTCATGTGTAGGCTGATATAATAAAAATGACAATTCTATCTAAATTAACTTACTTATTCAGTGCCATACCAATCAATCTACCAAAAAAAGAGTTTCTAGAGCTAGAAAAATAATAACAAGATTCATCTGGAAGAAGAGGAGGTCCAGAATATTAAGGGAACTAATGAAAATAATTGCTAAGGAAGGTGGCCTCACCATACCAGATCTTAAATTGTATTATAAAACAGCAATCAACAGAACTACTTCGTACTGGTTAAGAAATAGAGTGGTGGATCAATAGAATAGGTTAGGTATACAAGACACAGTAGTCAATGACTATAGTAATCTACTATTTGATAAACTCCAAAACCCCTGTTTCTGGGATAAGAACTCACTGTTTCACAAAAACTGCTGGGAAAATTGGAAAAGAATATGGCAGAAACTAGGCATAGAATTTCACACTGTATACCAAAATAAAGTCAAAATGAGTACAGGGCTTAGATATAAAGGCTGATACTATAAGCAAATTGGGTGAACAAGGCATAGTTTACCTGTCAGATTTATGGAGAACAGAAGAATTTATGACCAAACAAGAGATAGAGAACATTATGAAATGCAAAATTAATCATTCTGATTGCTTTAAATTAAAAAGGTTTTTTTTTTGCACAAAGAATGCCAATGCAACCAAGAGTAGGAGGGAAGCAGAAAATTGGGAAAGATTTTTGCACTTATCGTCACTGATAAGGGCCTCATTTCTAAAATATATAGAGAATTCAGTCAAATTTACAAGAATACAAGTTATTCCCCAATTGATAAAGTCAAAGTATATGAACAGGCAGTTTTCAGATGAAGAAATTAAAGCTATCTATAGTCATATGAAAAAATGCTCTAACTCACTATTGATTACAGAAATGCAAATCAAAACAACTCAGAGGTACCACATCACATCTATCAGAATGGCCTACATGACAAAACAGGAAAATAATAAATGCTGGAGAAGATGTGGGAAAATACGTTGTTAGTGGAATTGTGAAATGATTCAGCCATTATGGAGAACAATTTGAAACTATGCCCAAAAAGCTATAAAAATGTGCCTACCTTTTGACCCATCGATGGCACTCCTAGGTCTGCATCCCAAAGAAATCATACAAATGGGAAAAGGACCTATATGTGCAAAAATATTTATAGCAGCCCTTTCTGTGGTTGCAAAGAATTTGAAATTGAGGGGATACCCATCAATTGCAGAATGACTGAATAAGTTGTGGTATATGAATATAATAGAATACTATTGTGCTATAAGAAATGATGAGCAGGCAAACTTCAGAAAAACCTGGTAAGAATTATATGGACTGATGCTGAGTGAAGTGAACAGAACCAGGAGAACATTGTACACAGTAACAGCCATATCGTGTGATGACCAATATTGATAGACTTACCCTTCTCAGCAATGCAAGGATCAAAGACATCTTCAAAGGTCTCATGATGGAAAATGCTATCCACATCCAAGGAAAGAACTATGGATTTTGAATGCAGATTGAAGCATACTATATGCTGTTTTTTTTCTTCTGTTTTGTTTTGTTTCCTCTTTCTGGTGGTTCCTCTTATTGGTTCTAATTCTTCCTTACAACATTACTAATGTGAAAATATGTTTAATAGGAATGTATATGTATAGTTTATATCAGATTGCATGCCACCTTGGAGAGGGAGGTGGGAAGGAAGGGAGAGAAAATTTAAAACTCAAAAGCTTATGGAAGTGAATGTTGAAAACTAAAAATATATTATTAAAAAATTAAATAAAAATTGAAAAATATTATCATATATATGTATATATATGTATATGTGTGTGT
Source organism: Vombatus ursinus (assembly GCF_900497805.2). Classification (NCBI taxonomy): domain Eukaryota; kingdom Metazoa; phylum Chordata; class Mammalia; order Diprotodontia; family Vombatidae; genus Vombatus; species Vombatus ursinus. The sequence goes on from NW_020940360.1 coordinate 28,887,478, forward strand.
GTGTGTGTGTGTGTGTGTGTGTGTAACTGAAGGAACATAGTACTATAGTACTATGCTTAGGGCAGAAGAGGGAAAAAAGTATAACTTGAAATAAACAATGAGACAGGTGGAGCAAAATATGAGTCTAACATAACTTTTAATGTGACTAGATTAAACAGTCCAATAAAACTAAAAAGAGTGACAGATTGGAAAAGAAATAATAAAAAAAAAAAATTCCTGCAATCTGTTGCCTAAAAGAAACACATTTGAACAACAAAGACATACAGAAAATAAAACTGAGACAGAAAAAAAATAATATGCCTCAAATGAATCCAAATTTCAGCAGTTGCAATCATCCTGTCTGACAAAGAAAGAAAAATCACTCATAAAACAAAAAGGAATTTTTAAAGGAAGATAGATTATCCTGAGAGAAATAACTTGGATTATCCACACTGGGAAAACAAAACAAAATGAGGAAACAAGCAAACAAAAACATGAAAAACACAAAGTGCTCAAGCATACAATCCAATCCAATAAACAGTTATACATCTACTCTGTGTCAGGCACTATGCTAAGTGCCGGGGATACAATAAAAAAGACAGTCCCTACCTTGATAAAAAACAGTTTCTACCTTCATGGAGATTATAATCTAAAGAGGGAGCCAAATACCAAAAAGAAGTAGAAAGGTGGGGGAAGGGACTAGCAGACCAAGTGTTACATGGCATGGTTCTGGTGGTACCGAAACCAAGTAAAGCAGCAGATGAAAAGTGTTGTGAATTGAGAATCTGGTTTCTTCTTTCAGGAAAGTAAGGCATTGGAAAGAATTTGGTACTCTATTTTCCAGTCCTCCAAATAGAAGGTGAGAGGAGGCTGAGGGACATGGTACCATGAATTATCAGCATGGAGTTGGATTTAGAAATGGTGAACTTGTACTGGGAGTGATAAGAGCTTGGGAAATTTGGCACATAACTTTATAGTCACATATCAAATATAAACAAAATATTTTGTTGAAACAAGTTTACTTTTTTAAACACTTTATTCAGCCTGATAGAGTATATTAACAACCAGAATATGAACTTCATTAATACAGGTTCTTTAGGAAAGAGTGTTTTTTGTTCATTGTTAGTCTGTATGCTTTAAGTGATAAATCAAATTATCTCTATTTGCTTCTTGATCAATTTAAGAAGTGTTTTTCTGACTTTCTGCTATATGTCTGATCTCAGCTTCTCCTTTCAAAAAACAGAAGTTATTGTACTCTACTTTGTGCTTCTAAAACTTGCTGCCAGATTCATATGAATCAGGACTGCTGATATAGAAATTTACATTGTCTTTTGTTAATAGCTTGTTGACAAAAAGATCAATTTATGGATCTACATATAGAATCAGAATGACCATGGTGATTATATAATCTGTTAAATTAAATTAGACAAGAATCTAACGCTAACTGTATACCAGGCAACAGTATTAGATAATCAGGATACACAGACTTCTAGGAGCCAAGATGGAGGAGTAAGCAGTAAGTTGCTGTCACTCTCCCTTATTGACCTCTGGGAAAAAACAAAAACAAAAACAAAACAAAAACAAAAAAAGAAAGAAAACAGTGCCCCGGGAAAAACCCTGGAATGGCAGAGCTAGTGGAAAGACTGTGTGAAGCAATCTTTTAACCCAGGAAATTTGGAGGATTGTTAGGAAAGGTCTGTCTCACTCCAGTAAAAAGGGAGCACATTGCAGGACAGGAAATGTCCCATTGAGCCAGCAGCAAGCCACAATTTAGCAAACCAGTGCGAGATCCTGGGCCATAAGGTGGTGAAGCTGGCAAATGTCAACATTGGGACCCTACTTCCCCCCCTCCCCCACTGCCTTAGCATAGCCAGGGGAACTGGCAGACTCCAGTTCAGAGAAATACCACATACACAGGTGAAGGCCCAGGAAGGCAGGCATTAAGTTAAGTGAGTTACAGGAAGAAATAGACAGCAAAGTTATACTATTGGGGGACCTCAAATTCCCTCTTTCAGAACTAGATAAATTTAACCACAAAATAAACAAGAAAGAAATTAAGGAGGTAAACATAATTTTGGAAAAGTTAGATATGGTAGACATCTGGAGAAAATTGAATGGGGATAGAAAGGAATATACTTTTTTTTCTAAGCAGTACAAAGCACCTACACAAAAATTACCATATACTAAAGCATAAAAAACTCCCAATCAAATGCAGAAAGGCAGAAATATTAAATGTATCCTTTTCAGATCATGATACAATAAACATTAGATGTAATAAAGGGCCATGAAAGACAGATTAAAAATTAATTGGAAACTAAATAATCTAATCCTAAAGAATGAATGGGTCAAACAACAAATCATAGAAACAATCATAGAAACTTCATCCAAGAATATGACAAAAATGAGGCAACATAACACAACTTATGGGATGAAGCAAAAATGGTCCTTAGGGGAAAATTTATATTTCTAAATGCTTACGCGGATAAAACAGAGAAAGAAGAGATCAATGAATTGGACATGCAGTTAAAAAAGCTAGAAAAAGAAAAAAATTAAAATCCTCAATTAAATACCAAATTAGAAATTCTGAAAATAAAAAGAGAGATTAATAAAATTGAAATTAAGAAAACCATAGAACTAATAAATAACACCCAAGAGCTAGTTTTGTGGGAAAAAAAAACAATAAAATAGATAAATCTTCAGAAATCTTGAGTTAAAAAAAGAAAGAAAAAAATTAAGTTACCAGTATTAAAAAAATGAAAAGTTTGAATTCACCATCAATGAAGAGGAAATTAAAACAATAATTAGGAGCTATTTTGCTCTAAATTTGACAATCTTAGTGAAATAGATATTTACATATATATGTATATATGTATATATATGTGTATATATATATATATATTTCCCAGATTAACAGAAGAGGAAATAAAATACTTAAATAACCTGATTTCAAAAATAAAAAATAAATTGAATAAGCCATAAATGAACTCCTTAAGGGAAAAAAAAAATACAGGGCTAGATGGATTTACAAGTGAATTCTACCAAATATTTAAAGAATAATTAATTCCAATACTATAAATAAACTATTTGGAAAAAATAGGCAAAGAAGGAGCCCTACCAAATTATTTTTTATGATACAAATATGGTGCTGATACTTAAATTGAGATGGGTCAAAACAGAGGAAGAAAATTATAGAACAATTTCCCTAATGAGTATATATGCAAAAAAAAATTAAATTAAATATTAGCAAAGAGATTACAGCAACTTACTATGAGTATAATACACTATGACCAGGTGGGACTTATACCAGGAATGTAGGGCTGGTTCAATGTTAAGAAAATTATCAGCATAATTGACCATATCAATAACAAAATTAAAAGAAATCACATAATTATTTCAATTGATGCAGAAAAAGCTTTTGACAAAATACAACACTCATTCCTATTAAAAAACACTTGAGAGCATAGGAATAAATGGAGTTTTCCTTAAAATAATAAGTAGCATCTATCTAAATCCACCAGCAAGCTTTATACATAATGGAGATAAGCTAAACGCATTTCCAATTAGATCAGGGGTGAAATAAGGATGTCCATTATCACCACTGTTATTTAATATTGTACTAGAAATGTTAGCTCCAGCACTAAAATAAGAAACAGAAATTGAAGGGATTAGCATAGGCAATGAAGAAACAAAACTATCTGTCTTTTCAGATGTATGATGGTATCCTTAGAGAATTCAAGAGAATCCACTAAAAATCTACTTGAAATAATAAATAACTTTAGCAAAGTTGCAAGATGTAAAATAAACCCACATAAATCATCAGCATTTCTATATATTCCTAACAAAGCTCAATAGTGAGAGATAGAAAGAAAAATTCCACTTAAAGTTACTGTAGACATTATAAAATATTATGGGAGTCTACCTGCTGAGACAAACTCAGGCACTAAATAAACAAAATTACAAAACACTTTTCACACAAATAAAATCAGATCTAGATAATTGAAAAAAAAATTAGTTGCTCATGGGTAGACTGGGCTAATATAATAAAAATGACAGCTCTACCTAAATTAATTTGCCTATTTAGTGTCATACCAATCAAACTACCAAAAATACTTTAGAGAACTAGAAAAAAATTAAGAAAATTCATCTGGAAGAACAAAAGGTCAGGATAGGAGAGCAAGGAATAGTTTGCCTGTTATCAAGGAATAGTTTATTATGAAATGCAAAATGGATAATTTTTATTACATTAAATTAGAAAGGCTTTGCACACACACAGCCAATGCAAATAAAATTAGGAGGGAAGTATAAAGGTGGGAAACAATTTTTATAGCCAGTGTCTCTGAAAAAGACATTTTCTAAAATATAGATTTTTCTATAATATAAATAGAACTCAGTCAAATCTATAATAATACAAGTCATTCCTCAATTGATAAATGGTCAAAGGATATGAACAGGCAGTTTTCAGATGAAGAAATTAAAGCTATCTATAATCATATGAAAAAATGCTCTAAATAACTATTGATTAGGGAAATGTAAATTAAATGTAAATTAAAACAACTCTGAGGTACCATATCACAGCTCCCAGATTGGTTAACATGACAAAACAAGAAAATGATAAGTGTTGGAGAAGATGTGGGAAAATTGGAACACTAATGCATTGTTGGTAGAGTTGTGAAATGATTCAACCATTCTGGAGAGAGCAATTTGGAACTATGCTCAAAGGGCTATAACACTGCATACCCTTTGATCCAGGAATACCATGTCTAGGTCTGTATCCCAAAAAGATCATACAAATGGGTAAAAATATTTATACTCACTCTTTTGTGGTAGCAAAGAATTGGAAATTGAGGAGATTTCCTTTAATTGGGGAATAGCTGAACAAGTTGTGGTATATGAATGTAATGGAATACTATTGTTCCATAAGAAATGAGGAGCAGGTGGATTTCAGAAAAACATGGAAAGACGTACATGAACTGATGCTAAGTGAAGTAAGCAAAACCAGGAGAACATTGTGTAGAGTAACCCAACATTGTGCAGTGACCAACTTTGATAGACTTAGCTCCTCTCAGTAATGCAATGATTTAAGACAATTCTAAAAGACTAATAATGCAGAATATTATCCACATCACAAGAAAGAACTATGACATCTGAATCCAGATCAAAGCATACTTTTTTTTTTCTTTTTCTTTTTTTTCTTTCTTGTGGTTATTCCCTTTGGTTCTGATTCTTCTGTACAACATGACTAATGTGGAAAAAATAAAGCTCTGTATACTGGCAAATATCAAAAGATACTGTGGATATAAAGGTGAAAACAGACAAAAAACAGACAGTCCTTGATCTCTATGACCTTTTCTACTGGGTAGTTTTCAAGACATTAATATATAAGTAAATGTAAAATTATGGCAGTAACCATCACCTTTCTGTTTCTGTATCACCATCACTTAGTACAGTACTTGACATAATCAGGTCTTACCAAATATTTCTTGATTGAGGGGTGCACTTAATTCAATTCTTTCATTTTATAGACAAAAATAATGAGACTCAGAGAAAGAGCCATGACAATCTATACCTACATCTCAGTGCTTCTAACTCCCTATTCCTTACTTTTAGGAACTCACGTCTTATTTGTGGACTTGACTTAAACTGAATGTAGAATGGGAGCCTAAGTGACTTATGCTCTTATGATCAATATCTTAGCACTTAAGAAATCCAAGAGACTTTAAAACTAACCTGAATAAAGCTGTCCATGTTTAAAATTTAATACTTAAGCCTAGATAGCTGATTTGACTTGTTCATAGCTAACTATGATGCAAGTCATTAGACTTCTATTATTTTTTTCATTTTATAATATTTTCAACCCTTCATCATTAATCTACTTATGTTAGGATGTTGTAGTGGGAACATTTATTCAGTTATGTGTAAGATGAAATGACATCTGCGGTTCCTTTCAAATCTGGAAATTTTGTTATTATGTTAGAAGCTTTACTAGTAAATAGAGCTCCTAGAACCTGTAACTCATAAATAGAGCTTTTATTACCTCATTCACTGTCCTATCAAGCTATTGTTCAATTCCTCTTAAATACCTCATCTTTCTATGTGTATGATTTACTTTCCTTAAATATGAAATCTTTTTTGACATTTAAGGATCTTAGAGTGACTGTTTGCCTCTACTCTCACAATGATTCCATATCTTTCCCCTTTCTCACCAAAAAAATGCATTATAAAATAAAACATAACCTCTATAAATATTATAAAATAAAATGTTTTATATTAACACTAGACTATACATATACATACATGCATAAAAATGCATGTGTATATGTATGCATATACATATGAATATATATATAAACATGTATAATTAAATATAATGCTATAGTCAGCAAAAGCAGGAAAAATTAATATTCTTTTATATTGTTTATAATGAAATGGCCCATACTGACATTTTATTTTTGGTAAAACATATTAAAATTATATACAGTTGCTTATTTGTTAGGTATGGTTTGATAGATATTTTGGGTAGAATTGCCATTTTTATTATATTAGCTCAGCCTACCCGTGGTCAGTTGGTATTTTTTCCCCAATAGTTTAGATCATTATTTGTGTGAAAAATGTTTTGTAATCATGTTCATATAATTTCAGGGTTTGTCTTGGTAGGTAGACTCCCAAATATTTTATATTGTATCATTATTTTAAGTGAAATTTCTCTTTCTATATCTTGTTTCTGGGCTTGGTTACTAATATATAGAAATGCCAATGATTTATGTGTGTTTATTTTATATCCTGCAACTTTACTAAAGTTAATATTTCAAGTAGTTTTTCATTGAATTCTGTAAGTGTAGCATCATATCATCTGCAAAAAGTGATGGTGTTGTTTCCTTATTACCTATTCTAATTCCTTCAATTTTTTTTCTCTTGTTGTCAAAGCCAACATTTCTAGTACAATATTCAAGAATAGTGGTGATAATGGACATCCTTGTTTCACCCCTGATCTTATAGGGAATGCTTCTAGCTTATCCCCATTACATAAAATGCTTGCTGATGATTTAGACAGATATTACTTATCATTTTAAGGAAACTTTCACTTATTCATATATTATGCAGTCTTTTTTAATAGGAATGGGTGTTGTATTTTGTCAAAAGCTTTTTCTGCATCCATTGACATAACCATATACTTTTGGTTAGTTTTGTTATTGATATGCTCAATTCTGCTGATAGTTTTCCTAATATTATATCAGCCCTGTATTTCTGGCATAAATCCCACCTGATCATAGTGTATTATCCTGGGGATAAACTGGTGTAATCTCTTTGCCAATATTTTATTTAACAATTTTGCATCAATATTTGTTAGGGAACTTGTTCTATAATTTTCTTTCTCTGGTTTGACTCTTCCTGGTTTAGGAATAAGCACCATATTTGTGTCATAAAAACAATTTGGTAGGACTTCTTTATGTATTTTTCCAAATAGCTTATACAGTATTGGAATTAATTGTTCTGTAAATGTTTGATATAATTCACTTGTAAATACATCTGGCCCTGGAGATGTTTTTCTTAGGGGGTTCATTGATGGTTTCTTCAATTTCTTTTTTTCTGAGATGGGGTTACTTAAGTATTTTATTTTCTCTTTTGTCAGTCTGGGCAACATACACATGCATACATATATATGTGTGTATGCATGTGTGTGTGTCTGTCTATATGTATATGTGTATATAAGTATATATGTATATATATATATATGTGTGTGTGTGTGTGTGTGTGTGTGTGTACATATTCATCCATTTCACTAAGATTGTCAGATTTATTGGCTTACAGTTGGGAAAATAGCTAGTAATTTTTTTTTAAATTTCCTCCAAATAGGTGATGAATTCAACCTTTTCACTTTTGATACTGGTAATTAAAAAAAAAAGTAAAATTAACCAAAGTGTTATCTACTTTATTTTTTTCATAAAATGACCTCAGTTTTATTTATTGTTTCAATAGATTTTTTCATTTCAATTTTATTAATCTTTCTTATTTTTAGAATTTCTACTTTGATTTATAATTGGGTATTTTTAATTTGTTCTTTTTCTAGCTTTTTTAGTAACATGCCCAATTCATTAATCTTCTCTTGCTCTATTTCATTCATGTAAGCATTTAGAGATATAAAATTTCCCCTGAGAACTGTTTTGCCTGCATCCCATAAGATTGAGTATATTGTCTCATTAGTGACATTCTCCTTGATGGAGTTATTGATTGTTTCTATATGTTATTGTTTGACCCACTCATTCTTTAGGATTAGATTATTTAGTTTCCAATTAATTTTTAGTGTATCTTTCCATGGCGCTTTATTACATGTAATTTTTATTGCATCATGATCTGTATAGAATTTTGCCTTTTTGCATTTGATTGTAAGGTTTTTATGCTCTAATACATGGTCAATTTTTGTGTAAGTGCCATGTACCACTGAGAAAAAGGTATATTCCTTTCTATCCCCATTCATTTTTCTCTACAGGGCTACAATATCTAACTTTTCTAAAATTTTACACACCTCCTTGTCTTCTTTCTTGTTTATTTTGTGGTTAGATTTCTCTAGTTCTGAGAGGGAGAGGCTGAGGTCTCCCACTAGTATAATTTTGCTGTCTCGTTCTTCCTTCAACTCACTTGACTTCTCTAAGAATTTGGATTTTAACTTTTAGCAAGATGTATTTTCCTTCCTTATCACTTTTAATTAGATCTATTTATTTTCTTTTGCTTTGTCTGAGATAAGGATTGATACCCCAGCTCTTTTATTTATTTTTTACTTCAGCTGAAGCATAATATAGTCTACTGCAGCCTTTTACCTTTACCCTGTGTGTATCTTTCTGTTTCAAATGTGTTTTTTTGTAAATAACATGTTGTTGGATATTGGTTTTTAATCCATTCTGCTATTCTCTTCTGTTTTATGGGAGAGTTCATCTCATTCACATTCACAGTTATAATTACTTACTGTGTATTTCCCTCCATCTTATTCTCCCCCCATTTATACTTTTCTCTCTCCTTTCAACCTGTCTCCTCACCAATGTTTTGCTTCTGACCACCACCTCCCTCAATTTGCCCTCCCTTCTATCAGCTCTTCTCCCTTTTCTTTTCCCTTTCCCCTACTACTTTTGCGCTCCCTTAAATCCACTCCCTTACTTTTCCTTCCCCATTCTCCTCCTACTTCCCTATCAAGTGACATAAATTTCTATGCCCAACTGATTGTGTATGTTATTCCTTCTTTGAGCCAAATCTGATGAGAGTAAGGTTCAAACAATGTTCACCCCTCTCTCTTCCTTCCCTCTAATGTAATAGGTCTTTTTTCTCTCTTCACATGATGCAATTTACCCAATTTTACCTCTCTTATCCTCTTCAAGTACAATTCTTTTTTCACCCCTTATTTTTAATCACATCAAAGTCAACTTATACCCACACCCTCTGTCTATATATGCCCCTTATAACTGCCCTAATAAACATGTAGTTCTCAAGAGTTACAAGTATCATCTTGCCCTTTATTTATGTAAACAGTTTATCCTTACTGAATAACATTTTTTTTCTTTCCTGTTTACTTTTTAATGCTGCTCTTGAGTCTTGAATTTGAAGATCAAATTTTCTTTTTAGCTCTGTTATTTTCATCAGGAATGATTGAAAGTCCCATATTTCATTGAATGTCCATCATTCCCCTGAAAGATAATTCTCAATTTTGCTGGGTAGATGATTCTTGGTTGTAATCCTAGCTTCTTTGCCCTATGCAATATCATATACTAAACCTTCTGACCTTTAATGTAGAAATAGCTAAATCTTGTTTAATCCTGTCTGAAATGCCACAATATTTGAATTATTTCTTTCTGGCTGCTTGCAGTATTTTCTCCTTGAACTGCAAATTCTGGAATTTGGCTACAATATTCCTTGGAGTTTTGTTGGTTTTTTTGTGGGGGGGGATCTCTTTCAGGAGATGATTGGTGGATCCTTTCAATGACTATTTTACCTTCTGGTTCTAGGATATCAGAGCAGTTTTACTCTACCCTTTCTTGAAAGATGCTGTCCAAGGCTCTCTCTCTCTCTCTTTTTTATCATGGCTTTCAGGTAGTCCAATAATTCTTAAATTATCTCTCCTGGATCTATTTTCCAGGTCAGTTTTTTTTTCAGTAAAGTATTTCATATTTTGTTATTTTTTTTCATTCTTTTGGTATTGTTTGACTGATTCTTGATGTCTCACAGAGTCATTAACTTCCACTTGCTCAATTCAAATTTTTAAGGAATAATTTTTTTCAATTAGCTATTGTATCTCCTTTTGTAGTTGGCCAATTCTACTTTTTCAGTAGTTGTATTCTTCAGAGTATTTTTTTTTATTTGGCCAGTTGTATTTTTTAAGGAATTATTTTCTTCAGTCAGTTTTTGTCCTCCCTTTTCCAAACTATTAACTCTCTCTTGCATACCCCTCATTTCTTTGCCCAATTTTTCTTCCACCTCCCTTATTTTACTTTTAAAATCCTTTTTGAGTTCTTCCTAGAAGGCTTTTTGGGCTTGAGACCAATTTATATTCCCCTTTGAGTTTTCAGGTATAGGTATTCTGACAATGTTGTCCTATTCTGAGTTTGTGTTTTGATATTCCCTGTCACCATAGGTTTTTTTTTTAATGGTCAAGGTTCTTTTTTTTTCCTTCTTGCTCATTCTTCCCTCCCCCCCCCCATTTTGTTGCTTTTAAAGTTGAGCTCTGCTCCTGGGGCACAGGGGCACTGTCCCAATCTTCCTGTGATGAGGGCAAGAGCCTGGTCACTGGCTTTGTGTACTGGGGCTTTGGGTGCTAGATGCTTGCTTTCTGTGCTGGTGTGGCTCAGCCAAGTCATACCTGTTTTTGTCTGGTTTCCAGGGCTGGCAATTCACCCTCTGCACTGAGGCCAGAAGTCTCACAGCTGGCCTACTGTGTCAACAGACCACTGAGCCAGGTGCAAGGGTCTTTGGCTGCCAATCTATGCTGTGGCTAAGAGCTTCCTACTAGGTTGGCCAGACACTTTCTGCACTGGGTTGTGCTCCCCTTTTACCCAAATGAGACAGACTTTTCCTGAAGTTCTTCCAAGTTATCTTAAGCCGGAAAATTGTTTCATTCCATCTTTTTGTATGTTCTGTCACTCCAGAATCTGATTAGAGACTTGATTTAATGTTTCTGAGGGAAACTGGGAAGAGCTCAGGCAACATCCTAGCTTCTATCCACCATCTTGGCTCCACCTCTCAGCTCTGTTTTCTTATATGAAGTCATTCTATTTCAAGACTATCATGATATCATCTCACAAAATCATCTCATGACATCTTCTCATGACATACTTTTGTGATTTCTGTACTTGTGGTGTCCATTCATGATGTCTTCTCACAGGAAACTTAGGGTCACAATTAAAGGACCCATTGTTATATTTTGTCATTATTTTTGGTAGAATTGATAAGTTAAAGAATTTTCTTTCCTCATTTGGTTGGAATTACAATTGTCTCTAACAGTAGTTAATTGGAAAATGGTGAACTCTTCACAAAAGCTCAACCAAGAAAAAACTCTTAGTTCCATATTTGGGACAGAGACTGGACTTGTGGTTTCATTAGTAAATGAAATACTTTGTATCAATACAACTTAGCTTCATTGTAATTTGTGATCTTAGAGAGTTACCTAGAACATTGAGAGTTTAAGTGACTTGCCCAAAATCAAAGATATTATGTCATATGTGGAATTTGAACCCAATTTTCTGGCTTTATTTCAGTCTAAGTCACTAAGTCACACAGTCTCTTGTGCCACATCTAAGAAGTGATAATTGGGGGCAGCAAGGTGGTGCAATGGATAGAGCATCAGTGCTGAGTTCAAATCTGGCCTCACACCAAACACTTGACACTAACTGCGTGACCCTGGGCAAGTCACTTAATCCCAATTGCCTAAAAAGGAAAAAAAAAAGAAGTGATAATCATTACCTTTCTGATATTCTTCTCTCCCTAAATACAGCTACATGAAAACTTGTCATATATTCTTTGTGCGAATAGGGCAGGGTTCCTTAACCATTTTGTGTCATTGATTAATTTGCCACTTTGAAAATGCCTATGGATCATTTTTCAGAATAAAATTTTAACATTATTGAAGGAAATGACAAATTTTTGTAAGATGTTAGTAAAAATAAAGATGTATTTTCCCATCCAAATTCACAAACCACCTGAACTTTTTCTTTGCATTACGGATCAGTAACTCCAGAAATATAGTGACCAAACATTCTGATAGTTTTAATAGAATGGATGGGAATCCTTTGATCAAGTAAATACTCTCTATTGTTCAAGGTGGACAAAATACTTGAATAGTCCCAAATTTACTCTCTAGGAAATTACATTGGGATATATATATATATATCCCTTCAAATTGTCAACTACTGATACTTGCTTCAGGTCCCAGGTGTGACTGTGTTTTCAGCATCTCTTCAGGCATTCACCCTCAGGCTGCTACAATTTTCCTTAGTCAGTTGTAGGCATATTTTATTTATCTGTTTATCTTAGAGAAGAGGAGTCAGGGATAGAATGAAGAAATTTCTCATTTCTGTTGAGGGTAAGACCATCTTTCTAGGTACTTAATTTCACAATCTTACTATCATTTTCTGTCCTTCCCTTTCATTCCTCTACCATCTTCAATCAGTCTTCAAGTTTTATCAGTTATACACATTATCTCTTTCATGTCCTTCTCTATATTTACACAGTCATGGAACTAATTAAGGCCCTCATTTTCTCTCTCCATCACTATTTTAATTGTCTCCTAATTGATCCCCTTGTCTTCAACTTCTCTCTTTTTTAACATATCCTCCACACTGCTATCAAATTCTTAACACAGCATTCTATCCTAATCAGAAAATTTTAATGGTAACCTGTTACCTCTGGAGTAAAATAGAAAATTCTCATTCTGGCATCAAAAGTCCTTCACAATTTGCCTCTCACTTACCTTTCATTTCTTATTTCATATTATGCTCCCTCATTCACTTTTTTTATTATAGTCATATTGATGTACAAGCTGTATCCCTGTTCCTGACATTGCATCTCCTATCTTTGATTTTACAAAGGTTGTACCCATTCTTGGAATTTCCTGCTTCTTCAAATACATACCTTTTTTCAGAACATACCTCACATATAATGTCTTTCCTAATTTTCCATTGGTTATTGGGACAACCCTCTCCCTTATTTGCACTGATTTTGCATATAAGTATATTTTTAATTTGTCCAACAGAATGTATCTTTGTTGCAAGAACTAGTGAAATGGCCTCCCTACCTCAAATCTCTCCCTATTCCTATTTAATCCCCACATAGTAGCCAAAGTGAGTTATTTTAAGCACAGATATAACTGTCACTCCTCTACTAAAAAAAAGAGACAAAAAGAAAAACAAACTTCAGTGTGCCCCTATTGTCTCTAGGATACAATTATAAATTCTGCTCTATGGCTGTTAAAGCCCTTCACAAACAGGGCTCAATTTTCCTTTCTAACCTCATTAAATATTGTTGTACACTACAGTGCAAACAGTCTTTCTCTATAAATCTTTGAAACAGCATTACCCACTTCCCATATATTCTTCTATCACCTCATTTCCTAGAATGCCTCCCTTCCTTCAAGACATAGCTCAAACACCACTTTCTACAGCCCACTAACATCTAATGCCATCTCTCCTTAACTACCTTGTTTATTTTACATTGATCCTATATTCTGTTTATACATATATGTGTATGTATGTGAGTAGGTATCTCTATATCTATATCTATCCATCTATCTATGTATTTAAATATATATATATATATATTATATATATATATTGTCTTACCTAATAAAATATAAACTCCTTGGGAATAAAATTTGTTTTTCTTTCTTATACTCCCTTCATTTTATCTCTTCTTTCCCCTCTCCTTTTCCTTTGAATTTTAAAACAGTAAACAACAGCAATTGGTAAGGCATTGCATAAATATCAATTATTATTTTTAGTATCCAGTATGGGACTACTAGCAACGAAACTGTCTTTGTATTTTCCTTGAAGGTGAAAACAGGGCATTATTCATCTTTTTATCTTCTTCAGTGGTTCACTGTTACCTTGAATAGTATAGACTAGGTGATTTAATAAACTTTTTTTGAATTAATGAATTATCCTAGCCTGACCAAGATTCTTCTTTGTAAAGGTAATTAATAGAGAGCAGTGTAAATACAGTATTTAGAGCAAGTATATTCCAGTACCCTTGGGCAGTTTCAGCAGGCTTAAGATCAATCATTGTTAGCATATTAAAAATCTTTGTTTAATACTGCTCTCTTCTGGTTTTCATCAATTTCTATGGAGCAACGCATTTTAATATGGATTTTACAGTGTGGATTTTACATATTGATTTTTTTTTATTGTCCAGGTTTGTGATTTCATGGGTTTGAGGCTTTCTGTTGAGATTAAGTGACTTGCAAATGATCATACAGCCAGTATGTTTCAGAAGCAGGACTTGAATATATAGTGCCTTGCCTGGGAGGCTAACCTTCTAACCCTAGCCACACAATGCCACTGTCTCTCTCATATATTGATTATAGAAATAATACTCATATTTACTCAGACACAAAAATTTAAAAGAAATTCTGAACTATTCTTGAGAGCTTCTGTTCAAACTTCTATGAACAACTGAATGCCTAGGCTAGTAAAAGACTTTCACCAATTTCTTTGAAATTCAAGACTTTGAAAAGTAATTGTAGCTCATAAAGATGTGTAAGAGAAAGGCTAGGTTTCTAAGCCTCCAAGATACGAACAGGAAATGATTTCCAAAGCTTAAGCATTCATCATTACATATAGCAATATGTTTATCACTTGAACCCTGAGGAAGAAACAGGCTCAAATTGTACTTAAAAAGAAAAGTGTATTTTTTAAAGAGAATCTTGAAGTTAGAAAATTGTAAAAACAAAATATTTTAAGGAAAATGTGTCTAATAACTAAGATTCATGCATATGTATTGACCCAGCAGTTTGCATAATAAAATGAAAGAAATTTCACTAAATAAGGTTTAATATTATGCAGGAAAACTAACATTCTAAATTACTCTGTTCCTTTATTTCTACTATGGTAAAAATAGTTCAGTTATAACACATATAGAGACTTGTTTAAAGACTTTTGCATGAGTTAAAACTTCCAAAGCAATTTCTAGGCTAGCAAGCTTATATTTTGGCTGTTGAGATTTATTTCAATGCATTTTCACACCACAGTTTGGAGTTTATATTATGTGTGGGATACTGTGCTAGATGTTGTGGGACATTCAAATATGAAAGGTGTGCCCTGTAGCTTAAAGAAAGATAATAAAGTATGTACATAAATAAATGACTGGAAGACCAAATGCTAAAGGGCTGTAGTTCAAAAGAATGTAAACTTCTTGAGGGCAGGGACTACTTTATTTTTATTTTTGTAAATCCTCAGAAACTAAAAGGCACAAACCCTGAATTTATAAATCTTTGTTTAATGGAATTGGATTGAAAAGAAAGCTAAGAAAAACTGTAAAAGCATGGACTAATATCGAGGAGAGAAGTCTAGTGGAAGATTAAGATGGTTTTAGATAAGTGGAATTTGAATTGGAACTTGAAGGATACATAGGATGTTTAAGGACAGAAATGGGGGAGAAAATACATTACAAGGAAGGTAAATAGAATAATATGAGTAAAAGACAAGGAGAAAATATTAAATGTTTTAGAAAAATATGGATAATTTAGTTTTGTTTGAATTAAAGTGTTGTAATGATGAGGATGGGATCTAGACCCCAAAAAGGAAAAACCCTGGACTTTCCCACATGGCCAAATCTCTGGTGTTCCCCTGAGGCTATAATCCCATCAACTGGTATTTCATTGTGGCTATGCCCAATCTGTTACCCTTAAACTAGCCTAGACCTCCCTAGGTCCCCCTGTCACTTCCCACCCTTAATCCTATCTAGGCTTCATTCTCCCTTGGCCACCCCTGGAGTTCTATTACCTCATAGACTTCTTTGCCCCTCCTAGATCCCTACTATAGTCTTTCTGTATATAAGGTCCATCTCATCTCTATTAAGATGCTGGGATTCCTAAAATCTAGCCACTGCTCTGATTTTTATAATACAGATATGACTCATATTTTCACAATCTAGCCAATAGCCCACAGATGCTCAGATTCCTTAAGAATCTAACCAATATGGCAAATCTTCAACAAACCGTGTTTTTGACTGAAAGAAGGCTTGGGTCAAATTCTTTTGGGTAGGACCCACATGTCATGATTTTGAGATTCAGGAACCCTAACCTCTAGACCTCATCAATAATGAGAAATAAGTAGATCTGCAATTTAGCATTTTCTCGGATGTGAAATAGGCCCTTTGAGAATAATTTCACTTTACCCATTTATTTTAAATACAGTTTTAGATTTTTGAAGATGCATATCTTTTCTAAAAAGAAGTTGGTTTTGATGAGTCAAAGTAATATTTAATTTCTGGAAGCAAAGAAGCATTTACCAACATACTGGCACATTGATTACATTTTACATGATAAGAAAATAACACATGGTACAATGAAAAGATCATTAGCATTGGAGAATGAAGACTAAGCTTGAAAATCCCACCCTTGCACCTGTGCAACATTTGTCAAGTAAAGCTAATAAATCTCCCTACGCTCAACTTTTCAAATGCCTAAAATGAAAAGGTTGGATTAGATGAATTTTGAGATCCCTTATAGTACTGGATATATAATACTGTGACTCCATAAATTTATCAAAGCATATCAAAGAAAGTGTGTTCAGTTGTAATGGACAGGTAAGGCTTTGATTTCAAGATAGTTAAAAACTAAAGATAGTATCTTGAATTAATAAATGCATTAATCACTTATTCTGTGAAAGCATTGGATAAAAATAGAAAGAAGTAAAGTATCTCTGTTCACAAGTAATTGACATTCTAATGGGAGACACAACATATCAGAAATTTTCAGCTTCAAGATAAATGGAAAGTTTCTGTACTTTTAAGCAGCAAATGACATGGTAAATATATATATAGGAATATTTCCATTGACAAAAATATAACTTTCCAAAATTGAACTTTTCCTACTAAAAACACTAGAGAAGGCTCAGATTCTTAAAATCTAGTCACTGCTCAGATTCTTATAATCTAGTCAGTAGCTCACTAACATTCAGACTCTTTAAGAGTCTGCCCAATATGACGGATGCTTTAATAAACCTTGTCTTTGACTGAAAGAAGGCTTGGGTCAAATTCTTTTGGGCAGGATCTGCGTGTTGTGATATTGGGTTCCTAGCACCCCTAAACCTCAACATTTTGGTGGTCCATATGGGGCAACTGCCTAATGCCAAGTTCTTCTCCAACCAAGATTGGAAGGTATGTAAGCCTCCTCTCACCCCTTTTCTTGCTCTGCAGTTGGGGTCGCTCTCCAAGCACCAAGGCTTGGAGGTGCTTTTCAGACAAACAGTTAGGAGGCTGTCTTGCACTTGGCCTGACACTCTCAGGCTTTTGGTCCACTGGGTTGGTTTGAGGTCATGAACCTGGGTACACCTTCCACAGTATCGCAGTATAGAGGACAAGCACGGACACCCTATCTGGAAGTGTATGCCCAGTTCTGTCAGTTCTCTCAGTGTTAGAGAATTGGGTGAGGCTTACTTTCTTCTCTCTACAACCCTGAATTCTCCTTCAGGGAGGTTACAGGGAAAAGTTAGAACAGCTAAAAAATATCTTGGTGGATTCTGGAGGTTTTGTGATTGATCATTAAGGAGATTTGAAACACCTTCTTACAACCCTGGTCACTCCCTTCCCTTCAGTCAAGAGTGTATCTGTTAACCACTCTCATAGGAGAAGAGAGTTTCATGCTTTACCCTTCACCTTTGATTTTTCCCTCCCGCACCTGGGAAAGGAAAGAGGGGCAAGGGGTAGCAGATACAGTGAGGGTCCCACTGGCAATGACCTTGGATCCTGGGGCAACCTTTGCCTGGAGGCATCATCCAGGTTCAGCACATCCTCCTCAAGGTAAAGAAACTTGGGTAAGCCTGCTCTTTTAAATCTGTAGTTTTAACTGTTAATGATGAGATGTTGATTCTCTGTGGAAATGCATTTAACAAAACTGAAGTCACCTGATTGATAATGGGTTTGTTGCAAATTGTTTCAAATTGGTGAACTTTTTGTATCAGTTATGTCAAGCAACTTTTCATAATTTGGATACCACTAAAATAATTTGGCTATTGTTGGTTATTGTTTTAATGTGTAAGCAGCTCAAAAAGCTTGTTTGGGTTATGGATGGTTTGTTGAGAATTTGCAAGTGTATAGAATTATCTAATGATTGGCTTTTTACACCAGGGCAAATTTAATTTTGAGATGTAAATCCTGGAAAAGTTTTTCCTCACTTGTGATTAGTGAAACTTGCCGTTTGAGGTAAAAAAGCTCATGATTTTATTTTGAGTTGTCTAATGGATCATAATAATCCATCAATAAATCAATAATCCACCATCTGAGAAATGCCATAAGCTACTCTGAGATAATGTGATACTGGTGGGAAGTAAACATTGGGAAAAAGCTGAGAGGGCAATTTTATCCTCAGTCTAAGATGGGATCCTCCTGGCTCAGTTTCCCCATTATCTTCCTCTGAAAAGAAATGTTACCTACCTGGCTATTCCTGAGTCTGGCTGTGAGGGGAATTTGATACTGCATGGTTGGAAAACTGAATTATCTGAATCCAAACAGGGCTAAGGATGTTTTATCCTGTCATTTGGGCCCTGCAGTTTTTTCTGTCAGATTTGCATCTTCCAGACTACTGGTCACTCACCTACAGTTGGTAGCAAACAGCAGGTACCAGCCAATGTCTCCCCATTGTTCCCTGGATGCAACCTGTGCTTGGTTCCAGTTAACCTCCTCTTTGGGACCCCCCTTGAGGCAGGGACAGCTTTATGCCCTTGCCAGCAGGAAGCAGTTTTAGAAACGGAGACCTTCACCCCTTGCCACAAAAGAATTTGGGTCCCATTTGTTTGAGGGGGGAATGATGGGTTTGGGATCTGGACCCCAGCAAGGAAAAAAAACCTGAACTTCCCCACATGGCCAAATCTCTGGTTTTTGCCTGAGGCTATAATCCCATCAAATGGCCTTTCATTGTGGCTACAACCAATCTCCCAAATCTCTGTTACCCTTAGCCTAGCCTAGTCCTCCATTGTCTTACCTCCCTATGGCCCATGGCTTTCCCACCCTCATTCTAGCTAGACTCCATTTTCCCTTGGCCATGTGGTCCAGGTCCCAAGAGTTCTATTTACCCCAGTTTACTGGCCACTCCCATCCAGATCCTCCTTAGTCACCCCAAACTACCTGGCCACCCCTAGATCACTCCCATAGTCTTTCTTTACATAAGGTCCATCTTGTCTCCATTAAGGTGCTCAGATTCCTATAATCTGAGCCACTTATAATTATAAGATTATAATCTTGTAGTCTAGCCACTGCTCACATTCTTGCAATCTAGCCACTGCTCAGATTTTTTTTTTAGGTTAAGTGACTTGCAGCTAGTAAGTGTGAAGTGTTTGGTCTGAGGCCGGATTTGAACTCAGGTCCTGCTGACTTCAGGACCAGTGCTGTATCCACTATTCCACCTCGCTGCCCCAACACTGTTCAGATTCTTAAAATTTGTCCAATAGCTCACTAACATTCAGACTCCTTAAGAGTCTGCCCAATATATCATATGTTCTAATAAACCTTGTCTTTGGCTGAAAGAAATAAAAAATAAAATAAAACACTAGAAAACATATGAATAAATGGAGTCTTCCCTAAAATGATAAGTAGATGCTAAAACCATCAGCAAGCATTATATGTAATAGGGATAAGCTAGAAGCATTTCCAGTAAGATCAGGGGTGAAACAAGAATGTCCATTATCACCACTATTATTCAATATGGTACTAGAAATGTTACCTTTAGCAATAATAGAAGAAAAAGGAATTTAAGGAATTATTATAGGCATTGAAGAAACAGAACTATTACTCTTTGCAGATAATATGATGGTATGCTTAGAGAATCCTAGAGAATCAACTAAAAAATCCACTTGAAATAATTAATAACTTTACCAAAATTGCAGGGTATAAAGTAATCCCACATAAATCATCAGCATTTCTATGTAACACTAACAAAGCCCAATAGTAAGAAATAAAGAAATTCCATTTAAAGTTACTGTACACATTATAAAATATTTGGGAGTCTACCTGCCAAAATAAACCCAGGAACTATATGAACATAATTACAAAATACTTTTCACACAAATAAAGTCAGATCTAAATAACTGGAAAAAAACATCAGTTGCTTGTGGGCAGGCCAAGCTAATATAGTATAAATCACAATTCTACCTAAATTAATTTACTTATTCAATGCCATACCAAATTGCCAAAAATATTTCATAGAGTTAGAAAAAATAATAACAAAATTCATTTGGAAGAATGAAGGTAGCCTAACCATACCAGATCTTAAATTATATTATAACACAGGAATCATCAAAACTACTTAGTAGTGGCTGAGAAATAGAGTGGTGGATCAGTGGAATAGATTAGGCACACAAGACAGAGTAGTCAAATATTATAGTAATGTCTTGTTTGATAAACCCAAAGACTCCAGCATCTGGGACATGCTGGAAACTTCTGGGAAAACTGGAAAATAGTATGGCAGAAACTAGGCATAGACCAACATCTTACATCCCATACCAAAATAAAGTCAAAATGGGTATTTGATTGAGATATAAAGTCTGATATTATAAGCAAACTGGGAGAGCAAGGAATAGTTTGCCTGTCAGATTTATGGAGAATGGAAGAATTTATGACCAAACAAGAGAAAGAGAATATTATGAAATGCAAAATGGGTAATTTTGATTACATTAAATTGAAAAGTTTTTGCACAAACAAAGCCAATGCAACCAAGATTAGGAGGGAAGCAGACAACTGGGAAAGAATTTTTACAACCAGTGTCCCTGATAAGGACCTCATTTCTAAAAATATATAGAGAACTGAGTCAAATGTATAAGAATACAAGTCATTCCACAATTGATAAGTGGTCAAAGGATATAAACAGGAAATTTTTAGATGAAGAAATTAAAGCTATCTATAGTCATATGAAAAATGCTCTAAATCATTATTGATTACACAAATGCAAATCAAAACAATTCTGAGGTACCACATCACACCTGTCAAATTGGCTAACATGACAAAATAGGAAAATGATAAATGTTAGAAAAGATGTTGAAAAATTGGAACATTAATGCATTGTTGGTAGAGTTATGAACTAATGCAACCATTCTGGAGAACAATTTGGAACTATGCATGAAGGGCTACAAAACTGTGCATACCCTTTAATCTAGCAACATCACTACTACTGTATCCCAAATAGATAATACAAATGGGAAAAGGACCCAACATGTACACAGATATTTATAGCAGCTCTTTTTGTGGTGGCAAGGAATTGGAAATTGAATAGATGTCCATTAGTTAGGGAATGACTGAACAAGTTGTGGTGTATGTAATGGAATACTATTGTGCTATAAGAAATAATGAGCAGGTGAACTTCAGAAAAACCTGAAAAGACTTACATGAACTGATGCTGACTAAAATGAGCAGAACCAGAAGAACATTGCACATAGTAACAGCCATGTTGTGCAATGACTAACTTTGATAGACTTATATCTTCTTAGCAATGTAAAGATCTAAGATAGCTCCAAAAGACTCATGTTGGAAAATTCTGTCCACATCCAGAAAAAGAACTATGGAGTCTGAATGCAGATTGAAGCATATTATTTGCTCTCTGTCTCTGTCTCTGTCTCTGTCTCTCTCTCTCTCTGTTTCTCCTTTCTTGTGGTTTCTCCCATTGGTTTTAATTCTTCTTTACAACATGACTAATGTGAAAATAGGCTTAATATGAATGTATATGTTGATCTTATATCAATTTATATCTTGTCTTGGGGTGGGGGAGAAGGGAGAGAAAGGGAGAAATTTTGGAACTCAAAACTTTATGAAAGTGAAGGTTGAAAACTAAAGATAAATAATTTTATTATTAAAAATAAAAAATGAAGTTGAACTTTTTAATAGCATCTTGGAATTTGGTGGCAAGAAATTTCTGTTGGGGGTCTTCAGTAGCTATGTCTGCAGTCCTTATAGAATTAGTTGCTAGATAGCATATTCACAGGTTGTTCTCAGGATGATGAATGTCAGAAATGGGCTGGAAGAAGGACTGGTCATTTTGGGGCAGGATCTTGTTCACTCCAAAGACCTTTGAGCTTGTCTAATTATTGGTAGCAGTTGGTTTGGGCTGTTTTTGGTAGTGGTGAGTAAGACAGGCCCTTTCTCCACAGGTATCTCTCCTTCATTCATGGCTGCAGTGGTAAGTCAGACTGGTAGTGTGTGGGGAGGGAACTGGGGGTGGGATAGGCAGCATTACTATTTCCAAGGCTTTTTGATTTGGGTTACTGAGCTATTTTCTTGGGGGTCTGAAGAATTGTGGTACCAGTAGTTTGACTTTCCTGGCATAGGCTACATACTGTCACTCAATCAAAATATCTTGCTGTTCAATCTAGAAAGTATGACCCAGTAATGGTACTAGACATTATACTATATAAGGATTGGAGGAAATTAAAATTGTTTAAATTGAAGAGGAGATGATTTTGGATGGAAGCATGGTAGTTCTCTTAAAGTATTTGTCATATGAAAGAGGGATTTTATGTGGTCTGCATGATCTTAAAAAAAAGAAGAATTAGTAACAGAAGTTGCAGGGAGGAAGATTCAGGTTTTATATAAGGAAAAGTATTATGACATTTAGAATAAAATGTGTTATACTATCAGGCAGTAGGTTTTGCTTACCTAGAAATCCTCAAGTTCAAGTGGAAGACCACTTATAAAGTGCATTTTTGAAGTAATTCCTATTTATATATACATTAACTTCTAAGGTTTATTGCAACTTTCAGATACTTTTTTTTTGCTTCTGATGATTTGACAGTTGAAATAAAAACAAATTCAGAACTAGGCTACTTGGGTCTTTGAACATTTACAACAATATATGATTAAATTACAATTCCTTAAAATGGCATGTCGGTACATTTGTGTGCCAGTGACCTAAAGAAAATTACATTAAGGTCCTAGCTTTATTATCTCTGTCATATATGTCATATATATACATACATATATATATATAAATATATATATATATATATATAAAATAGCATAATACAATGTGTGCTGACTTCTGTGTGGGTACTCAAAATAATTTTTTGTTAAAAATTACTAAGTCATTTAATTAGAGACATGAAATGTCTTTGATATACCTTTCCTTGTTTTTTTTAATTTTCCAACAAATTTGTTAAAAATGTCTTCCTTCTAAGAGCTATTCTAAAAATACCTCAAAACATTTCAACAAAGCTGTTTATTGGTGTAAATGTTGCTCAAACAGCTGCTTCACTGAATTGTTATCTAGAAAAAGAGAAGGTCCCTTCTGTATAGAAACCAATTTATATCATACTTACTAAATTATATAGCTACATTTCTTTCTGAACTTTTTGTTGTTTTAGTCTGGTGATTTCATTGCCATTAGGAACTGTGGATAAGGAAAATTTCACTACCAATGCATATTATGATGTACTCTGCAACTTACAGATTTAGTGAGTTGACTAGGAGAATGAGAAGTTCATGGATTTGTTCAAGATCACACAGACAACATGAATCAGAAGTGTAACTTGAACCCAAGACATGTTGGCTTAAAAGATAGTTCTCAATCAAATATTCCATGATGCTTCTCCTAAAGGTAGGGAAATTATGTCTACCAAGATTGCTTACATAAGCTACAGGGTGCTCTATTATCTATGTTGTAAATCATGTCATTCAAAAATTTAGATTCTTGGATTATAATTGAATATTAAGGAAAGTATTAGTAGAAGTCATGGTATTTAACTCTGCTAATGAAATCTGAGGTCAAAACCAGAAAATATATATATATAATGATCACGGGCAATTGTTCAAGAATATGTTCTTCCTTTACTCACCAAAATATATGGCACAATGCAAGCTATGATTATAATTAGGTTGAGCCATAAAAATAGGAATGTCAACATTCCTTGATGTCATAAATATTCATTTTCTTTCTTGATGTCATAAAATCAGAAAATCCTACTTGCTCTTCTTCATTCTTAGGATGTAATTAAAAATTAGAGGATTGGACCAGATATTCTCTCAGGTACCTTCTAGTTCTTGACCTATGAAGACCTAAAACAGGGTATGTTGAGATTAACTACTTTCTAAAAGGTTTTTGTCTTTTGCAAGGTTATAAATCACAGGAAGATAATACTTCTCCTATGGAACTTTATTTTATTCAAATCAAAAACATTACCCAACATAATAACAATGTTGGAAGTGTGTCTTTTTTATTAATGGTACTCATTAATCATTTTACACTTTTTTTGCAAGCTTAAAGATCTACACTCTTTGTGAAAATTTCCAAGATTAAAGTATGATTCAAAACTTTATGAATCTTTTGACTGAGAACAAAATATGACAATTTGAATGTATTTCCACCAAGAGGGGCAACATGACAATGGAAACATGCCTAAGAATTTATATAAAATTCATATTATTTATATGTATTTTGTTTGAGTACATGTATCATCTTTCTAGAATAACAATACTCTAAAGACTGAAATCTGTTGCCAACCAAGAAAAGATAATTTACTATGTTTAAATTAATCTCAAATTGAGTCTTTTCTTCTTTCAGCAAAATAGTTTGGTCAACAGGAGTTGAACTATTGCAAATTTTCTGAAGAAAAGAGAAATCGCAGAGCAATTTGGTACTATGCCCAAAGGGCTATAAAATTATGCATACCCTTTGACCCAGCAATACCACTTCTAGGTCTGTATCCCAAAGAGATCATACAAATAGGAAAAGGACCCACATGTACAAAAATATTTGTAGCAGCTCTTTTTGCGGTAGCAAAGAATTGAGGAATGCCCATAGAGGAAATGCCCATCAATTGGGGAATGGCTGAACAAGTTGTGGTGTATGAATGTAATGGGATACTCTTGTTCTATAAGAAATGATGAGCAGTCAGATTTCAAAAAAAAACCTGGAAAAACTTACATGAACTGATGCTGAGTGAAATGAGCAGAACCAGGAGAACATTGTACACAGTAAGAGCCACATTATGTGATGACTGACTTTGATAGACTTGGCTCTTCACAGCAACACAAGAATCTAAGAAAACAATAAAAAGATTCATGATGGAAATTGCTATCCACATCCAGAGAAAGAAATATGGAATCTGAATGCAGATGGAAGCATACTATTTCCTCTCCATTTCCTTTGTTGTTTTGTTTTATTGCTTCATTCTTGTCATTTCTCCCATTAGCCCTAATTGTTTTTACATCATGACTAATGGGAAAATATGCTTAACATGCATGTATATGTAGAGCCTATGTCAGATTGTACACCATCTCAAGATGGAGGGGGAGAAGTGGAAGGGGAAGAAAATTTAAAACTCAAAATCTTAATGAAGTGAATGTTGAAAACCAAAAATAAATAAATTAAATTTTAAAAAAGAAAGAAAAAAGAGAAATTGAAGATAGTGAAGAAAATTATATTAGAAAAAAGTCTTTAGTATAAGGAGATGCATAAGTAGTTGTACATTCTAGGGAATTTTTCTTTTTATTGTCTCCTTGCTTCACTCACTTAATAAAAAGAGGAGATAAAACATTTGATTTATTTAAATGAACCAGTCATTTTACCAGAAAAATAGACACCTAAGAATAAAATCAGTTTGTAGTAACCAAAATCAGGATATGGACAAGATTTTAATCTAGAAAAAAAAAGTGGGGGGGAGAGAATATCTTTAGAGAAAGTATAAAGGAAGAAACAGTTAATAGAACCTCAAGGGAGAAATAAAGAAAGGTATTAAAGTTAATGCCCAAAACTCTTGCCAGTGAAATTGAGAGGGCAATGGAGTTAGAAACTTTGGAAGGGCATTTTAGAGAAAATGTCAAGAGTCTACCCCTGTCACGTTACATTTCAGATGGCAGTGAAACATACAGAAAGATGTCACAGATAAAGGGAGATATATTGGATTGAATAAAGTGGGAGATGTCATGGATGGAAAGACCTATGGAATTGGAATTGATCGCATAGTAATTGAAAGCATGAGGACAGATAAGGGCCCTTAGGGAAAAAGTTGAAGGGGACATCAAATGGTAATAAATGATAAAGGAACAGTAGTAAATGAGTGATGAACCTGGAGATCATTGGAAAACTTGTGTAAGGAGCAGTTGGAAAGAGGTGAATATCTAAGGTGAAATCCATTCATAATGATGCAAAATAGAGGCTATATTGAGCTGGAGCTGGAGCTGGAGGAATTTGTCCAAAGGTGTAAAACAAAAGGAAAGAAAGAAAAAGAAATAAGAAACAGAGAAATTGTGAGGAAAGATGAAAGAGAATTGATAACTAATCAGATGATACTTGAGATCAACAAGTTGTAAACCTGACAAATTAAAGAAAACAGAAAAGGTTTATCCCCATATGAACAATAATGACTGTAGTGAAGAAAGTCTTTAAGAGAAGACAGAAACTGAATTATCAGACATTAAGATGAAATTTGTAAGAGCAAAAGCATAGGTATGTTATGCATATTGCCTCTTCAAGGACTTCCTAACCAGATGTAAGGAAGAAGGAAGTGGTTAGAAAGATAAGATTTATAGTCCCTATACCTGTGTAAGATTGACAAGGGAAATGAAAGGATAAGAAAAGGAGAAAAGAAGAAAGGAGTTTGCATTTAAGTACAGATGTTATGTGAAGATAAATGGATTTATTTCAGAAATTTGAAAAAAAATGCCATTTCTTCTGCTTGAGGTATTCTTTTTTCTGTGACAGTATTTTTACCACATTATTCAGATGATGTTTATTTAGATCATGGAGACCAGATTCAGTTGATTACAAAGTACATGGAGTAAAGTATAAGAAGATTGGAAATGTAGAAAGGGACCAGGTTAGAAAGGGCTATTTTTTATTTATTTAGGCAATTGGGGTTAAGTGACTTGCCCAGGTCACACAGCTAGTAAATGTCAAGTGTTTGGTCTGAGGTCAGATTTGAACTCAGGTCCTCCTGACTTCAGGGCCGGTGCTCTATCCACTGCGCCAAATAGCTGCCCCATAAAAGGCTTTTAAAAGCCAAAAGATGTTTTTATTTTATCTTGGAGTCAATAGGAATTGGAATTTATTAAATAGTGTGATGACATGATAATCTGTAATTAAAGAAGATCAAATTAACTTCTGAGTGGAGCATAAATTAGAGTGGAGAGAGACTTCAGACAAAAGAGACCAACAAGTAGGCTATTGCAATCCATAAAATGATCAGGGCCTGCCCCAACATGGTCATGCTGTTAGACAAGAAAAGATGGAGTATGAGAGATGTTCTAAAGCTAAAATCTACAGGTTTTGGCAAAAGATTGGATTTGGGTAGTTTGAGAGTGAGGAGTCAAGGATGACAACTAGGTTGCAAGCATGGGTGACTTTGGAGGATTGTGGAGCCCTCAACTGTAATATTGAATAGTACCAAGTGAAGTTTAGGGAGACTAAAACTTTGGGTAGAGGAAGGCGAGGAGGAAACAGTGCTTGAATTAGGTGATGCTAGCAATTATAGAGTACTCTGGTATTTGGTAGAGTGAACTACATTTGAAGGCTACTAGCTGTGTGTGTCTGCAAATAGAACTAGTCACAAACTAGTAAATATTTGAAGTAGTTTTTGAACCCAGGTCTTCTCTTCTCCAAATTCAATGGCCTATTCACTGTATCAAATTGTGATTTTGAGAACTAGCTCTTAGTAGACCTATAGTGTTGGCACAAAGAGGCAGAGCTCTATGAGCCCCAACATAATCATTTAGCTATTCTCTCTCTCTGTCTAACAATACCTTTTGATTTCCATAAGGAATGACTTATATAGTCATTTGATTCTGAGAGTAGAGCACTATAAATTGGATTTCAGTTGTGGAGTTCACAGAAGTTTGCAAAGTTCTAAAGGATTTTACAGGATAAAATTTCACAAATTCTTTACTTGTTACTTTAATGGCCAGCTGAACAGCTCCTGGATGAAATCCCTTTGATCTGTGTTCTTTTGCTTCAGTTTTCAGTTGAGGACTATAATATCACAATTTCATGTGATAAAAAATTGTAGCTGCGAATAAGAGAAACAGAGAAATGAGGGTTGGGATGCTCCCCATGAGGAACTTTGAATTAAATACATCTTTACGACTGTGGGAGATACCCATAGCAGGAGAATTTCTTGATTAAAGTTGCTGGCAGTGAAGAGAGAACTCTAGCAACATTTCTCAAGATCAAATGGAGGTTGGTGGGATAGGATGAGATCACCAAGTGAAGTAGTATAAAAGAAAAAGAGATAAGGGTGAGAAGACCCAAAAACCTACAAAGAGAAGTGTATCAAGGAGAAGATTGTTATCAACAGTGGCACAAGCTATACAGAGATCAAGAGGAATGCAAATTGAGAAATTACATTTGATTTTGCAATGAGATCATTGATAGCTTTAAAGAGAGCTGTTTCAAATGAATGATGAGTTAGGAAACCAGACTGCAGAGAATTAACTAGCCAAGCTTTCTGTATGTTGGAGTACACTACTGAGAAGTCAGATAGAAAGGAAATGAAACCTGGACCAAACTTTTCAATAGTAGTGATGAAGATGAATGCCAAAATTTTAACTGAAAAGATGAGGGAACACTCAAAATAAAACAATTTCTACTTTATATGGAATTAGAGCTCTATAGGAGAGTAGCATAGTAGCAGTAGAGAATTGACCAGTGTAGGAGATCATACCCAGAAAGGCCAGATGAAATGAACTTATCTAGCAGAAACTCTGTGATTAATGGTGATCAATTTGAGGACATCACAAAAAGAATATAGATATCAAGGAAGTATGGTAACAGAGGCATGAGTTTACCCAACTACATGTATTCTCTATGAGTGTGCCTCATTATCAGTATATTTTGTCAGTGATTATGCCCACAAATACACACAGTCCACAAGAAGAGTATAAGCAAACGCTGATACTGTATACAAGTATTGAGTGCTAGTGATTGCCCAACCTACTGCTTAAAGATCTTCAAGGAAAATGGACTTACCATATCTTAAGACAATGCACTCCTCTTTGGGACATCTCTTATTAATAATAAGGACTTTTTTTTTCTCCTTGAAATAAATACTTTATTGCAACTTCTATCAATTGTTCTGAACTGGCTCAGTGGGTCTGAACAGAACAAATCTAGTTGCTCTTAGACATTACAGTGCTTAATGTACAATAATGATCACATTGCCCCTTGTATGTCATGGACTTAAAACCCTTCATAATTTTGTTGTACTTTGGACGGTCCATTTTGTCAATGTCTTTTATAAACTATGGTGCCCAAAACTTAACATAGTACTCCATATGAGGTCTGCTGAAGGCAGAGTACAGTAGGATTATCACATTCCTATTCCTGGAAGCTATTCTTGTCTTAGTGTAGTCCAAGGTCATAATCCCTTTTTTTTTGACTGTCACATCACATAGATGTGTGATTTATATTGAGCTAGCAGAGCATTAAAGGCAGAATTTTGCTATATCAAGTCAAATTCTCATTTATTTTCTTTTCAGTCAATAACCAATAAAAAATAGAAGGATCACTCATTGGCTATACCTTTCAGTCCATTGTCAGACTCATGATGAAACATGCTTTAGAAGAGGGACTAGGAAAGGCTGCTGGTCTCTTCTCATAGTTTCAGCAAACACACACTAGATGCACTATTATTATTAGTCACTATTATTTAAGTCATTAAGATATAATTGAGAAGATAAAGTTGGCATTTGGGGTTATAGCTAGTAATATCCTTTTGATAGACTTTTTGAGGTATTAATGCTATGGGTTTTTTAATGCTGAGCATCTTTCTCATTTTTTGCTTATCTTTTTTTCTTTCAGTCCTTTCAAAATTTATCTCCCCTTCAGCCTGAATTACTTTGTGTGTATTTGACCTTGCCTAACTGATTTTTTCCATTTTTGTTTTCCCAGAAATAAGGAAAATCAGTCAGTTAGATACTGGATAATTTGTCCTGGTAACACTCATGATATACATTAAAAAAAAAAGACAACAAAGGAAATAATTGTAGCACATGCATCAGTACATGTGGTAGATGATATAGAGACAGATAAATTCTACAACAAGCTTGATAAGATCCTCCAAATTAATTCCGTGGTTGGCTTAATAATTGGAAACTTTCATACAGTGGTGAACATAGAGGATAATATGAAAACTATTATGAAAATATGAAAAAAAATTCTTCAGAAAAAAGGAAAAAGGCTAAAGGTTTGTAGGCTACAGTAAGATATCAGTTTATATTTTGTGGTGATGTGGTGGTGGTTGTTGTCATTGTGGTTGTTTTAATAAGAGAATGAAAAGATTTTGGACAAGGCAAATATCTAAAAGCATCATAAAAATCAAATTGATTATATCTTAAGAAATAAGTTATGAATGGTTATTGATATAAAAGTAATTTTAAGTCAGATATTGTCAGATCACCAACTTATTAAAGAAAAACAAAATAAATTCTATTCTTAATTGTTTAACTGTAACTGTAATCCCAAATATAAATCCTAGTTTCAGGCACGCTTGGCATGAGACCAACTAAGTCACATTCTAACAACATTAAAAGATTAAATAGGCAATAAAGTAACAGATATAATTTGGAAGAAGTGTGTCATCATTTTAAAAACAGATGATTGTTTCACTTATGACAGTGCAACTATGACATTGCACACTTAATATCACAGTACATGATATTACACTGGAACTGGAACTAAAGAAGACAAAGATGGAAACAAATATTGAATTAGATCATTTATATATGCAATAAATCTGTGCTGGAGGTGATGCAAATTCAAAAGCATGGGGAAAATGTATCTTAATATATGTGAAAAAGGTAAGGTACCAAATGATTTTTAATGGATATTATTACTAATCTAAATTGCAATTGAGCATGATAACTGCATATATACATGATAATTAATGTCATTTGTGTTGTTTTTCAAGGTGTACAAAGTAACTTACTTACATTATCACATATCCTAATGATAAATCGATAGAGAAGATATGATGTTTTATTATCTCTGTTTTATTGATGAGGAGACTGAGGCTTAAAAATTTAAATGATCTTCCCATGATGATATAGGTAGTAAGAATCAGAGACATGATTTTACTTCAGATTATCCAGACTCCAAATTCAACTGTTCATTATACTGTACTTTTCAACTCTATAAATTTGGAAATGAGAAAATATGAGAAAGGAACATTGGTCTTTCATGACTGAAATTCTAGGGTACATTGCATCTTATTATTCACACAATTAAGTGATTTAGAATACACAAAATCCCACTGCTCTTGTTTGTTATTTCTTAAAGCATTGAATTTAGATGATCAAAAGTCATTCTTAAAAGCTCTTCTCAAACAGTTCTGTAACTTTCAATTAGATTTTAATATATGACGTTCTCGATAGGCATAATGAGAGACACATTTTTTTCTATGATCACTTCATTATGAATGATAACTGAAGCATAAAGGGTTTGTTACTCTAAAGGAGAATGTCAAGTCCAAAATCCAAACAGAAAAAGGCTTCTTTATAGATGATAGTGCTCTGCAGATAAACCTATCTATAGATTATGATGACAATAATAATAAGTAAAGTTTATATGGTGTTTTGAGATTTGCAAATATGTTTTGCATATATTACTTCACCTTATACAGATTATCCCATTTGAGTGACTTAATCTCCTTTCATATTGTGCTGATTACAACAAAGTCCAGAATATTATAAAATCTCATAAAATCATAGATCACATGCTGAAAGGAACCTGAGACATAATCAAGTCCAATCCTCTCATTTTATAGACTAAAAAAAAATACAATAAAATAAAATAAAACATGGAGTGTTTAAATCTTTTGCGAAGGTTTACATAATTAACAAGGATTGACACGAGATTTGAACTCAGGCCTTTATGACTCAAAGTTCAGCATTCTATTCACTACTCCAAAATGTTACTGAAGATATTCTATTACTTGAAAGATTTCAAACAAAAATCCAAAAAGGTAAAACCAAATTTACAAAGAATGTCTGTGGTCTCATAAAATACATTTGGTTGGATAATCCATTTAGCTATTCCATTAGCAATGACATCATAAGGGAAAAATCTGAATAGGTCTAGAATTTGATGGGAGGAAATAAGCTGATTAGATTGCTTTTGAATACTTTTGACAATTTCAAGCTATGCCTTAAAACAACATGTCTTCTCGGTAATCATTCCATTAATTTGAAATAGCAATGAATCATGACATACTAAGATCTCCAAAGAATCAACATGCAAATGAAAAAAGAGTAAGGAGGAGAAATGTGGTAAGAATAATTCACCTTTAGCATGTAACTAACAATAACTTGTATATAAGAAATGGGTTAAAATGTTTTGTACAAGAGTTGTAAGAG
The DNA here is from genome assembly GCF_900497805.2 of Vombatus ursinus. Lineage (NCBI taxonomy): Eukaryota > Metazoa > Chordata > Mammalia > Diprotodontia > Vombatidae > Vombatus > Vombatus ursinus. The sequence continues at coordinate 28,919,974 of NW_020940360.1, forward strand.
AGGGGAAGGAGGAAGGCTAGTCACATATTACTAGTGAGAGGTGATATGAACACTTGAGGTGCTACACTGGTACTCACATAACTGTGAAATTTTTATAGAAGGACCTCTAGCACGCAGGATGTACTCTCCACACATGATTTGTGGGAGAACATGAACATAAACTGCACAGCTTAAGAATGAGTTGTAATCTATATCATCATGTGGAATGCTTCTATCAATGAGAGGCCAGCTAACAGTGAAACATAGAAGTATGTACACACATATACATTCCTGTATTGCTTGTGAAGGATGCATTGAAGCAGGGTTAGACCAGAGCAGGGGAGGTCAATTTGGAGACTATTAATATCTAATGGAAATCTGTCACAAGAGTCTGAGCTAGGCATGTTTTCTTATAAAAAAGTATGTAAATATCCAATTGTGTATATGTGTGTACGTATAATATATATATATACATATAACTGTCATATGAAATTAATATTTTCTATTTTTATAGCTATTTTACCACTTGAATTATAGCCATAAGGAAAATATAGAACACAGAGGGGTAATTGTATGGAAATAAATGATGAAAATAAAACTTGAGGTTTTATCTTTCATATATTGCCTATACTTTTTGTATTCCTGGAATTACATATGAGACAGAAAAATATTCTATTTATATAGAATATATTTTATTAAAGCTATACACTATAGAAATGATTAACTCTCTAGTTAATGTGTGTGCACTAGCATGTATAAAAAAGTAAATGAAAAGGTAAACGATTGGAGGATATTTTGAAGTAGAAAATAGAGACCAGTTCAGAAAGATATAGAATATATTCTATTTTATTCAGACTCCCTTTGCTCAGCCTGAAAATCTTGAATCAGCTCTTTGAATATTTCCTTTCCAAGGGAACAAAGAAAAAATATTTTCTCTTTTATTGAAACTACTGAAATTTGACCTAAGGATAAATTGATGACATTGAAAGAAATACAGCAGAGACATCTAAATGTAGTGTGAATATCTTGGCACTTAGAATCTTTAGATGTTTCAGAGTTTTGTGTCACACTCCAAAAGATAATTATAAAGTCATACAATTTAGAGTTTGTAAGACCCTTAGACCTCATCTAGTCTGAGGTTCCTATTTTATATATGGGGAAAATGAAATCCAGGAAACTAAAGTAAATTTTGTAAGATCATTTTACTAGTTAGTAGCAGATCATACTTTGGGATATTTTCAACAATCTCAAGCTACTATTTAAAACAAATGTCTTCTTCAAAATAGTATTTCAGTAATTCAAAATAGCAAGAAATCAAGGAATACTATGATCTCCAAAGAATTAACATTGTCAATGAGAAAATGGCAAGAAGAAATTTTCCTTGTTGGGTTCTCTAGAACTTAAGCCTCTTGTTTCAGTCCAGTGCTCTTTCAAGAACACAAATCATATGTGATATCTTGTCTGAATATGTATGTAGAAATCAAAAATCAGTTAAAATAATTTATGTATAAAGTTGAATATCAATGTAAGTTAATTTATTATTTCTTTAAGTTTCCTACTCCAGTACCTCAATAGGAATGGAAATTACTCTGGATTCTAAAAAGCTCTGCCAATAAAGCACAAGTTCTGATAGCTAATAAGAAGGATTGAAATGGATCAAAAGCTTATAGAGTACACAAAGGTCTTATATTTATAGTTTATGAGTCCTATCTTTAAAAAGAAAGTAGGGGAGCACTTGACATGGAAAGTTCTAAATAATATAATAAAAATGAAATTGATTATATTAATAGACAGGAAATGACTGGTTGTTAATATGCAAATCATGACCAGATTAGCTGTTAAACCATCAATATGTTAGAAAAAAAGTAAAATCAATACTAAACTAGAAGAAAGACTAAAAACATGAAAATATGACATGCCATCGAGAAAACTATTGACAGAACTATTTTAATGAGCTATTGTTCCCAGAAAATGAGAAATAGATAACAGAACCAACATTGACAATGCTAATGAATATTTCCTAAGAAGGCTTACAGATTAAAATCTACAAATATAACAAGACCAAAAAATACTTAGAAACTGCATCATCCAACAAAGACTTTATCTCCTTGTCAAATAGAGAAATGTCAACAAAAAAGGACTCAAATTTAAACATAAACTCTATAGCTTTTTTTTCAGAGAACAGGGGTGGAATAACAGGAGCATATTTCCTTTAAAAGAGTAAGTGGTGGTAGAAAGAAAAGTAAATTTCCTGAAATCTTGATTAATTACACAATTAGGTCAAAGAAATGTAATAATGAAATGAAATATAAAAATGTAAAATATCTATCAACATTTCTAAAATAAACTATATTCCCAATTAATGATTATATAATCACATTTAAACTCTAAACTCATAGTCTCACATGTGATGCCTCAAGGAATAGAAATGGTACTGATGAAAAAAAATAAGATAGGAAGATATACATCTGGCACAAAATAGGTACTTAATAAATGCTTGTTAAATTGGCTTAACTTATCTTTAGTTAGATCAAGATTATATAGAGGAGATTCATTCCTGAAGTATCATAATTTTGAGTGCATTGAAGCATTAATTTTCACTGTGTTTAAAAGTGTAGATTATATATAATATGGGGGTGGTAGTTTAAAGAGAAGAACAAATTTAAATAGTTAAAGAACACTAATTGTTTTAAATCACTGTCATGCATAAGCTGTGCTTGGTTGTCTCATTTTCAGCTTTAATCACCTTCCCAGAGTCAAATGTATTTATACTTTTATCTCAAACCAGAAGACTGTGTCTTCCTAAAGGTCCATTGGTAAAAAACCAAAAAACAAAAAAACAAAAAACAAACAAAAACAAAAACAAAAGCAAACAAAAACCAAAACCCATTCATCCTTCCTCATCCTCCCCTACCCTATAAATAGAAAGGCCATAGAAAAAAAGAATCATGAACAGCTTTTCAAAATTTGGTCAATGTACTCATCACATCTACTCCAGTATCTACTATCTGGGGCCTAGGAAAAGAGCTAACAGTTGCCACATGGTGAGTCTCATCATTGAGAACCAAGGGAAGATCTCAATAAAGATTTGAAAAAATGCATGGAAATCTAGTACTAAAACATCCACCTGGTGGTAGGAACTAGGCTTCAAAGATATAGCTTGGGTTGAGGGGATTTTTACAAGAAAAGATGTAAGAGCCGTACTATCACTAGTAGTCTCTGTTATGTTTCTAAACATTGTCTCCTGGATATTATATAGGAGGGAACTGAATATAGACTATAATAAAATTGGTACCTCTTACTTTTGGTCACCAATCATCTTGCAAGCAACCTCATTTATTAACGACTAATCAGAATTTTTTTTAATATATTCTCAGTAAGAGGCCAAGATGCTTGTCTACCTCCATGGGAAGTCTCCTTCTCACAAATTTTTATGTTCTTTGAACTCTTTTTAAGGAACTTGAAGAGATCACAGGGTATATACTTGATGAAAAAAAATCTCCTTGAGAGTTGGGAGCCCTGGCTTCTAGTCCCATCTCTGTCACTGACAAGTTATATGCCCTTGAATATGTCATTTGGCCTCTCTGTGCCTCATTCTTCATCTATAAAATAAGGAGTTTGAATTATATAATTTCTAAGGTCCTTTACATGTCAAAGGTTCTGTGATTCCACATTGAGATAGTCTCATAATAGAATTTAGTTCTTTTTTTCAGGGGATTTTATGTAAAATTATCAAACATATAGAGAAGTAGAAAAAAAAGATCTACTGAAGAACAGGACAAGTCCATCTATCAACATACAAAAATATTACATATTCTGAAATTTTTTCCCATTGGTATTTGTAGTCTTAATACACAATCTTTATCATCTTCATTCTCCCTTACCCCCAAAACAAAACAAAACAAAACAAAACAAAACAAAAAAAAATCAAAACAAGATAAGCTCGTAACCAGAAAAGTCAATATCATGGAGACTGTTTCAGCTTTGGTACTTATCGCTCATCTCTCATATATTTCCTGCATAAAGGGCTCAAAAACCCAGCCACCTCTTCATTTTCCTCCAACTACTCTGTTTGATTTGAACTCCACTGTCATTGTATATCCTTGGGTGCTCCCCAAACCCAATTTTTCAGCTTCCTTTGTGTATTATCTTAACCAATTATATTTTAGGCTCCCCGAGATCAGGGCTTTTCTTTCTTTTTCTTATTTGTATTCCCTGCATTAAGCACAGTGCCTAGCCAATAGAAGGCCTTCAACAAATGTTAATTGCTTGGAAAACTGATTGTAAAAGAGAATTTCACAGTACTGTGTGGTGACTAACTTTGATACACTCAACTCTCCTCAGCAATATAAGGATCTAAGACAATTTCAAAAGATGCATGATGAAAACTGCTATCCACGTCCAGAGAAAGGACGATGGAGTCTGAATGCGGATTGAAGCATACTATTTTCTCTTTTTTGGTTGTTTCTTCTTCCTCATGTATTTTTTTTCCTTTGGTTCTAATTCTTCTTTACAACATGATTAATATGGAAATATGTTTAACATGATTATACATACATAACCTATATCAGATTTCATGCTGTCTTGAAGAAGGGGGAATGGCAGGAGGGGGAGAAAATTTAGAACTCCAAATCTTATATAAGTAAATGTTGAAAACTAAAAAACAAATAAATATATTTTTAATTTTTTTTATTTTTTAATAAATTTATTTTTAATTTTCAACATTTACTTCCACAAGATTTTGAGTTCCAAATTTTCACCCCATCTCATCCTTCCCCCCACCCCAAGATGGCATGCATTCTGAATATCCCTTCCAATAATCTGCCTTCCCATCTATCTCTCCCCTCCTTCTCTTATCCCCTTCCCCTTCTATTTTCCTGTAGGGCAGGATAGATTTCTGTACCCCATTTCCTGTATTTCTTATTTCCCAGTTCAATGTGAAAACTTTTTTTTAAAAGTGTGTTTTTAAAACTTTGGGTTCCAAATTTTCTCCCTTCCTCCCTCCCCACCCACCTTCATTGAAAAGGCAAGTAACTCAATATAGGTTATACATGTGCAGTTATGTAAAACACTTCCATAGTAGACATGCTTTGAAAAACTAACTCTATTTCTCTTAATCCTATCCTGCCCCCTCATTTATTCTATTCTTTCTTTTGACCCTTTCCCTCCTCAAAAGCATTTGTTTCTGATTACCCTCATCCCCAATCTTCTCTCCTCTCTATCATTCTCCTACTCTCTTGTCCCCTCACCCCCCCTATTTTCCTGTAGGGTAAGACAGATTTCCACACCCAGTTGAGTGTGTATGTTATTCTCTCCTTAAGTCAAATCCTATGAGAAGAAAATTCACTCATTCCCTTCCCCTATTTCCCCTCCACTGTAAGAGCCTTTTCTTTTGTTTTTTTTCTGAGATAATTTACCTCATTCTACCTCTCCCTTTCTCCTTCTCCTAGTATAATCCTCTATCACCCCTTAATTTTATTCTCCAGATCAACTCACCCTGTGCCCTCTATCTATCTATTTATCTATCTGTCTATCTATATATCTGTCTATCTATCTATACATATATATGTATAATTTTTCCCTCCAACTACCCTAATATTGACAAAGGTCTCATGAGTTACAAATATCATCTTTCCATGCAGGAATGTAAACAGTTTAACCTTAATAAGTCTCTTATGATTTCTCTTTCCTGTTTACCTCTTCATGTTCCACTTGAGTCTTGTATTTGAAAGTCAAATTTTCTATTCAGCTCTGGTATTTTCAACAACAATGTTTGAAAGTCCCCTATTTCTCTGAATGACCATTTTTTTCCTCTGAAGGCTTATACTCAGTTTTGCTGGGTAGGTGATTCTTAGTGGTAGTCCTATCTCCTTTGCCCTCCAGAATATTATATTCCATGCTCTGCAGTCCCTTAATGTAAAAGCAGCTAAATCTTGTGTTATCCTGATTGTGTTTCCACAATACTTGAATTGTTTCTTTCTGGCTGCTTGTAATATTTTCTCCTTGACCTGGGAACTCTGGAATTTGGCTACTATATTCCTAGGAGTTTTCCTTTGGGGATCTCTTTCAGGAGGAGATTGGTGGATTCTTTCAATTTCTATTTTTCCCTCTGGTTCTAGAATATCAGGGCAGTTTTCCTTGATAATTACTTGGAAGATGATATCTAGGCTCTCTTTTTGATCATGAATTTCAGATTCTCCAATAATTTTTAAATTCTCTCTCCTGGATTGATTTTCCAGGTCAGTTGTTTTTCCAATGAGACATTTCACATTGATTTCTAATTTTTCATTCTTTTGAATTTGTTTCACAGTGTCTTGATGCCTCATAAAGTCACTAGCTTCCAATTGCTCTATTCTAATTTTTAAGGAAGTATTTTCTTCAGTAATCTTTTGGACTTCCTTTTCCATTTGGCCAATTTTGCTTTTTTAGGACATTCTTCTCCTCATTGGCTTTTTGGACCTCTCTTGCCATTTGGGTTAGGCTATTTTTTAAGGTGTTATTTTCTTCAGTATTTTTTTGGGTCTCCTTTAGCAAACTGTTGACTTGTTTTTCATGATTTTCTTGCAAAACTCTCAGTTTTTCCTCTACTTCTCTCACTTGCTTCTCAAAATCCCTTTTGAGCTCTTCCAAGGACTGAGACTGATTCATATTTTTCTTGGAGGCTTTGGATGTAGGAGATTTGTCTTTGTTGTCTTTTTCTGGTTGTATGTTTTGATCTTCTTTGTCACCAAAGTAAGATAATATAGTCTGACTCTTTTTGCATTGCTTTCTCATGATCCAGGCCAATTACTTGAGTCTTAAACTCTTTGTTAAGGTAAGAGTCTGCTTCCAATATGAAGAGTATACTGTCCCAAGTTTCGGGGTTTATACAGCTGTTTTCAGAGACACTTCTAGGGACCTGTAAATTTTCAGTTCTTCCAAGGTGGTATGATAAGGTGCGAGGTGTTTCCTCTCCACCACCTCTGCACCAACAAGCTCCACCATGCCAGGGCTCCTTCTCCCCCCAGGACTGCCCCTCAGAACTATGACCCAGATCCAAGCATGGGCAAAGCAAGAGATTCCTGCCTCAGCACTGGCAAATAGATCCCTGCAATCCCCCTCTGATCAGCCACTTGATTCCCCCTCAGTCTGTGGGCCTGAAGCTCAGGAGGCAGCCACTGCCCTTGGTGGCAGTTGAGGTCTAGCTTCTACCACTCACTGTAGTCAGACTTTTCCCACTGACCTTCTAAGTTGTGTTTGGTTTTCATGGATTGAGAAGTCTGGAAACCACCTCAGCTGCCTATGATTCAGTCCTCTGAGGCCTGCTCCAGGGTTGCTGTGGCCTGAGCACCCAAACTGCACTGTGCTCCTCTCCCTGCCCGGTGCAATACACCTTTCAGATCAACCATCCAGGTTGTCTTGGGCTGGAAATTTGTTTCACTCTGTCTTTTTGTGGGTTCTGCTGCTTTAGAATTTGTTTAGAGCCATTTGTTTTTACAGGTATTTGGAGGGGTTTGGGGGAGAACTCAAGAAAGTCACTGCTTTCACTCTGCCATCTTGGCTATGCTCCCCATAAATACATTTTTTTAAAAGAAAACTTCAGCAATCTTATTTTCCCCTTGCTTTCTTTCCTCATTTCTTCAATTCAAGTATATAACTTTAACTCATAAAATATTGAAATTAATCTCCAAATACCATTTCCATTCCATGGACAAGGAAATGAAGACATATGAACCAGACAAACTATAAAAAACCCAATACAATATATGAAACATTCATTAAGCACCCAATATGTACTATCAAACATGCTAGTTGGCAAGGGTATAATGACAAAAAAAAAATCCTTTCCCTCCAGAAACTTACATTCTTACTTATATTGGCATAATGAGTTAACAAAGTTAATTCATCTAACTAATGCTGTGAGAAATGGTAAGCCAAGTTGTTTTTTTTCCCCACCAAAGTCATTCACTTTCTCCTTGATGTCTTTTCAAATCATTTTGTCATAAATTTCTATTCTTATTTGCATACTCACTGAAAGGGCCCCTTTGTTGTTTCATAAAGGTTGTGACATTGAATATGTTAGCATAACTCCACATGACATGAGGTAGTAACACATATCCAATCTTCATTGATTATAATAAGCACATTTTTTCAGGAAAATCTATAGGAAGAAATGTTAGTAGAATGCTTATAGAAATTCATTTGCTAAAGCTGCTAGGTCAGATAATTCACAAATTGGTTATAGAATTCACCACCTATTGTCAACCTGACCTTTCAAAAACTTCTGATGGAACTCTATGAATGTTCTGTACCACACTTTCTAAATCTCTACTATGGTAATATGACTTTCTAGTTTACATTACAGATGTAACTATCTTACTACCTTATATTATAAGATATTACTACCTTATTTTATAATCTTACTACTTTACATTCTAATATCCATTAAATCAGAGACAGTTCATCTGTTAATCCATGGTGCCCAGAACTTTACTTTGGACATAGCAGATACAAAATAAATATTTGTTTGATTGGACAAAGATTTTATTACTAGGTAGAATATTAATATGCTATAGAGACTGATGTTACATTTTGAATTGGGGCAGCTAGTTAGTTCAGTGAATAGAGTGCTGTCCCTGAAGTCAGGAAGACCTGAGTTTAAATCCAGCCTCAGACACTTAATAGCTATGTGACCCTAGGCAAGTCATTTAACTCAGTTTCCTCATCTGTAAAATGAGCTAGAGAAGAAAATGGCAAATAGCTCCAGTATCTTTGCTAAGAAAACCCCAAATGTGATTACAAAGAGTCAGACAGAACTAAAATGACTGAAAAAAAATTAGAAAGATATATTTTTTTTCTCAGTAACTCAAAACAACTTGTTCTCTTTCATCACCTGAAATAGCAGGAACTACAATTTCATTTTATAAACAAGGATAATGAGGCACAGTGAGTTTAAATCATTTTTCTCAGATTCTAGAATATTATCAATGTTGCTACTACTACTACTTCTTCTAGACATATGTCTTCTCTATGTCTACATTTCTGTGTCAATTAAAGATCCTAAGTTTGAAGGAATAGGGGCAGAAAAATCAAGAAAAAATGTTTTCAATGTAGGAAATACTAAATCATCATTTAAAATTTTCCCAAAATATACCTACTTGACTATGTTGAGCTATTTAAAAATAAATAAATGTATAAACATTAAATTTGGTCATTGCTGACACAATGGTGACAGAGTAATATAATAGGATGTAGCTTCTCTACAAGAAATGATGGGCATGAGCAATCAAAGAAGCATGGAAAGATATATTTAAATTGATAAAATCAATTAAATAGACCTAAGGAAATGATATGCACAGTAACTATAGTAAAGTAAATAAAAATAACACTAAAAGAAACCCCAAAGATATGGAGTCATAATGACTGGTCTTTATCCTAGAGAAAAGATGAGGAAATGTACATCCTTTTTTTTTCCTCAAAGAGGTGAAAGTTTATAGGTATATGATGCTACATACAGTCAGATACAGTGATGGTGTCATCTGGCTTCATGTAAATCTTTCTTTTTTTCTTGGTGTGGGGCGGAGTTGCAGAAATTCATGGCAACCTGCAAGTGACTATGATGCAAAAACAAAAAATATCAATTAACTTTTAATTAAAAATAAAACTAAAATAAGCTTATTTTTTCTCTTTTGAACATCTTATTATGAAATCACAGGGGGCAATTAGACAGAGAGACACAGATAGATAGATAGATAGATAGATAGATAGATAGATAGATAGATAGATAGATAGTTAGAGATAGATATATAAATATAGATATAAATAGATAGAAAGCATTTAGCTCTCTTCCTTCCTATATTTCCAATCTCCTTACACATTACTTTCATCCGCATACTTTACAGTTCAGCTATTCTGGCATCCTTGCTGCTCCTTAGAAATGACACTTTTTCTCTCATCTCCGTGCCTTTGCACTAATTGTCAGTCATCCCTGGAATGCCTTCTCTCCTCACTTCTGCCTTTTAGAATTATGCATTTAATTTATTCAAAACTCAATTAAATATTAGTCTCTGGAGCAAGACTACCGTTAAGCTGCTAGTGCATTCACCATTAGGTTACATATACTTTGTATATTTCTTATATGTACCTTTTTATGTATTTATTATCTCCCTCATAAGGATATAAGCTCCTTGAGGACAGTAAGAACTTGATATGGACAGTGCCTTTGACATAGCAAGTACTAGATAAATGTTTGTTGATGGATTGATTGGTTTCTTTGATAGAGACAGTATAACTCTTAAAGCTACAAAATTTGCTTTCTAGGGTTTCTGAAGCACTTGTAAAATTACTGATTCATGGCACATTTTTTCAACTTATACTTACATGTTTTTCTTGGCATATGTAGCTCCCCCATGAATTTCAGAGGTCAGACTGAAGATCAATTACAAGATGAGAATTGGAATTAATTTTTCCCTCAGTTTGGAAATCATCCTACAAAAACCAAATACCATTTCACCACCTATTACTTTTACTGCTTCATTGTCTCATTTTTGTGCAAAAAATGATTACCTAATTTCACGGAAGCTTTTTATACCTTGATTCAAAAAGTTGTACTCATTCTATGTTTTAGAACAACGTACATTATACTAAAAACTAACAACAGGTACTCTGATCCTCTGATGTCAAGTGATCAATTCAGCTGCATAATTAGTGAATTAAGTTTTAGCACAGGATGGCCATGATCAGTCTTGTCTAATAATTAGTGGAGAACAGGGAAAATATTAGTAGCTAAGTAACCATATTCATTATGATAATTGACTTTTATTCCATTGAAAGATTTCTACAGCATTGTGAATCAGAGAATGAAGCTTGATACCTTTATTAATTATTGTTTTAGTGTATACAAAAAGCATATCTGTGTTCTGGATTATATATTATGAAAATTATAGCACAAGCCTTTATTAATATTGCACATAACCTAAACTTCTGCCGTTTGAAATTACATAAAACAGTTTCTTTTCATTTTGCACTTTGGAATTATTTTTCATAGGATCACAATTTTTGTGCTTTTAAGGATTTGACATTTTTCTCAGGAGCACCACTGGAGAAGGTTGTATGGTACAGGGATAGGGCAATATATATTCAGATTTCTCATTAAACATTATCAACTGCCTGAGCAACAACACCATAGCAGATAAAATGACCAAAACACCATATTCAGAAAGTGACCAAGGCTTCTAGCATCATCTAGGAGGGTAGGAAGGAAGATTTAAGTTGTGCAATAAATAGTCTTGTTCATTTGGGTACTCAACATGTAACTACTGTATTATTTGCTACAGGGAATGCTAATTGGACATCAGTCAAACTGATACTTTTGAGCCTTGAGGGAATCACCAACTCATCTCCTCATAAATCTGTTCATTGTTTCTGTAGAATTATGAGATTATATCAGACCTGGAGTAGTTCCAGGAAAGTGAGCTGCTAGGAGAGTACTATTTTGTGAAAAAAATACACAAAGATGATAGAGTGCATTGCAAAGAGTTAAAAGAACTTGAGTTACTATTCCACCCTTGATACTGTCAACGTCCAGAGTTTGGTCTAAGAAAGACAGGTTATATCCATTGTTTTATTTCTTTCAAAGCAGGCAGTATGCATGCATGGGAGCTGCAGTTTAGAACTGGACTCTCTAAAGGAGTCAGTCCAGAACTGGGCACATTTTGCGGTTAGACTGTACAGTTTATATACCCTTCCAACAGGGGCTGATGTCATCCCATCATCATTCACCCCTGGAAAATATCTCTATACCAGACCACTCCCAACCATAACAGATCATTTCCAGCCCTGGGTTATATGGACAGAAGAATCTGTCTCCACCCAAGTCTGAGCAGAGCACAATGGGGGTTCCCTACCTTAGATTAAATTACTTTCCAGTGTGGGTAGGGGCTGACCAGACTAAGGAGAATCAATGCAATCTCATTATCAATAATGTCCTTCTGAAGATGAACTGAGCTTAAAGTCAGGATTTTGGAAGAAGGGGACTAGGGGATGCTCTGAATTTCATTTTTCAAAATATCCTTGTGTTCCCATGGACAAGTCCCTCTAGCTCTCATAGCCTCAATTTAAAAGTTCTTTGAAAACCTTTTTAAAGTATAATATAAATGTTGCTGTTGTTAATCAGTAAAATGGGGATAATAACACCTGTAGCACATACTTCTAAAGAGTGTTGTGGGGCTCAGGATTTTGTTTTTGTTTGTGGTAAAAGTTAAAGTATTCTGTCAATGGCAGCTATTACTGCTAACCCTGAGAACTGGAGTTTAGTTAGTGTAGAAGAGAAGAGAATGCAAGAGATGAAAATTTTATTTGGGAAGCCTAATAATTTTTATCTTTGTTTTTGTTCAGTTGTTTTTCAATCATGTCTAAATCTTCATGATGCCATCGGGGGTTTTATTGTCAGAGAAACTGAAATGATTTGCCATTCCCTTCTCTACCTCATTTTACAGATGAGGAAACAGGGCTAAATGAATTAACCAGGGTGACAAAGTTAGGGTCTGAGGACAAATTTGAACTCAGATGAGTCTTTCTTGCTCCAGACCTGGCACTCTACCCACTGTGCCACCTAGCTTGCCACCTAACTTGTTTACCTTTTAAAATTATCAACATTCTCAGTGTTCACAATGAGGCAAGGACTGGATCATGACTCCAGACTCTAGTCTAAATCAATAATGGTCCCTGGACAGCCCTACCTGATGTGAAAATAATGCAGCTTTTAGAAAAGGGGTACAGGCAGAATTTCAGGCTTGGTCAAACTCCAATTAACAAAATAAATACCTTAGCATTCTCAATGTCAGAGGATCCCCAAACCCAATGTTGAAAGCAAGTTTTATATACAGAAGGTCCCCTCCTCTTTATCCATTGAACATTGTATGTACATAGCTTTGTGTTAATGAAACATCGTTTCACTCAGGCATAAATGACATCTTATTTATCCACTAAGTATAAAACAACACTGTGTGATACAACATAGAGCTTCAGACACCTCTTCCAATAGAAGTCCCATGAATTCAAGTTTATTAATATCAGTTTGTCCTAAGTTATACAAACCTGGTAATCTGACTTTGCCAAAAATAACAAAATTTAAGCAATAGTTATTTTTAAAAAATATGATAGATTCGTTTAAATTCTGGGCTACATTAATATAATTAAAATATGTTTTTTTTAATTTGCAAAATATATTTCACTCTAGAATACATCTATTAAATAGAATAAAGGACATTCAATTATAATTAAATTCAGAAGTAACTAATTATTAGCTAGGAAAGAAGTGTCTATTTTTGAAGATGTGGTAAGCCTTCTTAGGCAGGTAACAAGCATTTATCAAGTGCTTACTTTTTGTTAGGCACTGGAGACACACATATAAGAAAAATAAATATATCCTCTATCCTCAAGAAACTTAAATTCTAATAAGGAAAGACAATATTGTTTATAGAATTCCATATCCGGTAATTTCAATTTCCATTTTTGTTTGGGCACATAATCTGAGACAGCTAAGAAAGAAGGTGACATAGCTAAGGCTTGTAAAAGAACATTGGCTCAGGCAGAGATATATTGTGTTGCAACCCAAACATTCCACAGGTACCTAATACTACTTCCTTTGTGGTTTTTGTTTGCTTGCTTTTCATGAGCTACTCTGGATTGACTTTACTGACTTCCCCAGACCCTGGACAAAGGATCTGAAGAATTCCTTCTTAATTCCTCTCTGGTGCTCTAGATTTGTTTACCCAATAAATTCTGGCATTTTTCTTTGCTACTAGGATCACAATACCTATTGGCTCACTTCCTTCCAAGTGTCAGGGATCACTTCCTGAGGTCCTATTAATTGCTCCCAATCATCTGCAAACATCAAATAGTGCTCAAAGGGGGAAATAATCCAACATTAGTCACTTTTCTTACTGTCACTTTCAATATTTACCATATTTTTCTTACTAGCAAACAGATGAATTTCTTAACCTCTCAGTGATTTTAGGTACCTCTCTAATACTACAAACTTTCTGAAGGAGAATTTTCTCATTGGTAAGCTACATGTATCATTGAAATCAGTAACAGAGAACAAAAGAAACAAAATAAAACAAACATAACAAAACAACACTATAAAAACAAACAATTCTTTACTTGTGATACATTTGATGTAAAGAGATCCATGAGACCTTTGTGAAACTTCATACAACATTCCAAAATCTATGCCTCAGAAAAATCTTGTGGACTCGTTAAGGTGTATTTCCTTAGACTATCATTAGTGGATCCTATTTTAACATTTTAGGCACATTTGGCTTTTTTAAAGCTGTAAGTATTAGAGGAAAAAAAAAAAGAGAATCTTTGATACCCAGCTTGTCATGGGAGGCTTTGCTCTGCCTTGGAGAAATCTCCCTGTCAGGTCAGTTTCATTCTAGAATACCAATAAGTCTTGAAAGAAGAATCCATTAGAAATTAATATTGATGAGTTGATCTAGAGTTAGTTTTAGGTTAGCATAAATAATCACTTCTGATTCTCCTAGAATAAAGAATATGAGAAATTTGCATGAAGAATTTTAGAAATATATTTTAGAAATATATTTTAGAAATATATATAAAAGGTATTTTTCATGGGAAGATTCAGATTTCAAGGAACTAATCCATTTTAAAATAGCAAACCAGAAACACTGAAAGTTTCTTAGTTGAAAGGAAAAAAGCTTGAATTTCTTTGAAGCCTCTTATTAGGTAGAATAAGTAAGGCACTTAAGAAAACTTCTCTCATCATATACTGAGATCAGGTTAAAATAGGTACATGATTTAGACATAAACTGTGATATCGTAACTAAGTTAGAGGAGTATGGAATAGTTTAGCTGTTAAATTTATGGATAAAAAAGAATTTATGACCAACCAAAAGATGGAGAGCATTATGTGATATGAAATGGATAATTTTTATTATATTAAATTAAAAAAGATTTTGTACAAACAAACCAAATGCAGCCAAAATTAGAAGGGAAAAAGGAAACTTGGGAAAAAATATTTTACAGCTAGTTTCTCTGATAAAGGTCTCATTTCTCAAATTTATGTAGATCTGAGTAAAATTTATCAGAATATACCTTTTCACAATTGTAAATGGGCAAAGGATGCAAATAGTTTTCAGAAGCAGAAATCAAAGGTCTCTATAGTCAAATAAAAATTGTCTAAATCACTGTTGACTAGAGAAATTCAAATTAAAACAACTGTTAGGTATTACCTCATACCTATTACATGTGCTAATATGACAGAAAAAGAAAATGACAGATGTTGGAGTACATGTGAAAAAAAATGGGACACTAATGCACTGTTGGTAAAGTTGTGAACTAGTCCAATCACTCTGGAGAGCAATTTGGAACTATGCTCAAAGGGCTATAAAACCATGCATACCCTTTGACCAATTAATATCACTACTATTGTATCCCAAAGATATTTTTTAAAAAGTCCCTATATGCACAAACATATTTATAGCAGCTCTTTTAGTGGTGGCAAAGATCTGGAAACTGAGGGGGTACCTATCAGTTGGGGAATGGCTGAGCAAGTTGTGGTATATGATTGTGATGTGATATTACTGCACTATAGGAAGTGACAAGCAGGACACTTTCCAAAAAGCCTGGGAGGACTTATATGAATTGATGCAGAGTGAAGTGCAGAACCAGGAGAACACTGTAAACATCAATATAGTGTGATGATCATTGTAGACAGTAACAGCCATATGGATAATGAATTGTGAATGACCTAGCTATTCTCAATAATACAATGATCTGGGGCAGCTAGGTGGTGCAGTGAATAGAGCACAGGACCTGGATTCAGGAGGACCTGAGTTCAAATATGGCCTTAGACACATAACAGTTACTAGCTGTGTGACCCTGGGCAAGTCACTTAACCCCCATTGCCCACCCCCCCAAAAAAAAGAAGAAAAAGAAAAAAATAATAATACAATGATCAAAGATAGTTCCTAAGAGTATATGATGCTAAAGCTACCCATCTCCACAAAAAAAACTCTGGACTCTGAATGTAGTTTGAAACATACTTTTTTTTTTTTTAACTTTCTTTACTATTTTTTTTTTGGTCTGTATTTTCTTTTGCAACATGGCTAATAAGAAAATGTTTTGCATGAATGCATATGTATAATCTGTATTGAATTTCTCCCCTTCAAGGCAGAGGGGGGATTGAGGACTAGGAAGGAAGGAGAGAAATAATTCAGAACCCAACATTTTAAAAAACAAATGTTAAAAGCTTTTGTGTACATGTAAATAAGTAAAAAAAAAAACAGAAAAAGAAACTTCTTCCATGCTTTATATTTGGTTTACATAACATAGATCACATTTTTACACTTGATTAAGTGAGTAAATGGTTATTACAAATCATACCACAGACCTTTAAGAACCATTGTGCTTAGATTGGTCTGTCAAAGGGCTAGTAAAAGCTATTATGGGAATAAGTAAAGTAAATTAATGTTCAGAGTAATGTTATAAAAGGTTCCTAAAAAGTGACTGATAATTCAATTCAATTCACTTTTGAAAAGTTAATTATGTTATTAGGTTCAACCAGCAAGTACCTTCTCTTTCTCTTTCCAACCTTTATCTCAAAAAAAGAAAAAAAACACCCCTTAACACCCAACAAACACACATACTTAAGCAAAACAGTTTCTCACATTAGTCATGTTAAAAAAAAATACATCTCATTCTACATCCCAAGTCCATAACTACACAGACAACAAACATGTATTAAGTGAACATTTAATGTAAGAAAAGATGATTTTTCCAGTGATTAAAAAAAGAAAGAGAGCGAGAGGGAGAGAGATGATCCTGATCTTACCCTAAAGAAACTTACAATTTATCGTTTTCACATGGGGGAGTGTCAGGGGTGGAGATGAGATAAGTGTAAAGGAAAAATTCAATTAAAGTTCAATAACAAAAAGAGGAAAAGATGAATTTCACTCAGGGAATGGGAATAGGGTGCAAGGAAATCTTCATGAAAGATGTGGCACCTGGGTTGGACCTTGAACAAAGGAAGGATCTCAACAGCTAATAGTAAACTGTGATTATCTGGCAAACTTCAGATTTTCTTTTTTCATTGTGGTTTTGTTTTGTTTTGTTTTGTTTGTTTGTTTGTTTGTTTGTTTGTTTGTTTGTTTGTTTGTTTTCCCCAAAGAGGTAGCTAGGTGGGCTCTGGCCCTGGAGTCCGTAAGACCAGAGTTAAAATCCAACATCAGACATTACTTATGTGATCCTGGTCAAGTAAATTACTTACTGTCTGCCTCAAATGACGACAAAAGCCTCTACCATTTAGTATTGTTGTGAGGATTAAATGAGATAATATTTGTAAACTGTTTTGCAAACCTTAAAGCATGGTATAAATTGTAGCTATTACCATTATTATCAAAAAATCCATGGCCCAGAACCGAAAATACTACGACTGTGATCTTAACATGGGGTTAATATAACTTGCCTTTACATAGTACTTACTATGTGTCAGGCACTGTGCTAAGCATTTTTAAATTACCTCATTTGATCCTTGCCACAGCCATGGAAAGTCTGTGCTGATATCATCCCGATTTTATAGATATGGAAGCTGAGGCAAACATGGGTTATAGGACTTGACCTGGGTCACATAGCTAGTAAGTGTCTGAGGTTGGAGTTGAAGTCTGGTCTTCCTGACTCCAGGCCTGATACTTCAATGACTGTGCCACCTAGCTCCACATCCCTATTGCCTACACACATGCCTATGTCTCCCTCAGTCTAAACAAAGACCAAAAACAAAAGCAAAAACAAAACAAAACCACCTCAATAGATTCCACCACGAATCTTGTCATTTTAATGTTCACATATCTCACATTATATATCCTCATCTCACTAGACACACAACTATCACCCTAGTTTAGGCCCTCTTCATTCTCTCCTGAACTATTGCAATAGTTGGTCTCCCTGCCTTCCTTTGCCCCTATAAGTTGAAAAACTTAAATTTAAAAATATCCAATCGTATCCATCACTCACTTAGCTGCCAAAGCGATTTCTTAGCTTTCTCTACTCAATAAACTACAGCAGCTCCCTATTACATTGAGGACAAATATGAAGCTTTCTGTTTACCAATTAAAGTGTTTCACAATCTCATACTTTCCTTTCTTTTCTGTCTTTTTATACTTCACTCACCACAATGCACCACGTAAGCATATGTAATCAACTGTTGTGGTGTTACTTGTACTTGGCAATCTGTCTCCTGTTTCTGTACCTTTGCACTGGCTGCCCCTCCTACCTGAAATGCTCTCCCATAACACCTTTATTTCTTCTTTTCCAAGGCTTCCTTAAAGACTCATTTCAAACATTATCTTCCATAGGCTTTACCCAGTTCCTCACAATACTAGAGCCTTCCCTCTGTGAATATTTGCTGTCTTATTTGTATGCATAGGTGCAACTAGGTTGTATAGTTGATAGAGCACTGGATCTAGAGTCAGGAAGAGCTGAGTTCAAATGTGATCTCACACGTTTGCTAGATGACCCTGGGTAAATATTTGTCCTCTACTTCACTTTCCTCAATTGTAAATTAGGGATAATAATAGCACTTACCTCCCAGGTTTGTTATAAGGATAAAATGAGATATTTGTAAACTACTTTGCAACCTTTAAAGGCCTAAATAAATGTTAACAATTTTATTATATATTTGTCAATTATTTATTTTATTTTATTATTCATTTATTTTTGTTATTTGTTCACCTAATTATTTATCTGTTATCTCCCTCACTAGATGTTCATTATTTGTACTTTATCTCTTGCCTTCTTCACAAGAATGGTTGCTCTTTGAGGGTGGATACTTTTTTTGTATTTGTATTACAATTACTTACAAGTATGTATTTGTATTGCAAGTACTTATCACAGTGCCTAGCACATAGTAAGTGCTTAAAAAAATCATTTTTGATTGAATTTGATTGCTACTCAGGTATTTTTCACTTGAATTCTTTGCTGTCCATGCTTTCTTCTCATGTATTTTTGTAGTCAATTTTTGAATTCATGTACTATATTTTAGATTTAATAAATTCTAATTTACTTTTTTTCCTTAATAGTATTGTTTTCCAATTACATATAAAGATAATCTAGAATATTCATTTTTATAGAATTGTGAGGTTCAAATTTTTCTCCATCCCTTCCGTCCCCTCTCCCCAAGACAGCAAGTAATTTGATATGAGTTATATATTCACAATCATGTTAAACATATTTCCACATTAGTCCTGTTGTGAAAGAATAATCAGAGCAAAAGGGGAAAATAATGAGAAAGAAAAAAAAGTGAAAATAGTATGATTTGATCTGCATTCAGACTCCATAGTTCTTTCTCATGATGTGAATAGCATTGTCCATCATGAGTCCTTTGGAATTGTCTTGGGTTATTGTTTTGCTGAGAAGAGCTATGTCTATCAAAGTTAATCATCACACAATGTAACTGTTGCTGTGTACGATGCTCTCCTGGTTCTGCTCAGGTCACTCAACATCAGTTCATGTAAGTCCTACTTTTTTTTTTTTCTGAAATGTGCCTGCTCATCATTTCTTATAGAATGCTATGATTCCAGTATATTCATATACCACGACTTCTTGTTAGATAGACTTGATTCTGCTCACGTCACTCAACATCAGCCATTCCCCAAATTAATGGGTAACCCCTCAGTTTCCAATTCTTTTCCACCACAAAAAGAGCTGCTATAAATATTTTCTATAGGTGGGTCCTTTTCCATTTTTATGTTCTCATTGAGATACAAACCTAGCAGTGGTATTGCTTCATCAAAGGGTATGCAAGGTTTATAGCTCTTGGTACCAAATTGCTCTCCAGAATGGTTGGATCAGTTCACAAATCCAATAATGCATTGTTGTTCCAGTTTTCCCCCATCTTTTCCAACATATATCAATTTCCTTTTCTGACAAATAAGTCAATGTGAGGTGGTACCCCAGACTTGTTTTAATTTGTACTTCTCTGATTAATAGTCATTTAGAGTGTTTTTCATATGATTATAGATAGCTTCAATTTCTTCATCTGAAAATTGCCTGCTCATACCCTTTGACCATTTATCAACTACAAAAAGACATGTTCTCATAAATTTGACTCAGTTCTCTGTCAATTTGAGAAATGAGGACTTTTTCAAGATTGCTACACCTGTTTTTTTTTAATTCAGCTGAAGCATAATACATTCTACTCTACCCTTTTACCTTTACTCTGTGTGTATCTCTCTGCTTCAGATATGTTTCTTTTAACCAATATATTGTAAAATTATGTTTTTTAATCCACTCTACTATCTGCTTATGTTTTATGGGACAGTTTATCTCATTCACATTCACAGTTATGATTACTAACTGTGTGTTTCCCTTTATCTTATTTTTCTCCATTTATACTTTTCTCTCTCTTTTCTCACTTTCCCCCCTCACCAGAATTTTGCTTCTGACCACCACCTCCCTCAATCTGCCCTCCCTTCTCTCAGCCCCCCACCTCATTTTTCACCTTTAGCCTCCTACTTCGCTATAGGGTAAGATAAATTTCTACACCCTACTGAACATGCGTTTTGTTCGCTCTTTGAGCCAAATCTGATTAGAGTAAGGTTCAAACAATGTTCACCCTCTCTCTTCTTTCCCTCTATTATTTCTTTTGCACCACTGCATGTGATACATTTATCCTATTCTACCTCTCCCTTGCCTCTTCTCCCAGTACAAGCCTTTATTTCACCCCTTAATTTTTTCTCATATCATCACATCAAAGTCAACATATACCCTACCTTCTGTCTATATATACTCCTTTTAACTACCCTTATAGATATACAGTTCTCAAGAGTTACAAATATCATCTTTCTGTGTGGAGAAAACTCTTTAAATCTTACTGAATAACTTTTTTTTTCTTTTCCATTTACCTTTTTATGTTTCTCTTGAGTCTTGTATTTGAAGATTGAATTTTCTGTTTAGCTCTGGTCTTTCCATCACAAAAGTTTGAAAGTACCCCATTTCATTTAATGTCAATTTTGCTGAGTAGTTGATTCTTGGTTGTGATCCAAGCTCCTTTGCCTTTTTGAATATCATATGCAAGCCCTCCTTTAATGTAGAGGCTGCTAAATCCTGTGTAATTCTGACTGTGGCTCCTAATATTTGATTTTATTTTTCTTTCTGTATGTTTGCAGTATTTTCTCTTTTGCCTGATAGTTCTGGAATTTGGCTACAATATTCTTTGGAAATTTCATTTTGGGATCTATTTCAGGAATTGATTGGTGAATTCTTTCAATAACTATTTTATCCTTTGGTTCTAGGGTATCAGGGCAGTTTTCCTAGATAATTTCTTGAAAGAAATGGCCCAGGCCCTTTTTTTTTATCATAGACTTCAGGTAGTCCAATAGTTCTTAAATTATCTCTCTTGGATCTATTTTCCAGGTTAGTTGTTTTTTCAAAGAGGTTTTCTACATTTTCTTCTATTTTTTCATTCTTTTGACTTTGTTTGACTGATTCTTGATCTTTCATAGAGTCAAAGATTCCAATTGCCCAAATCTAATTTTTGGAGTATTTTTTTTAACTTTATTTTTAGCTTTCAACATTCACTTCCATAAGCTTTTGAGTTTTAAATTTTCTTCTCCTCCCTCCCCATCTCCCTCCCCAAGACAGCATACAATCTGATATAGGCTCTACATATACATACCAGGTAAACATGTTTTCACATTATTCTTGTTGTAAAGAAAAATTAGAACCAATAGAAGGAACCACAAGAAAGAAGAAACAAAACAGAAGGAAAAAAAGAGCAAATAGTATGCTTCGATCTGCATTCATACTCCATAGTTCTTTCTCTGGATGTGAATAATATTTTCCATCACGAGACTTTTGGAGATGTCTTAGATCCTTGCATTATTGAGAAAAGCCAAGTCTATCAAAATTAGTCATCACACAATGTGGCTGTTACTGTGTACAACATTCTTCCGGTTCTGTTCACTTTACAATCCATATGAGTCTTTCCACGTTTTTCTGAAATCCACTTGCTCATTATTTCTTATAGCACAATAGTATTGCATTAAATTCATATACCACAACTGGTTCAGCTTTTCCCCAATTGATGGGCATCCTCTCAATTTTGAGTTCTTTGCCACCACAAAAAGAGCTGCTATAAATATTTTTATACATGTGGGTCCTTTTCCCATTTTTATGACCTCTTAGGGATATAGCCCTAGAAGTGATATTGCTGGGTCAAAGGGTATGCACATTTTTATAACCTATTGGGCAGAGTTGCCCAATTCTAATTTTGAAGGAATTATTTTATTTGGTTAGCTTTTGTACTTCCTTTTCCATTTGTCCAGTTCCACTTTTAAAATTGGTTTCTCCAGTGGATTTTTTCCCCCATTTGACCAATTCCATTGTTTAAGGACTTGTTTTCTTCAGTCATTTTTTTTTGCTTCCTCTTCCAACCTGTTGACTCTTTTTCCCCCCACAATTTTCCTGCATAACTCTTATTTTCCCCCAATTTTTCTTCTACCTCTCTTATTTGATTTTTAAGATCTTTTTTGAGCTCTTCCAAGAGTATATTTTGGGCTTGAAACCAATTCATATTCCTCTTTGAGGCTTCACATGTAGGCATTTTGATGTTGTCCTGTTCTGAGTTTGTGTTTTGATCTTCCCTGTCACCATAGTAGCTTTCAATGGTCAGGGCTCTTTTCTTTTCCTTACTCATTTTTCAGCCTATTTCATGACTACTAAAGTTGAGCTCCTCTTTTGGGGCACAGGGACACCATCCAAAGCTCCTTATGCTTGGAGGCAAAGGTCTGGTCACTGCCTTTCCATCCTAGGGCCTCAGGTGCTTGTAGTTAACTTATTGAGCTGTTGGTGGCTGACCTAGCCCTGACTGTTGTGCTGGGGCTCTAGGACTCACAATTTGCCTTCTGCACTGGGGCTGGAGGCTTCACTGTTGGCCTGCCTGCTGATACAGAACTGACAGGCCTCAATTGCTGATCTGTGCTGTATCTGACAACCTCCTTCTGGCTTTCCCCAACACCATCTACACTATCCTGTGCTCCTTTTTTATCCCAGTGAGACAGACCTTTCCTGAAGTCCTTCCAAGTTATCCCTAGCTGGAAAATTGTTTTGCTCTGTCTTTTCTGTTGTTCCAGAATCCATTTGGAGGCTTGATTTAACATTGTTTCTGAGGGAAACCGGGGAGAGCTCAAGCAACTTTCCGGCTTCTCTCCACCATCTTGTCCTAACTATTTCACATTGCATCAATATTAAAGCCTACAAACATCTTACTGGGTCTTCATTTTGTCACCCAAAATATTAGTTATCATCCCCAACTTTCTGCCAACCAAAATTTTGCTAAGTACCTTACCTCTGCATTCAACCAAATCAGAGCCAAATGGCTCTCCAATAGCAAATTCTCTCTAGGCTGACCTCCAACCATTTGTTGCTATTCTTTGACTCTTGCCATTCAAATAGTTCTAAATCTTCCTATCTCATCACCTAGCCCCTATCTTTCTATTTTATGCACACAAATATTTTGAGAGATTTTGTTAAATGCTATGCTGAAAATTTTGACATAAAAATCCTGATCTATCATTCTAGTTAAATAAGAAAATAACATTACTATACAAGTATTTTAATAAGTTGTTTGTTGAGAATGCATGGCTCTTGGTTGGGAGCACTGCTTCTCTTTTGCAGTGTTCAAAATTTCACAATCACTTGAATTAATTTATTAGCTCCACACCAAATTCCCCAAAACATTGATATCAAAAATTATATATACAAATATGGAAAGGATTGAAAGCTATATGACAAATGTTAGCTAAAATAACTTCAGGTGTTTTTAAAAATAAATAATTTTTCATTGTATGTGGTAGACATTATTGCAGCTGAGAAAACTATTATATTTGGATAGCTTTTTCATTTTGTATTCCATCAGCTCTTTTTGTATAATAACCCCCTAGAAGTTTCACAGAGATGTTATACTTCAAAAAAGGATACTTTCAATAAGTAACATTCATTTTTTTAATTCCATTTAATTATGATATTCTAATACTTGCCTACTACTTTATTGAAAAAGATATGAGATTAAAAAAATGCAAATACTGTGGCCCATGACCTAAAAATTTTGTAATTTTTAAGTGGAGAAAAATTTTGCATGTTTGAATTATTTATTTATTAGACAACTAGATAATGAGAAAAGACCACGGGCATGGTGTGAGGCAGACTCAGGGTGAGGGGAAAAAGGAAAGAAATTCCAACTTGTTGTAGATATAAGGGAAGAGTGATTTTTTTGGTCACAAATTCACCTGGGTGAGGTGGCAGGTAAATACAAGGGATATGTGCACAGGAAAGAATACACACTTCTGGAATTTATTTTATCCCAATCTTCCACTAATACACTTACTGTTTTATAGGATTTCAAACTAACACAAGTGAAAATAGAAGATGCTGATTTTTTTTAATAACCCAAAGGCTCAGACTTGAGTATTATATTTAGATTTGAGTAGATAATAACACACATTGATAAAATGTGGAAGTAAAGTATCTTTCTATTAGACATTTATTTAATTGCTCAGAAAAAAAGGAAAGAAATACAATAGCTGGAAATATGGTGTATAGACTTACTAGATAAATTAGGCATGGAAATGTATCTATGACCAAGGAAAGAATAGAGGTTATCAAGGCAATGGTGATATCACGAAGTTGGGCATGAGCTGCAAAAGGAGTTAGTGTTGTAAAGTAGAAGCTGAAATTTATTGAAAGTTAAACATAATGAAAATCTGTATTCTAGTCCTTAGCCCTGTTATCTAACAGATATGTCTTTTTTCACTTTGGTGGGCCCAGTTCCACCCAAGTGATTTAGGCAAGTGATTTAGTTTGGATCAGTTGTTGAATGCTTCATGTAATGTTATGCAATCTCAAATGTCATGGCCTTGTAATTCATAACCTCTAAGATTCTTTCCAGAAGATGTACACAAACTTGGGAGCTAAGGCACTTTTTGAACTCCCTCCTCTCAAAATATTTTCAATTAAAGAAATTGGAAAATTATTGTGTATATGTGTGTGCATGTGTGAGTGCACTATTATCAAGCTCTACTTTTATAATTGAGATCAATGGGGAAAATAGGCTTCACTAAAGCAAATTTTATTGTGAGAAACTTCCTTAGAACATATTTAATTTATAAATACACTTTTGAGACACCCTATATGCAAAAACACCCAGCTGTGTACTATGTAGATAATAAGATCAAGTGAGATGATAATAAAATTTGTAGGAAAAAAGATACAACCTATAATAGAATACCTGGAAATGTTCAGTATAATAGATTCTACATGACATTGATGGTTGAAAGTCTCTTTAAGGCTCTTTTTATTTGTATTGTGAAGGACAAACTTTTTTGTTTTGTTTTTGCAAATGCAAGAAGGAATTGATGGTACTGAGAATGTATTTCAAATGTCACTGTGACAACAAACAGTAATAATTAAAATATAACCCAAATGCAGTTCATTTGGGTAAATATATCAGATTATAATGAAGACTATCACTTAAAAATGTATTACAAAACAATAAATCACTTGAAGTAGTGGCCAAATAAAACATAAAATCCAATGAACAATTCATGTAATGTTATGCAATCTAAGTTTGCAGAGAACTTCTAGCTGCTTAAAGGCTTTCCTAATCTTTGTGCTGATTGAGCATCATATAATTAAATATCTGAACCCCCAGAAAAGGAAGAAAGTGTTGGTTCATTTAAATGGACACCCAAGGAATCAGGAACCTGCCAATTCCATTCCAAATTGTTCCTTCCTTTGACTCTATTTCTGTAATTATATGTTTTGTTTGTGAGGCATGTTGGAATATATTTTGTCAAGAAATTGGCAACCTTTAATTCTTTTGGCAAGTCAAATTACAGTAAACATAATATGCAGAACTAGAAGAAGGTACTTCTAGAATTATGATGTAAAGAATATGTTGTGTCAGGATAATAAATAAAAGAGTGAGAATAAGTAGTTTGCTTTTTGCAGGTGTTTTGATGTAGGAGATAACTTTATGAGCATCAATTTCTCTGTGAATCAAGTTGGTGTTTTATTTGAGCACCTACAAGAATGAAAAACTCCCTACAGGGGTATGCAATTTACAGTGAAAAACTCCTGTGTGATTTCCTTTTAAATCATTTTCCCCCTACTTGTTTCCCTTGTCATTTTAAATATCTCCTAGGCTGCTGTATTTTTAGGCTGCTAATTAACTGTCAATAAATCAAACTGTCTTTCCTCCCCTTCAAGTAGATTCACAGTATGACAGTTGAAACATCAAAGATAACGACACAAATCTCTGTTAAGCCACAGATGGAAAAGGGAAGATGAGAGAATACTTTGTGTCATTTCTTGCATTATTTTTTATTTACTTTGAAATAGAAGTTTCAGGGATGGAGCCAAGATGGCAGAGGGAAAGCAGTGACTGTCTTGAGCTCTCTCCCAAAACCCTCCAAATACCTAAAAAAATGGCTCTAAACAAATTCTGAAGCAGCAGAACCCACAAAAAAGACAGAGTGAAACAAATTTCCAGCCCAAGACAGCCTGGATAATTGATTGGAAAGGTATATTGTGCTGGGCAGGGAGAGGAGCGCAGTTCGGCGTGGGTGTGCAGGCCGCAGCTACCCTGGAGCAGGCCTCAGAGGACTGAATCGTGGGCAGCTGTGGCAGTTTCTAGACGTCTCACCCCCTGAACACCAAAGACAACTTAGAAGGTCAGTGGGAAAAGTCTGTGACTGCGGTGAGAGAGGAGGTAGGTCTTAGCCTCAAGTCTCGAGCGTGGTTCAGGGCAGCAGCTTTTGCCTGTGCTTCCAGCCCACAGAATGAGGGGGAATCAAGTGGCTGATCAGAGGGTAATTGCAGGGATCTCATTGCTAGTGCTGGAACTTCTTGCTTTACCAGTGCTTGGATCTGGGTCACAGTTCTAAGGGGCGATCCTGGGGCAAGGAGGAGCGCTGGTGCGGTGGAGCTTATTGTGGCAGTGGAGAGAAAACACCTCACCCCATATCAAAGCATGTTGGAAGAACTGAAAATTTACAGGTCCCTAGAAGTAGCTCTGAAAACAACTATACAAACCCCCAAAGCTTGGGACAGTACACTCTTCACATTGGAAGCAGACTTTTACCTTAAGAAAGAGTTTAAAACTCAAGTAATTGGGCCAGATCATGAGTAAGCAGCACAAAAAGAGTCAGACTATATTATCTTACTTTGGTGACAAAGAAGATCAAAACACAAAATCAGGAGAAGACAACAAAGACAAAGTTCCTATCCAAAGCCTCTAAGAAAAATATGAATCAGACCCAGGCCTTGGAAGAGCTCAAAAGGGATTTTGAGAAACAAGCAAGAGAAGTAGAGGAAAAACTGAGAGTGATGCAAGAAAATCATGAAAAACAAGTCAACAGCTTGCTAAAGGAGACTCAAAAAAATACTGAAGAAAATAACACCTTAAAAAATAGCCTAACCTAAATGGCAAGAGAGGTCCAAAAAGCCAATGAGGATAAGAATGCCCTAAAAAGTAAAATTGGCCAAATGGAAAAGGAAGTCCAAAAGATTACTGAAGAAAGTACTTCCTTAAAAATTAGAATAGAGCAATTGGAAGCTAGTGATTTTGTGAGAAATCAAGACACTGTAAAAAAAAATCCAAAAGAATGAAAAATTAGAAAACAATGTGAAATATCTCACTGGAAAAACAACTGACCTGGAAAATAGATCCAGGAGAGAGAATTTGAAAATTATTGGACTATCTGAAAGCCATGATCAAAAAAGAGCCTAGACATCATCTTTCAAGAAGTTATCAAGGAAAACTGCACTGATATTCTAGAACCAGAGGGAAAAATAGAAATTGAAAGAATCCGTCAATCTCCTCCTGAAAGAGATCCCCAAAGAAAACTCCTAGGAATATTGTAGCCAAATTCCAGAGTTCCCAGGTCAAGGAGAAAATATTACAAGCAGCCAGAAAGAAACAATTCAAGTATTGTGGAAACACAATCAGGATAACACAAGATTTAGCTGCTTCTGCAGTAAGGGACCACAGGGCATGGAATATAATATTCCAGAGAGCAAAGGAGATAGGATTACAACCAAGAATCACCTACCCAGCAAAACTGAATATAATCTTTCAGGGGAAAAAATGATCATTCAGTGAAATAGAGGACTTTCAAACATTCTTGATGAAAAGATCAGAGTTGAATAGAAAATTTGATTTTCAAATACAAGCCTCAAAGGGAACATGAAGAGGTAAACAGGAAAGAGAAAATCATAAGAGACTTACTAAGGTTGAACTGTTTACATTCCTGCATGGAAAGATGATATTTGTAACTCATGAGATCTTTGTCAGTATTAAGATAGTTGGAGGGGAAAAAATTATATGTATGTATTTATAGATATAGATAGATAGAGGGCACAGGGTGAGTTGAAAATGAAGGGGTCATATCTGGAGTATTAAATTAAGGGGTGAGAGAGGAATATACTAGGAGAAGGAGAAAAGGAGAGGTAGAATAGGGTAAATTATCCCACAAAAAAAAAACAGAAAAGAAAAGGCTCTTACAGTGGAGAGGAAATGGGGGAAGGTGAGAGGGAATGAGTGAATCTTATTCTCATAGGATTTGACTTAAGGAGGGAACAACATACACACTCAATTGGGTGTGGAAATCTGTCTTACCCTACAGGAAAATAGGAAGGGAAGGGGACAGGAGAGTAGGGAAATGATAGAGAGGAGGGCAGATTGGGAAAGGGAGTAATCAGAAGCAAATGCTTCTGAGGAGGGACAGGGTCAAAAGAAAGAACTGAATAAATGGGTGGGTGGGATAGGATTAAGGGAAAGAGAGTTAGTTTTTCACAACATGTCTACTATGAAAGGGTTTTGCATAACTGCACATATATAGCCTATATTTAGTTGCTTGCCTTATCAATGAGGGTGGGTGGGGAGGGAAGAAGGGAGAAAATTTGGAACCCAAAGTTTTAAAAACACATGTGTAAAAAAAATGTTTTCACATGCAACTGGGAAATAAGAAATACAAGAAATGGGGTATAGAAATCCATCCTGCCCTACAGGAAAATTGAAGGGGAAGGGGATAAGAGAAGTGGGGGAGAGATAGAAGGGAAGGCAGACTAGGGGAAGGGGTATTCAGAATGCATGCTATCTTGGGGTGGGGGGAGTGGCGAGATGGGGTGAAAATTTGGAACTCAAAATCTTGTGGAAGTAAATGTTGAAAAGAAAAAAAATAAAAATTACCATTAAAAAAAAAAGAAATGAAGTTTCAAATAAATTGCTCATGGAGGAAAGTTCCACTATGAGTGTACAATTGTTCCACATGTTCCAAAGTTCCACAATGGAGTGGACAATTAGGATCTTGGTTGTAGAGATGAATTCAAATTAGATATATATTTTAGCTTTGCAATATAAATAGCCCTCTCTTGGCAATCTTGTCTCTGACCATGCCTAAAGAAAATAGAATGAATATATTCTAGGACAGCTTTGGATAACCATAGTCTTCCTATTTTCTCTGAGAATGATTTACAGTAAGAGAGACTTTAGGAGAAGCTATGAGGTATTGGAACACATTGACAAAAGGGTTTGTGATCATTTTCTGTGAAGAGTACTTTTTTTTTTAATTTAGAAAATTGTTTTGATTTTAAGTCATTAATGGTGTCTTTAGATAAAAATCTATCTATTTTTCAATTCTCATTCTGCCAAAACTAATTCTTTCTTCCTATCTTTATTTGCCTCTTTATCGTCATTTTGCTTAATATCAAAAGGCTAAGTCCTTGGTTCACTGTTTTCTTCTACATTTACTTTCTTAGGAAAAAAATACCTTTTCCCTGGACTTTAACCATTACTGCATGAATGATGACAACTGAGTCCACATGCAAGCTTCAACTTCTCCTTTATATCAAAGTCCCTTGAAAACTCCCCTTGTGTACCCTGCCATCCCCTTAAACTTACCAAATTGTGTGCTTTTGACTCTCAGTTTGTCTATATCTGTTATTGTTCCAAACCAAGAACACTTTTTTTGGGGGGGAGAGGTGTTGCTGTTGTTGTTGTTTTCATTTCTTCCTCCTCTTATCTGAAGCCTGTCAACACTGTTGTCAAAAAGAATGAGGGTTCAAAAAAGGTCATTGAATGTGTCAACTAAGAGATCATTGGTAACTTTGAAGGGAGCTGTTTCAGTAAATGATAAGGTTGTGCTCTTCCATTTACAATATCTCTGAAGTCTATTCTATCTTCCCCATTAAGACATCAAAACATCAAAACATCATCTGGATGACTTCTTTTGCTTCTAAGCTTCCTGTCTTCAGGTTCTCTCCTCTGTAATACATATTCAACACCTCTGATAAATCAATCATATAATTGATCAACAAACATTTATTAAATGCTTACTATGTGCTAGGCATTTTAGTGCTAGGAATACAAAAAGAGGCAACAGACATTCTTTGCCCTTAAGGAGCTTACAATCTAATGGGAGAGACAATGAATAAACAAATATAAACAAACAAGCTAGACATAGCATAAATAGGAAATAATCAACAGAGGGAAGCCACTAGAATTAAGAGAAGTTAAGAAAGTTTTTTTGTGAAATAAGTGACTTTAGTTGGAACTTAAAGGAAGCTAGGGAAGTCAGTAGATGGACATGAGGAGGGAGAACAGTCCAGACATGGGGGATAACTAGAGAAAATATCCAGAGCCAAGAGATAGAGTTTCTTGTTCATGGAACACTCAGGAAGCCAGTTTCATTGAATCAGAGTATCTGGAGGGGAGAAAGGTAGGAGGAGACTAGGTTATAAAAGACTTTGAATGCCAAGTACAGAATTTTTTTTATCTGATCCTGGCAGTGACAGGGAGCCACTGGAGCATCTTGAGTAGGAGACTAAACTGGTCGATCAGATCTGTTTCAGGAAAATCACTTTAGTGACTGAATGAAGGATGGATTAAAATAGAGAGAGACAGGCAGACTTACAAGCAGGCTATTGCAATAGTTCAGGTGTGAAATGATGAGTAGTTGCAGTGTCAGAGCAGAGAAGGTAGGGTATTCAAGAGGTTTTGCAAAAGCAAAATCAATAGGCCTTGGCAAGGAATTGAATGGAGGGTGGGAAATAGTGAGGAGTCAAGGATGATTCCTTGGTTGCAAACTTGAGGGACTGGGAGAATGTTGTTACCCTCTACAATAACAGGAAAGGTAGGAGGGGAAAAGAGTTTAGGGGAAAAGATAGTAAGTTCTGCATTGGATATGTTGAGTTTAAGATGTTCCTTGTACATCTAGTTCAAGATGTCTGAACGGAAGTTGGAGATATAAGATTGGAAGTCAGTAGAGACATTAGAGCAAGATAGGTAGTGATGGTGATTAAATTGATGGAAGTTGATGAGATCACCAAATAAAGTAATATAGAGGAAGAAGAAAAGAAGGCCCAGGACAGAACCCTGTGGACCACCTATGATTAGAGGGCAGGATCTGTATGAGAATCCAAGAAAAAAGATTGATGGGTAGGAAGATAGGTAGGAGGATATTAAGTAGAAAATGGTGTCCTGAAAACCTATAAAGAAGAGAGTACCAAGGAGGAGAGGGTAGTCAATAGACTCTTCTACTGTCAAAGACTGCAAAGAGATCAAGAAGAATGAGGACTGAGAAAAAAACATTAAATTTGGCAACTAAGAGATTCTTTGTAACTTTGGATAGAGCAGTTTCAATGGAATGATAAGGTTGGAAACTGGATTGTAAGAGATTAAGAAAAGAGTAGAGGAAAGAAAATGGAGATACCTATTGTAGATGGCCCTTTCCAGGAAGTTAGCTACAAAAAGCAGAAGAGGTAAAGAATGATAATTAGCAGCAAAAAATTGATCAAGTGAGTTTTTTTTCAGAATAGTGTAGACATGGACATCTTTGGGCAATAAAGAATGATCCAATAGACAGGATGAGGTTGAAAATAAGTGATAGAGAGGCAGCTAGGTGGTGTAGTAGATAGAGCACCAGCCCTGGAATCAGGAGGACCTGAGTTCAAATCTGGCCTCAGACACATAACATTCATTACCTGTGTGACTCTGGGCAAGTCACTTAACCCCCATTGCCTCACCAAAAATAAATAAATAAATAAATTAGAAAATAAATGATAGAGAATAGAATAACAGAAAGGGCATTCTGTTGGAAGAGTCAGAATGGAATGATATCACTTGAGTAGGCAAAGGAGTTAGCTTTGGTAAGGAATCCACCTCAACATGTGAAAGAGGGGTGAAGTAGGTAGTGGAAAGGCAAACGAGTGATGTAAGACTGGGTAGAAGGAGGATGAGGGATCTCACAGTGAATGACCTCAGTTTTTTTCTCTAAAATATGAGGCAAGTTTCTCAGCTGAGAGGGTGTGGAGAAGGGGAAACCATGGGAGTTTTGAGGAGAGATGAAATGGTTTGAAAGAGCTGCTATGGAAAGTGAGATAGTGAGTTGATAAGTCAGGGATACAAGGACTTCTTTGCAACTGTGAGGGCCCAGTTGTGGTTGTATAACATAAATCTTAGGGGACCTAGTCAAAATAGTTGCATGATTTTTTTCGGCTTTGTTCAGCACTAAAAGGGTTGAATGCTTGGAGTGATCCAAGGTCAAAATAATAAAAGGACTAAGGATTCAAGATAACAGGACAATGTAAAATTAAATTGGTTCACCAAGGGGTCAAGATGTGAAAAAGAGGAGAGCACAGCTAGTGCAGAGGAGCTAGTCTGAGAAAGAATTGTGGGGTCAAGTGATTAGAGTCCATAGCGTAGATGAAGAATAGGATTTTGTAGGAGACAACAAAGGAAGAGGTAAAAAGCCAATATATTATGATTGGATAAGTATATTTCAGAATTGTTGAACATGGAGATGGTATATTTGTGGGTGATGGCAACATCAGAGTTATTACTAACTTACTGTGTGGCTAAGGTAGATTGGAGCAGTAGGTCATGGCGAATGGTAGTTAGGGTATTTGAGGGAGAGCCTACATGTATGTTGAATTTCCCTAGTAGTAGGACAGGAGTTGGGGAGCAACGAAAAACTGCGAACTATGAACCAAGCTTATTGAAGAAGGAAGGATATCCTGGAGGAAGATCTGTAGATGATAGTTACCAGGATTTTGATTGTATGGCAGATATGAATAACATGAACTTCAGAGGAGGAGAGGTCACTGAATGATGAAGGTGGGGGGGGGGTGGAATGTGGAAGTGGAAATAGGAAGGAAGGAATATTTTAACTTCCAGACCTTGAACAGTGAGCTCAGGGAAAAGTATAATGGTTAAACCAGTATTAGAAAGGATTAACAGCAAGGATGTGACATCAGAGGGAAAGAAGGTTTAAATAATATCTAGTAAGTGGAAGGAATGGTAGAGGAAAAGATTTAGGATGAAGGGAAGTTTGTTACCTATGGAACAGACATTGAACTGTGGAAGGGTAGGGTAGCATTTGGTTAAATCCATGGGGTGGGAGGGTTGATGGTGGTGGGAATAAGGAATTTAGTAATAGTTGCTGGGGAATGGGCTTTAGGAAATGAACTACAGGGGTTCAGAATCACTGAGATTTGAAAGGTATGATCAGGTGTGAGAATAGTCATCACTGAGCAGAGGATGTCACTTCTCTTCCCAAAAGTGATTACATATTGGGCTGGAGGGAAGTACAGTATGAGATGGGAGGCAGAGGGTCAGAAGGTCAGATGGGAGGCCTTACTCCTCTTTCCTCTGAAGGGTAGAGATTCAGGAAAGTGCACAGCAAGAGATAAAAGTTAAATCTGCGTAGCAGGAGAAAAAAATCCAGTTCCCCACCAACTTTCCTCTTCCTTCAAGGCACATTCACAGTAAGGAATGGAAGGCTTGAGATCAAAGGTAAGGTTGATCCTCTTTGCACTAGAGATGTTTCCATATCCTGGTAGGGAAAATAAGCTGGATTTTTACTGCCTTTCCTCACCACCCAGCAGGAAGGAACAAGGACAGGTGGTCAGAGAAAGATTTGGCTTCATTTCTCACCTAAGGAGGCTGGAGATGAAGGGCGCCAGGAACTGGAAAGCTCCCTGAGCAGAAGAATGCTGCTTTGGGGAAGATGGAAGGTGCCTAGCCAGGCTTCTTACTCCCTTCCCTCAGGAGACAGATATGCTGCACCCAGAAGTAGATGAAAGGCACAAGGTGGACAGTCAAAAGAAGATTTGGCTCCTTTTCTTCCCAATTTTTTAAAACATACATGACACTCTGTCGCCTCTATTCCATGCCATGGCTGACTCCCATGCCTCAAATGCACTCTCTCTTCAATTCCATTTCATAACCTCCAAATGTTAGGCTCAGCTTAAATTCCATCTTCTATGAGATGCCTCTTCTCATCCATCCAGCTTCTAGAAAGGCTAGTCCTTCCTCAAATTTCCTTATGTCTATTTTCCCTAGAGTTGTCTCTCCTGGCTAATTTGAAAATTTCTTAATGGTAGTAACTGTTTCACTTTTGACTTTTTATCCTATGCTCAAAATAAATCTAATCACTTTTTCATAGCAAATTCCAAATGGAAAATGATGAAATTGAGGAAATAATAGGCATGGAATGCAGTATTCCTAAGGTAAACCCTCCTTCATCATTGAGACCTTTTGTGATCCCTCTAAGAACTAATCTATCCCTCCAAAAATGTATCTAAAGATAAAATATAAATTCTTTGAGAGCAGGAATTATTTATTTTTTATCTTTCTATTCTATTATCTATTATTTTCTAATATAATAATTTTAATGTGTTATATTCTAATATTACATTATATTGAACCTAGCCCAGGAACTGTACATTGCAGGTATTTAATAAATATTCAATGACTAATTGATTAATATAACTTCCTTTCTCAGGAATATGCATGCGCATAAATGCATTTGTATTTTTTTAAAGTACCTTTTCACTAAAAGTATTTAGATAAAAAAAAGATTTGGTTTTGTATATTCATGTTGGTTATAGGAAGAAATTTACACTTCTGTCCTTAGCTTTCAAAGGCCAGAATAATTCTGATCACATTTCCTATGTCCAACAAAAACACTTGGGAATTAGAAGACCTGGTGTTTTAACCCAGGTTTTACCATTCACAATATGTGCAACTTTAGTTAAGTTTCTTAATGCCTCTGAACCTCAATTTCCTCATTTGTAAAACAGGTATAATAACATTCCTATCTACATGAAAGGGCTCGATAGTTACTAAATAAAGTATTGAATGTGAAAATGCCATATAAAGTGCTATGATATGAGTGTAAGTTATGATTATGATGATATTTCCCTGCCCTGAATTACTCCTATGCCTTTTTTCCTGCCTGTCCATATTTTGCCTATTATCAAGATTCATCTCAAATACCAGCCTTTCTATGAATCTACCCCTAATTTTTCCAGTTCACATTGATCTATCTTGCTTTTCCCTAATGCCTTTTTTCTCTTACTGACTATACTCTCTAATCAATACTTTATTATATCACTATGTAATATATTGGTAATATGTATTATATATTATAGGTGCATTATAGATCAGGGGATGAGAGAATAAAAGAGACAAAAGTAGAAATACACAGTGAGACAAAGAAGCAGAGATAGACAAGGAGACAGAAATAGAGACAAAGGCAAAGAGATGGAAGCAATTTCAACAGTTATTGCATATATGTATCTATTTCTGATGTCTTCAAATGAAATGTGTTTCATGATACAGAGATTTTGTCTTTTTTTGTACAGAGAAAAACTCATTATAATACAAAGTAGACACATAGTCTTTGTTTTATCAAACTATTAAGTGTCAAAAGTCTAAGCAAGAATTTCTAAACCTTGGCGGGAAAGATCGTTTCTTGACTAAAAGAAACCAAGTTGACAATGGAGTTACACAAAGAGTTAACACTAAACTCCTTTCTTTATAATACATATATATATATATATTTTTCTAATAGTAAAAAAAAACCAGACATTAAATTCTGGTTTCCTGGGACCTTATGAATGTCTTTGTTCTGTATTATCTGAAAAGTATTGTATGACCTAAGGTTCCTGTTTGCTTCACATTTATACCATATCTGAAGGCCACAGAAATTGAAACCTGGTAGATGTCTGGGTCTTTTTGTCATATTTTTATTTTTCTATTCTTTTTTTTTCTTCCACTGAAAGCAATGCTGAGAAATCAGAAATGTGAATTTGACCTCCTCTTCTCCTTCCTTGTGGCAAGGATCCAATATCATTAGCACCTGTCTCCTCCTCCATCTATTTTTTTTCCCCGATATCATGAGTATGGCCTTATTGGTCTTCACTGAAACTCTGTGAGGGAGTAGATGAGATATCATTTTCTTCATTTAAATGAGGAAACAGAGAAGTGAAGTTATTTGCCCCAAATCATACAATAAGTTAGCAAGAAATTCAATTAGTGGGAAGAAGTCTCATAGTCTAGTATTCTTTCTGTCTGATCATGCTATTCTCCATCATAGCTCTGATGACCAAAACAATGCAAAATAATCAAATTATTGCATTCTAACCACTTCTGTGGCAGTGAGGTTGGTTTTTATTTTGTTTTGTTTTTACTATCATCTAGAAAATAAAGATTTTCATCTTTATATTGTAATGTGCAATAGGTCTTCCAAAAATAGCATACTCACCTGACAGCAAAGTTTCTCTAACTGCAGCCAAGAAGGTAGAATAGAAACTCCTTTTCAACTGTCATTCTAGGAAATGTCATTTCTAGAAGAATCCTCATTATATCTTGGGTCCAAACTGCCAGCAAACCATTGATTCATTGACTTCTTGTGACTATATAATTTCTTATATGCAAACTGCAAGTTGAATGGACATTTTTCAAGAATACAAGGGATTCTGTATAATAATAATAATGATGATGATGATGATGATGATAATGATAATGAAGAAGAACAACAACAAGAAACAGAAGCATTTATATAGCACTTTAAGGATTTCAAAGTGCTTTATAAGTAGATCTCATTTTATCCTCAGAACAACTCTAAAGTAAGTATTATTATTGCCCCATTTTATAGATCATAAATAGAAGCAGACAAAGGTCAAGTGACGTGCCCTAGGTCATACACTGAGGAAGTTTATGAGGCCAGATATGAACACAGGTAATCCTAAAGCTAAGACCAGTATTCTTTTGACAGTGTAACGTAGCTTTCTTAGTCAGAAACTTGGTCAAATGTGTTAATTTAGGAAAAATCTAATGGATAGTAGACACATGCACACATACATACATACATGCATGCATACATACCTATATGTACTTTATTCTATAGTGGTATGATCTTTATGATTTTATAATAAACTCTTCAAAGAGTCTGATCAGAGGAGAAATAAAGGCTAGATTCCATGTTTTTATGAGCCAAAGACATTGAGCAATGAGTTGAGGAATGGCCTAGAACTTTCTTTTAACATTGAGGAAGCTATTATGATATTTTTAATATTCAGACTCATTTAGTGGATGTACAGATTAGGTACCAATATGACTGGAGAGACAATTTCTCCATGTTGTGGTGTTTTTCTTTCTGCTAACAATGAGCATATCTATGAAATTACTATTAAGTCTTACAAACATACTCATCACAAAAAGTAAACATTTTCAGATAAATTAATTTGAAAAAAATCAAAACAAGTAAGCTTAATGATTATTTTATTTTCATACTATAGCTTAATTAATGGTAGAATAGAATAAAAAGTATAAATGGAAAATAACCCAAATTAATATTTTAATTAGGCAAAAGAAGCCAAAATGCCAGTGAAATTTCTCTGCTAATATAACAACAATAACTAACATTTATATAGGACTTACTATGTTCCAGGCACTGTGCTAAGCACTTTACAAATATTTTCTAATTTGATATTTACATCAACCTTGTAAAATAAGTGTTATTACTGTCACTATTTTACAAGCAAGATAACTGAAGCCAACAGAGTTAAATGCCTTGCTCAGGGTCACACAGATAGCATGTGTCTCAGGCTAGATTTGAGCTCAGATCTTCCAGACTCCAGGATTGGGGCTGTATCTGTATCTGTATCACCTACTAGTGCCCAGCATTTTGTTGCTGCCCCTTACTACTTTTTTTTTACTTTGGGCAAGTCATTCAACATACATGGGCTTTGATTTCCTCATATATAAAACAAGGGTACTGGACAAGGTGTTTTCTGATGTTCCTTCCAAATCTAAATATATGATCTTGTTGTGATATACAGTGCCAGGTTAGAGGGATACAAAGACAAAAATGCCCTCAAGAATAGTACCTTCTACTGGGGAATAAAACACATACATAGATAAATAAATATAATTTTGTGGAGGAGAGAAAGCACTAAAATCTGAAGAAAATTAGGGAAGACTGTTTGGAGATAGCACCCAGAATGAATAAAAATACCTAGGGATTCCAAGAAGCAGATGTGAGATAGTAAGCAAAGCAAATATGTTCAAAGGTAGACAAATAGGAGTTGAAAAGTCATGCAGGCTAGCAGCTTGGCCAGAATGTACAGTATGTGAAGGGGAAATAATGTGACATCAATCTGGAAATTTTTAAAAATGGTAAACAAATGCCCAACAGGTATTTGTCTAGTTCTTTTAATGTTTTATGCACATAAGCACATTAGTCAGATTGTCAACCTGTTAATCCTAATGCCCAGTATATGGCCTTTCCCCTATCATGAAGGTCTTTGTAACATCTTGCATGTCACTTCTCATTTATCCATCTAATTGGCAATCATCTATATAAGACAAATCAGAATCCATGATGAGTACTATAAAGATAGATAAAAATTGCAGAATAAATGGATCATTTGCGTTGTTAAATATGATATTAGAATCACCTTGCTTCTAGAAACTGGATAGGTAAGAAAAAACTTCATAGAAGAGGAAAGCACTTTAACCAGAATTGAGATTGGCAGAGGAATCTTAACAGAGCAACACACATAGATTCCAGGTGTCAGGCAGAAATCAATGAGGTCGTTGGTTCAGAGTCAGAAGAACAAGGCCCCTTTCAGTTCTGTAATTTCAGAGCAAATGCTCAAATCAATACCTGCATCCAGTTAGTGACACTGTATGGATTTTCTAATGGAACTAGGGTACTGATAATTTTTGGTATGTGATAATGTTTAAGAGATAAAACTTGGGCCCAGTGATCTATAAATCAGAACCCACCTAAAGCACTTAGTAGTTTTAAGTTGTTCCAGGATACATTAAGAATAATGGAACCTAAAACTTGTTCTACACACTAAACATAAATAAATAAAGAAATGAAATTATTAAATAAATAATGGGGAAAGTTAAATATGCACATAGGTAGATAAGACATTTATTAAGAGCTTACTATGTTCCAGGAACTATGCTAAGATCTGAAGATAAAAAATAGTCAAACAAAAATGGTTTTGCCCTCAAGAAGCTTACTTTATAATTAGGAAAAGCAACACCAAGAAATAAGTAAAGGATAAGGAAGATAAGGGTAAATACAATGGTATGGAGATGGTTAGGAAGTGGCATGGGTGTCTGGTTCTGGGAATGATAAAATGAATGCTCACCAATTACAGCCCCAAATCAGATCAAATTCCAAGACTCTGTAATGGCAGAAATGGGGATGGATGATAGCCTGAAAACAGGTGGCATAGTGTGGACATAGTAAGGAATTTGTGTGGAGGCTTGATTCTGGTCAATACTGGGGTTCTCCAAAAAATCTTTCCTTTATAATTGGACTATAATTGAAGCAAGTTGTTTTGATTCCTTCCCCCATGATTTATTTATCTTTATATTTCTTTCCATTTTTCCTCCCTCCCCCCTTTCTTCTTCTTCTTCTTCTTCTTCTTCTTCTTCTTCTTCTTCT